>NC_034438.1:71858430-72160157 GCF_002078875.1 Numida meleagris
GGAAGGGAAGGGAAGGGAAGGGAAAAGGGAAAAGGGAAAAGGGAAAAGGGAAAAGGGAAAAGGGAAAAGGGAAAAGGGAAAAGGGAAAAGGGAAAGGAAGGAAAAAGGGAAAGGGGAGGAAAGATCAACAAAATGTGCAACTGAAGTGGGCTTCTGAGTACTTTCCTGCCCCAAAAGCCTCATTCCTTGCATCTTTTGCCTCCTGCTCTGGACGTGTCCAGCACTTCACACATTGCCTCCTCAGTCCCGCAGCTATCAGGGGACCCATCCCACACCCCCAGTACCGACAGGCCCTACCAAGCTACAGCTGAGTGCAAATAATTTCAAAACAAAAATCGTGTCACCTTGTGAAGCCCACTCAATGGTTTTGTTCAGTGGCAGCTCCTCACTTAATGCATGATGAGCTCTGCATCAGCCAGAGTAGAAGCCAGGAACACTGGCCCTTGTGTGCCATAGCCACTGGCACTTTGCAATCTGAATTAGAAGCAGGTTTTCCCTCTCCTTTTTCTCTCTCTCTTTTTAAATTTGCTGATGTTCTGAACTCAACTCAGTCTCCTTGGGCTTGCAGTTTGCACAGTAGTCACCGCTGACACCAAACAGATCTGTCCACAAAACCAATGCAGTTGGGTTGGGCCTTAGGGTCTGTCCTCCTGCCACGGTTGGAGCTGAGCTGGTGGGGATGAATTCCCCTCTGAGATCCAACCGAAAGCTTATCTCCCTGCTAATGCACTTGTCCACTGAGAGGGCCCTATCCCATGGTAATGTACAGAAGGCAGAGATTGCCTTCTTTGTGCTGGCCACTACAGGCCTGCGGAACAACTCTGAGCCACCAAATAAAGTCTCTGGTCCTAGCAGAAATATCTGACACTGATGTTCTGCCTTTCATCACTGGCTGGCTGGGGGTCCCTCTGCCAGCTGGCTGTGGGCTCTCCCACCCTCGCACATGGAGACTCCTCCTCTCCATGCCCTCGCTGCTGTTACCCATTAGCTTCCCAGCAGGATGGCTTCTGGCACTGGCTCATTCTGTTTCCTCTCACACGACTGTACGTGCTTGTTTCTGTTCCTGTTCTCCCCTCCCCATATCGTTCTCATTCACCATCTGTTTACCCCAGCCTTCCACGCCCACACCCTTGGACCTGTTTCTCTTTTTCCATTCCTGGCCACTGTGCTCTTTCCAATCAGCCCATCTCACACTTCTCCCCTTGCTCTTGCTTCACATCTCTCTGTTCTTCATTTGGTACATTAGCAGCTTCTCCCTTTTCTCCACACAAATTTGGCAGCATCCATTACTTTGGTGTTGATGTGAGGCCCATCCATTGTGCTGCAGGGGCCCATAGCCACTCCTTGGTCCTGGACTAAGTGCCCTCAGGCAAGCATCACCCACTGCACGCCACTGAAAGGATTTCACAGAAAATGTTGTTGAGTGCTTAGGAAGGGTCCTTTTCCCTCTTACTGCCATGTAGGTTTGTTAGTGGGTCTCTTCTGCACTGGTGTCTGCAGGAAGCCCAAAAAAGTCCAGATAAAGCTTCAACATTAATCAGTAAAAATGTGCTCACACGCTCACGGCCCTAAAACAAGGTGCAGGTGAAATGAAAATTAGAGCTCTTTCATTCCATGTCTGCAAACACAAGCAGAACTGTTTAGCAATAAGCACAGACCCCAGGAGATGTTGGTCTTTCTGAGTGCCGCAGGATTTACCTTAATGTTTCCAGATCTTACCCATAAAACTTTATTTTCTGTTGTTTGCAGTGGAGGATTCAAACCTTCTCTTCCCTAAATTAATTCATAATGAAAACACTATAGTTATGACCCACAATACATGATTCAAGATACGTTGTTTAACATCTTCCTCCCAGATAATTTAGAAATTACCCAGTGGAGCAATTGATGGGTGAAGGCTCTTGTTAACCCACAATCAATGCTGCTACCCCTCCTGGTGGTAACACTCGTGCTCACTTGCTTGACGTAGGAGAACACTTGCTATGCAGTACAGCGTGTGCGAGCGGGCTCTATCACAGTGTCACAGTTTGCTGTCCTGCTGAACACGTCAGCAGAGTTAAGATGTCTGAGCAACAGGTTTCTGAAGCCAAAGCTGTGGATGGCCACGAGGAGGAGACTCGTGTTTAAATCAGCAGACGCCTCCAGCAAACACCTACAGGTAGAAACAAATCACCCACTACAAAATGATGCAGAGAGCCCTGCCCCTCTGAAGGACACCAGAGCATCTGACCAACTTAGTAACGTAGAGCAACACTTCTCCTCGGCCTGATGGATCCATGTGAACCACCTACACTTTCGACCATGAAATCTCCACTTTTTATTTAACTTGGGCTGCTTGTTTTACTGGCTGTAATGTTCTTTTTTATTATTTTCCTTCTTTAACTTATCCAGTAATGCGCCAGTGCTGATACATTGTTATGCCTGGTATATCTTTGGCAGGACCTATTCCTCAGGAGATGCTGAAGCTGTAGACTTTTACTGTTGCTCTGATTGTTTGATTGAGTAGGTATTCCAGGATTCCCAGCCATCTGAAGTAAGAAGCATGTCATACAGGTCAGCAAAATTGCTCATCGTTTTGCTCATTGACAAAGCTCAATGATCCAAGCATGACCGTAACTTCTGACACATCAGAGAAGTCCTCAGCTTTCCTGTGGGCTCAGGATAAATACTTTATATCCTCCTACAAGATCACAGAATCATAGAGTCATAGAATGGTTTGGGTTGGAAGGGACCTTTAAGATCAGCTAATTCCAACCCCTCTGCTGACTATCTTCAAAATCAAAGTTGACATGGGTGCTACTAGTTACCAAGAAATTAAAATCAGACTTGAAAGATGGAGGAAAAAAGTGAAAACAACATCAAAATCTCTGTTTAATTGTTCCTGTTCTTAAAAAGATTTTGTATACTCCATATAAGTTTGTTGGTAGATTTCAAGTTACAAGGTGATATAGCCAAAACTATGCATAAATACGTATCTGTATTGGCGAGATTGTCTTAACTGAACAGTACAGGTAGAGAAAGGCAATGTGGAGCTGCCTTCCAGCTTCAAAGGGTTAAACTTGACCAAGCATTGGAGTATCATCAACAACTTTGATATCAGAAACTCTATTAGTGGTTTGAAGTGAGGTGTCATTGCATAATAGTCATTAGATGTGCAAGGAAAGTATTTTCACCATAGAGATCACACACCTGTATTCAAAACTTTTGTGTAGGTAAGGATGCTTGAAATGTTGCCATTATTGGTAATAAAGTCTGCTACTGTAGTTTAAGATTTTTTTAACTCATGCTTTAATTAAGAGACATTCCTCAGTGTTATCAGAACACCAATCATCCTCTGACTGTCTCATGGACTACAAAGCCATGTAAAAAAATGTGTGTCAATTTTGCTCTTGTTTCCTTGGACCGGATGCGGATCTTTTAGCAAGGCCTCACTGACTTTGGAGCTATGTCACATAATGTTTGGATCTTAGAGAGCAAAGAGCAGGCAGCAGCAGCAATCCCAGGGAAATGCTGCTTCAGAACAGTCAGCAGTGGTGCAAAACCAAGAAACTGGGCCACACAGATGATCATATGGCTTCTTCTATGAAGAAAGGCTGAGGGAATTGAGATTATTTAGCCTTGAGAAGTGAAGGCTCTGGAGCAACCTCATTGCAGCCATTCCAATATCTAAAAGGAGCCTACAGGAAAGATGAGGAAGGACTCCATCAGAAAGTGTAGTGACAGGACAAGAGGTAACAGTTTAAAAATTAAACAGGAGTAGCTTTATATGAGCTATAAGGAAGGAATTCTTTATTCAAATGGTGATGAGGGAATAGAACGTTGAGGTGCTCAGGGCCATGCGGGGAGCTGGACAGCCTGATCTGGTGGGTGGTGTCCCTGCCCATGGTAGGGGAGAGTAGAACGGGGTGGTATTTAATGTCCCTTCCAACCCAAACTATTCAATGATTCTACGACAACTTCACTGGAAAATTCTGCTTGTGGAGGGACAATAGTGTAACACCTAAATGGCATGGATAAAATGGGACAGTGATGAGCTGTAAAACAGAGTGTCAACAAAGTGATCGTGTCAAGTGGGTGGAGTTGCACTCAGAGCTGGAGAAGCTTCCTTCAAGCAGTCAGGATGCTCAACCATGCAGGAGGCCTGTAGCCTTGTCTGAAGGAATGAAACCTATGGGAATCACATCCCCTGAGGAAGGTCAGAAAAATATATGCAGAGGACACAAGCTGCTCCACAGAACAATATGGAAAGTAACCAAGAAGTAAACACAGCAGATGTGAAAACCATTGCCCAGAATACGAGCAGGAGATGAAAATTACAGCAGGCTGTCCTAGATGGAATTAAGGCTGCATTTCTATAAGTAATTTCTTTGTGGAGTTGATAACTCTATCTGTTAGCTGGCTTCTACTTGGTTGTGTGCAATCCGTAGGACCAATAAAACCAAGTCTTGCGAGGGAGGATAAATGGGAAGGAAGTGAATCATATTCTCAACAATTATTTAGCAAGAAAAAAAAAGAAATTTAATAGGAAAAGCATGAGTGAATACATGAATTATTTGCAGCATGTGAAGCTCTCTTCCAAATGGGAAGTAACTTTTTGTTGTTGTTGTTGTTGTTGTTGTTGAAGTTTAACTTTTTCTGATTGTCAGTGCATTCAGAAACAACTTGAATATCTATCAGCTTTTCTCCAAATATGCCAGCATTGTTGGGCTTATGCCTAGTGAGACTGTATGAAAGTGAGCAAATATTTGACCAGAAATCACTTGCAAGTGAATTTCTTTTTGACGGCAATAAATATCAGTAGATTGGTATTGCTTAATATGACGAATTTTCAAATATGTTGGCCCTTTTTATTACGTGCTTTACAAGCTGTCAGGGGCCCGGTATCTTTCTGGCTTCACTGAAAAGAACCAGGAATGTGGTATTTGTCCCCTGAGTGCTAGATATGGTGAGATTTACCTTCTCTCTAGGAGGAATAGTGTGTTAACATTTGGGGAACTGATGTACTGAGATACTGTTGATTCTTTCTTGCTCATGGAGTTAGACCAACGTCACTGGACCAATTATGCACATGTCTCCTCTCGTTTTATCTGATTTTGTTTCAGACAGGGCTCTTGGATGGTATGCAGGGCTGAGACTGCAGCAGCCCAGCACAAGAACTGCTACACAAGAAAAGCCTACTTCAGCCTAGAGCTGCACAGGGAGCAAGAGAAATAATACAAATTTAGAGCAACAGGCTTGCTCTCTGTTACTACAAGGAGAATAGCAGGAATGTGGGCCTTGACTGTTTCTAATGGAAATAAGTTTTAACCCTCAGAGGGCAGGTGCCAGCAGCCTGGCTGTCCAGAGTTACGCTGGACTTCTGAGGCCAGTTTGAGTCCTTTCTGCTGCTGGGTTCTGGTTCACACTGCAGAGAAGCTTCAGGGCACACAAACTGGATTCCTTCCAATGAAATTAACCAAAATGTGAAAGCCAGGAGTGCCCTTAATGTGTTCCGGTAATGGATGCACATTCAGTCCAGAACACTAGACAGAGAGCTCCGGGATACTAGACATAATCTGAAGTTAACTCCCTGGAAATGTGTTTAGTTTGAGGATGGTGTCTCTCATACCAGCTGCTTTGCTCAGTGATCTGCTCCTGATCCACCTCGTGTATTCCAGCCTCACCTTTCCTTCCCCACTGCCCTAGCAAACTGCATGTTTTATCCATGCTGCAACAGGACGCTGTTATTGCACCCCTTCAGCAAAGACAGTTTGCTCAGAATAATAACACAGACTTCAGGTACTGATAGGCCATTTTTTAGTCTGTCCTCTTAGCCTGTAACCCGACACATTTACTGCATCTTATGATGTGTCAGATTTTCTGAAATTACTGAAGAATGAGGACAATTGCTTCCTCACATGTTTTTCCCATTAAAATCTTCATTAAACCAGTCTGGCTGAAGAACATCTGAAAATTACTGGTGTGGACACATATACTGGGTGCAACAAACCTGTACTTTGCCTGAGAACATAGTTGCATCTTGTGATCAGATTGGCCAGACCACAACACACCCTTACAGAGTGGATAAATGGAGGAAGACAGTCTCCAGTTTAACACTTTAATGTATCCTCCTTGCTTCTCAGAGCACTGTGCCCGTTCAGCATTGCAGCCTGCAATCCCACTGTGGTTCTCTGTTCCTCTTTGCCCGAGTTGCTCTCACAGACCCTCAAGAACTTTCAGGCTCTCTGATCCACCCATATGTAGTGGAGGAAGGTCCCTGCGGAAGCCTGTTGAATTGGCTGGCAAACAGTTTAAATATTTTAGGCAAAATTTTGTACTTAATGAAATGAAACACTGCTCAGAAAAACCTGAGCATGACAGAAGTCATGGAAGGCTATTGAAACACAAGGATTTCAAAGTATGATTTGAAAAGCCTTTGTGTGTGGTTTCCCCAGGAAAGACAAGTACCCAGTGCTGTCGTACAGGTTAGCTTCTTACAATGTGACACAGAACAGTATACGGAAATGGGATGTCCCTACTCACAGTAGAATAGGAGCAAAGTCATTGCTTAGATTAGAGTATATCAAACAATTACACTGCTGGCTTCTGGTTTAATTCTAGCAGGCAGCTTGGCAACACACGGCCACGAATTCAGTCTTACCAAAGAAAGAATCAGAAAAGGAAAAGAACTTAAAGGTGAAGCTAGATGTTCAACAACGCCAAATGCAGGATGCTGCACTTGGGCTGGGGCAATCCCAGGTATTTACACAGACTGGGGGAAGAACTCCTTGAGAGCAGCCCTACAGACAAGGACTTGGGGGTCCTGGTGGACGAGAAGCTGGACATGAGCCAGCAGTGTGCGCTGGCAGCCCAGAAGGCCAACTATGTTCTGGGCTGCATTAAAAGAGGAGCAGCCAGCAGGGAGAGGGAGGTGACTGTCCCCCTCTACTCGGCTCTTGTGAGTCCCCATCTGGAGTACTGCATCCAGGCCTGGGGCCCCCAGCACAAGAAAGAGATGGAGCTGTTGGAACGAGTTCAGAGGAGGCCACCAAGATGATCAGAGGGCTGGAGCACCTCTCCTATGAGGAAAGGTTGAGGGAACTGGGCTTGTTTACCTTGGAGAAGAGAAGGCTCCAGGGAGACCTCATTGTGGCCTTTGTACTTGAAGGGAGCATATAAACAGGAGGAGGATCAATTGTGAGGGTGGATAGCGATAGGACAAGGGGGAATGGTTTAAGCTGAGACAGGGGAGATGTAGGTTAGATATTAGGAGGAAGTTTTTCACACAGAGGGTGGTGACGCACTGGAACAGGTTGCCCAGGGAGGTTGTGGATGCCCCGTCCCTGGAGGCATTCAAGGCCAGGCTGGACGTGGCTCTGGGCAGCCTGGTCCAGTGGTTGGCGACCCTGCACTCAGCAGGGGGGCTGAAACTTGATGATCTTTGAGATCCTTTTCAACCCAGACCATTCTATGATTCTATGATTCTATGATTCTATGATTCTATGATTCTAAATATAGTTTACTAGGTAAAGCAAAAGCCACATGTGCAAGCAAAGCAAAGCAAGGAATTCATTCACTTATTTCCACTGGCAGGCAAATGTTCAGCCTGCTCCAAGAGAGTAGAGCTCATCACACATAACAGTTTCTTGGGAAGATTAATGCTATCACTCTAAACACCCCACTTCATCCTTTTTTACCCCATCTCCTATTGCTGAGCGTGAAGCCATATGGTATGGCACATGCCTTTGGCCAGCTGAGGACAGCTGTCCTGGTTCTGTCCACATCTGGGACTGCAAGGCAGGATCCGTACCACCAGCTCATGCCACATTGCTCTGTGGTTGTTTCCAGGAAGATACTGGAAAGCCATTAGGCACTGTCAGTGTATGCCTCTGTGGAAGATGGAGTGGGTGACATGGACATCAGAGAGAAGACAACTCCCAACTGATGGGAAAGGTCAGGAGAAGTGCTAGGAAGCCCATGGGCTCAGGAGGCAGCAGGTTGTGTAACTTGGTTAAGTCATGTGGTAATTTCTGGTTGAACAGAGTCCAGCTGCTTCCTAGAGAGAGTCAAGATGAGGAAACTGCATTTAATAAACAATCTGCAGCATCAGATTTCCAAATCTATGAGGGACATAAAGACACACCACAGAAAGGATGATGCCAAATCCTTCATGTTTCCACAAATGTCACAAAATGAGAAGTAACCATGGGCTGTGACAGGTTAACTTAAAAATTAAGGCAAGTTCGTACTGAGAAGTTTGGGTGCGTGCAGCATCTGTTATCAGTCTGTTCTGAATGCAGAAATCATGATGTCAGTGAAGTACAGCAACGAGCTCTTCATTGTAAAGCTGGCAAATCCAGTAGAGATAAGAATAGAGGGAAGCCTAGCAGGCAGATAAACCATTTTCAAGGAAAAAGCAAGTATGATCTGGGAAAGCATTCAAAGCTCCAGGCTTTGTGGAGTGCTGTGTTGTTGTGCCAGCCCCTCAGGAGAAGGTTTGCCCTGGGATGTTCCCACCCATTGCCCAGTGATTGCTGGGGTGATCTGCGGTGATGACTGAGCCACACACCATGAGCCAGCTACCCCAGATCTTAAAATCTGCATCCCTGGTCTCAGCATGGAGAAAGTTGCTCGATGACAAACTGGATAATCACAAAATCATAGAATGTCTTGGGGTGGAAGGGCAGGATTGCCACCTACTAGATAAGGTTCCTGTCCTTGTCTTATAGCTTGTCTTTCTCACATACCATTACTGTTATTTAAAGTATCAGCTAGGTACTATTGGAATATTAGGCAAACCACTCACTGACTTGGAGGGAACATCTGATATATCTTTTATGAACTTTACTACTTAGTGCATTTTGACACAGATTGGGTTCATTCTTATACTGATGAACCTCTTTGGTTCACCATGTTTTCTTTATTGCTCCGTTCATACTGACTCAGTGTCACATCGGTCTCTAAATACCAGAAGACTGTTAGATCTCCCTGTTTCTCTAGCATTTATTGCTAGCATCACACAATGTTCTTGGCCTTTTGCCAGTCACACCTGGTTCTGAGTGGACCAGCACGTGGACCTTGCATATCTTTTTGGTCTGGGGAAAGGAGAGAATCACATTCTATCTGAATAGCCTCACTGTAATGCCTATGTCTACATAAGTACATGGCAGAATGAAGAGAACAGATGGAGGCCTCTTCAGGGGAAACTTCTGTGCTATGACACAAGAAAGGGCTCTTACATGAGAACAATAATGGGCAGAATCACATATCTGCCTGTGCGTAGAGTTCCTGACCCTAACATTACAAGTGGGTCTCACTTTCTTCTCTGGGGTCATTCCTTATGAGAATGAAGTGACCGTACACTCACAACCACAGCTTTGACCCAAACTAAAAATATGCATCCCAGAGGATTCGTGTTCTACACCCTGAAGCTGGCCCTGAGGAAGAGGTAATCCTCAAAGCCCAAGCAGATGTCCAACATAACTATCACAGGATTATGATAGGCTTACTTACAAAAAGGAATTTTCAAATAACTTTTGTTCTAAGGATCTCATGGGATGCTATTGAATTCTTCTCAAGCAAGATCATCCTTTATAACCAACCCACACCCATTTTGTGGACGCTCCAAGTGATGTCTGGGCAGAACAGCCTATGCTTTGTAGTGTTTCTTTTTCAGAAGTATGAAATCCTCCTGTTTTGATTATTCCTTTCAAGCACCCCCCCCCCAACCCATCTACTCGTGTAGTATTCCCTCAGTCCCTTATTGCCTGACTTTTTTCCTTACCAGGTGCTCCCAATAGTGCCTCTGGAAATAAAAGGTGAACTCCAAAGTGTTTATTTTCTGTACTATAACAAAGTGTTCTCTTTCCCTTCCAGATGGCTACTGTTCCATACTCTCCTTCAGCTGACGGCATCTCAGAGGTTATGAGCGGACGTTTCAGAGCAAGGGCTATTTCAGTGCAGTGGGTGACACAAACACTGATCTCAGCACAGAGGGTGCATGTCTTCACATCTCGGCAACACCCCGAGTTTCTATAGAACTTGAGCCCATAGAACGTGAGCCTCTGTAGAATACATTTCTGTAAATCAAGACATTTCAAAATGCAAATGAATGAATAACAGGAAAAAATGGAATTAAAAAACATAGAATGATCTTGGCATGAACCACAGAAGGCAAGAAAGCCATTCCAGGGCCAGTGTAAAGTGATACCAACACTGGCCCTTTATGGCAGGATATTTTCAGAGAGCATAGAATAACATCACTCATACTTAACTGACACACTCAACACCTTTTCTGGATCTTGATAAAACCAGAAATAACATATTTCAAAGTAAAGGCAGCTGTCTGTATTCAAATGGCAGTACCTTAATGGTCACCCATACGGATATCAGTTTTCTATGGCTTACTCAACATTATTATTAAACATTAAAATACTCAACAGTATTTTAAACATAAAAGCATGTTCAGCAAACATTTTCTGCCTCCCATTACACAGGCAAATGCTGAGACATCTTACCTACATGAAACAAGATTACTTTCTTGTCTCCTATTCAGTTTCACGTATGCATCTCATTTTCTCCCTGTTGGAGAATAGGCAGTTAAATTCTGCTCTATTCTGGTGTGCTAGAACAGCACTAAATCTATAAAGGAAGAAATAGCACTGGTAAAAAATAATCGCTTCATGTTTTTCATCCCTTTTGTCCTTCAGTCTTCTCCCTCTACTCACTTTTGCATGTTGCTAGCCCTGGAGTTATGCCTTGAGAACTAATTTAGGCAGATACGTGATTGTGATCTCCTGAGAGGCCCACTAACTCCACATTTCATAGAATCATAGAGTGATTTGAGTTGGAAGAGACCTTTAAAGGTCATATAGTGCAACTCCTATGCAAGGAACAAGGACATCCACAGCTCCATCAGGTGCTCAGAGGCCCATCCAGCCTGACCTTGAATGTCTCCAAGGATGGAGTATCCACCAGCTCTCTAGGAAACCTGCTCCAATGCCTCACCATCCTTACTGTAAAAAACCTCTTCCTTGTATCCAGTCTAAAAATCTCCTCTTTTGATTTGAAACCATTTCCTACTGTTCTGTCAACCAGCTCAGAGCAGAGGGGCAGGATCCCCTCCCTCACCCTGCTGGCCACACTTCTTTTGATGCAGCCCAGGATACGGTTGGCTTTTCGGGCTGCGTGGGCAAGTTGGTGGCTCATGTCCAGCTTCCCATCCATCATTTGTGCATGCAAGTCTTTGGGATTCACAAAACTCGTAGGTGGAACAGAGAAATCATGTTTAACATGCAGTATCATGAGCTGGAAACCTCCAGTTTCTTTTCCTTGGGTTTGCTTACTGGCATCATACTCATTTGATGTGGGCTTACTGTTACAGATGTTTCTTCAACTCCCAGGACAGCTGACTTTGCAAAACATTAATAACCCCAAGTAAAGCCTTCTGCCAAATCTAAGCCTGCTCTTCCTTGTTCCTACTCCTCTTTCCATATTTTCTTTTTTAGGGCTGTTAAGTATTTCCTTTCTTAACATCACATCACCTCCCCATTTTGGTTTGGGAAGCACAGAGGACAAAACAGAGACCTCACATCAGCTTTCTGCAAGTCTCTGGATTGTAGCCCTGGCCAACATTGTAATAAGGTACAGACTGAGTGCAACCTGTTCAAGCAGTGACTATTGACAGCACTGCCATTAATATGGCATTATTTGGGTATACAGTACTTAGCAACTGCTTCTCTGGGCCAGAAGTATATTGTTAAATGGGAAAAGCAATGCAGAGCGCAGTGTGCAATACACCGTTCAAATAAACATTTGCCCCCATCTTATCCCTTCTGTTACATCTTCAGGACCAACCTCTCCTGACTGTTTACTCTAATTCCCATTCATAATTAAGTTGCACTTAACTGTGTTTGAATGGTAATGCACACAAAGTTACAGTGTTTTACTCCATTCTCAGTTTTGTTTCTTACCTTTATTTGAACTCTTTACATTGTGGAATCAATTCTACTGTCGGAGAATTTACTCGTATTGTGAGTAATTTTAAAAACAAAATACTTGGGGAAATATCCCTAACAAGCTTGTTGGACCAAATGCAGCTATACAGAATTTTATTTCTGAATAGAGCAACTGCATATGTTCACTTGGATTAATTTTATTTCTCAGTCTGGGAATGATTCCAAAGATTAGTTAACACAATTGTTGTACTTAAAAAAAAAAGCCACCATGCTACTTCTACAGCTTAATCATCTTGTCCTTTACTCACACAATAGATACTTCAATTACATAAACATATTTTATTGCTTCATAAAATGACAACCTGGGATTGGATCAAATATCTTAATGGTTGTTTTCTGTGGGTAGTATGTAGTAGAAACAATGAAGACTGGAGTACATCCCAAGGATTATCTCAGTAATTTCCCCAAATTCATTGTCTCATCCCTAAAACAAAGTACTGTGATCATAATAGGCAAGAAGTAAAGACTTCACCATGGGGGAATGGTGATTTCATTTCAACGTTATGTCTTTTGCTGTGAAACTGGGACCAAGCGGACTGTTGCCCAACAACTGTGTTTATTGTTATCGCCATCTCCGTTGTCACGCTGGGCTCCTTACTACTACCACTGCCCAGTTCACAGCACCTGAACACAGGGACTGGGAAAATGAAGTACAGTCTGCTGTAGGAGAAGATCACACTCAAGTCTATCTAAGAAATTTGAATGTGTGCAAATCTGTGGGACTTAATGAGGTGCAACCAAGGATCCTGAGAGAAATGGTAGATGAAGGGCTGCACTCAAAGAGTTGGGAACAGCTCATTGTCAAGGTGGAGACCAATGATGGTGCTGTTTATTAAGGGTCAGTGTTGAGACTGGTTCCTTTAATATCTTTGTCAGTGACATGTACTGTGGGGCTGAGTGCAGCCTCAGCAAGTTTGAGGACAATACCACGCTGAGTGGTGAAGTTGACATGTTGGTGGACAGTGGAACCATCCAATGGGACAGTGACAGGCTGGAGAGGTGAGCCTGCGTGAAGCAAATGCAGTTGGACAAGGTCAAATACAAGGTTCTGCACCTGGATCAGGGCAATCCCAAACTTGAATACAGGCTGGGCAATGAGTGGATGGGGAAGGCCCTGAGGAGAAAGGTTTGAGGGTATTGGCAGACAAAAATCTGAACATGAGACAATAACGTGCACTTGCAGCCCAGAAAGCCAGTTGTATCCTGGGCTGCATGAAAATAAATACAACTAGCAGGCCAAGGGAGTTGATTCTCTACACTACTCTTATGAGATCATACCTGGAGTGTTGCATGCAGCTCTGGGGCCTGCAACATAAGAAAGACATGGAGCTATTGGAGCAGGTCCAGAGGGGGACCACGAAGATAAGCAGCTAAAGCACCTCTCTTATGAAGAAAGCTTGAGACAGCTGGGCTTGTTCAGCCTGAAGAAGAGAAGGCTCCAGGAAGACCTCATTGCAGCCTTCCAGTACCTGACGGGCCTACAGAAAATCTGGAGAAGGACTTTTCACAAGGGCACATAGTGATAAGAGAAGGGTAATGGTTTTGAACTAAAAGAGGATAGATTTAGACTTGACATTAGGAGGAAATTCTTTACTCAGAGAGTGGTGAGGCACTGGCGCAGGTTGCTCAGAGAAGCTGTGGATATCCCCTCCCTGAAAGCATTTGTTCAAGGCCAGATTGGATGGGGCCCTAGGAGACTGAGGTAGTGATTGGCAGGGTTGTCCCTGGCAGGGTTATGGGCTTTAAGGTCACTTCCAACTCATTCTATTAGAAACATCTTGTGTGAACACGTACAGCTGAAGTCACAGGCATTTAAAGATTCTGTTAATCTGCATTCTAAGTACTGTCAGCAAGACACTTTTGTTTCCAGCTGCAAATGAATGAGGATGACAAGCAGCAAGACAGCATTACGGGAATTTTTAACGTAAAAAAAAATTCCAGGAATGGGTCCAAACAATCATAGAACAGGGACAATAGATTTTCAACAGGAAAAGAGAGAAGTAGAATTCTGAGCATCTGCTTGCTTATTTACATTACACATTTTAACGTGGAATCAGAGAATGCTTGAGGTCGGCAGAGACCTCTGGAGACCATCTGGTCTGATCTGCTTGCTCAAGTAGAATGGTGTTAAAGATTGTCACTGCAGAAACAAAAAAAAAACAAACTAGTGGAAACTTCATGCAAACACACTTCCTAGAATACCTAGAAAAATCTTGCAGTTGTTTCCAAAACTCTCTTATCTTTCCTCTTTTGCATAAAAATGATTACCACAACAAAAATGACTGCAATATCAAAAATGCAGACATTGAACTAACTGTCCCATCATTCAGAGAAGACCACCCTCTCCGAAAGCTTCAACATTCTGATCTTGACCATTCAATCAGTTGAGACCATCTGGTGAAATGAAGAGAAATTGTGCTGGTAGAAGGATTGGTTGGTTCCAGCAAAGCAGATGAATAACAAAATATCTCAGCTTAGGCTTTGAGTAGCACCATAGGACAAAGTGGGTTGCATTTGGTATCTTTTATTGCAGATTTTTCTTCTTTTTTTAATTTACTTTTCTTCTGTTGTTTTGTGCAATAAATGGCAGCAGAGGGACAGTCTACCAAAATAGTCTGACATGGAAATGCATATGAAGCAATGGTGTGGAATTGAATTGCTCCACATGGAAAACTTGCACCCAATTGATATTCATTGATGCCTGCTGAATGTTTATGGAGATCAAACAATAGATGAGAACACTAAGAGGCACTGGGTGGCACATTTCAGCAGTGGTGACAGCAATGTGAAAGACAAGCCATGTTCCAAACAGGCATGCACAGCTGTCACATGAAATGAAGCGTGTCTCAATCAGCTCACCTGCACAAATCAGCAGGCTATGACCAGGGAACTGTATATAGAGCTGAATCTCAGCTTCAGTGTGTTGGAAACAATGGTGGTAACACTGGAATATTGCAAAGTTTGTGCCGGATAGAATGCTCACACAGAAACAGAAAGAACACTATGCAAGTTTGTCAGGACTTTTCAACTGAAGGTGACAGTTTCCTGGATTGTGTAATTACCGGTGACATGGTGTGGTGTCACCACTACAAGACAGAATCAAACCAGCAGTCCGTGGAGTGGCGATACGTGAATTTCTCACTGAAAGAAAAGCTCAAGATACAGCCCTAAGTGGGTAACGTGATGTGCACTGTCTTTTGGGATAGGAAAGGGGTGATCCTTCTGGATCTCCTGGAACCCACACAAACCGTCAACTCAGAACACTACATCATGACACTGATTAAGCTGAAGGCTCAAACCTTTCCCTTGTGAAACACTAATGCCAGGCCATACCACTCTGAAGACTGCTGAGCACATTCCCAGATTGGGCTGGACTTCCCTATCACACCCACTGTATAGCCTAGATTTGGTGCCTTCTGACTTCTGTCTGTTTGAGCTGATGAAGGATGGACTGAATGAGCAACGTTTTCTTAGCAATGATCGAGTCATAGCAGCTCTGAAACAGTGAGTCACATCTGTGGGTACAGATTTTTATGAGCATAGCATGCAAACTCTTATTCATTTCTGGTGAAAATGCACAGCTAATGGTGGTGACTATGTTGAAAAATAATGTTTTGCAGCTGAGAATTTTCTCCATCAAATAGTGTTATTGTGCTCTTTACATATGCTGCAGTTTGCATGGAAATAAATAGGAGGTATTGCTGTCAAAGCAACCTACATAGATTAGATAGATAAACAGAGAAAGGGGTAGTTATAAAGAGTTCTTCAGAAGCTAACAGGAAGCATTAGTTTTGGAGAAAAGCATGAAAATGATACTTCGAGTTAATAAAGGTCAATGAAGCAAAACAGTTACAGAATTACAGGATCACAAAATAGCAGAGGTTGGAAGGGACGTCAAGAGATCACTGAGTCCTACCACCCCGCTTAAGCAGGTTGCCTACAGTAGGTCGCACAGAAGGGTGTCCAGATGGGTCCTGAATATCTCCAAAGGAGACTCCACAACCTCTCTGAGCAGCCTGATCCAGTGCTGACTGTAAAGGAGTTCTTCCACGCTTTAGTGTTGCTCTTCCTATGTTCCAGTTTTTGGCTCCTTGTCCTATCACTACACAACACTGAAAAGTCTAGCCTCATCCAGTTGCCTCCAACAGTTTAGATATATAATTTAGATATATAGATTTAGATTTAGATTTGTAAACATTGATCAGCTCCGCTCTCATTCCTTTATTCTCCAGGCTGTACAGGCCCAGATCTCTCAGCCTTTCCGCATACAGGAGTTGATTCAGAGCTTTTATCACCTTTGTCACCCTCCACAGGACTCTCTCTAGAAGTTCCCTATCTTTCTTGAACTGCAGAGCCCAGAACTGGACACAGTAGTCCAAATGTGGCCTCACCAGGGCAAAGTAAAGGGGGAGGATCACCTTCCTCGACCTGCTGTCCACACTCTTTTTAATGCACCCCAGGATGCCATTGGTCTTTTTGGCCACAAGGGCACATTGCTGGCTCGTGGCCAACCTGTTGTTCACCAGGACCCCCAGGTCCTTCTTCAAAGAGCTCATCTCCAGCAGGTCACGTCCCAACCTGTACTGGTACATGCAGTTATTCCTCCCCAGGTGCAAGACTCTACACTAGCTTCTGTTGAACTTCATTGGATTCCTCTCCACTCAACTCTCCAGTCTGTCCAGATCTTGTTGAATGGCAACACAGACTTCAGGTGTGTCAGCCACTCCTCCCAGCTTTGTATCATCAAACTTGCTCAGGGTGGACTCTATCCCTTTATCCAAGACATTGATGAAGATCTTGAACAAGACCAGACCCAGCGTCGACCCCTGGGGGATGCCACTGGATACAGGCCTCCAGTCAGACTCTGCACCACCAGTCACAACTCTGAGCTCTGCCAGTCAGCCAGTTCTCGACCCATCTCACCACCACTCATCTATCCACACTTTCCAAGCTTCACCGCAAGGATACTGTGGAGGATGGTGTCAAACGCCTTGCTGAAGTCAAGGTACACAACAGCCACTGCTCTCTCCCCATCTACCCAGCCAGTGATGACATTGTAGAAGGCTGTCAGGTTGGTCAAGCATGATTTCCCCTTGGTCAATCCATGTTCACTACTCCTGATGACCTTCTTCTCTTCCAATTGCTTGGAGATGGCATTTCAAAAGACAGTATTCTTCCACCATTAATTTCATTACTTTTGTTCATTTTATTTTAATCTTATTTTAATCTTATTGTTTTGTGTTACATTTTTTAATATCAGTTATGTAACAGTGAGCAATTAAATAGCTGAGTATCATTTAGTAACTGCAGCAATTACCATTTAATATGCTTATTAAGATACCTATTGTAATTCTAACAAAAAAAGCACTTTTGAACAAATAAGAGATAAAAATATATACTAAAAAAAAATGAACATATCTACAAAGTTCTAAATTAATAATGAAGAATTTAAAATTCATTTAAAAAAATCCTAAAACTAAGATGAGATGAAAAATGTGTAGAAACGCCGGAACATTTCATGAACCGGATTTGTTGCTTCAGCCAACCCTGTGCTCTCTGGAGATGTGATACATACAGGCAAGAATGCCATCATGTGACTTCTGGTACTTTAGCAAATCTTGACTCTGTGGTCAGAGCAATTTTATTTTACAACATCTCCAGTGGCAGCACTGGTTTAGAAGTTTCCCATCCTTCTTCAGTCATGCCTTCTTATTCCTGCCCCCGTGCAGCTGTTCATCACTTACTGTGCTGATTCAGTGTTACGATCTATAAGAACACTGGGAAATAATACAAGCGCAAAATTCCTTGAAAATACTTTCTGGTTATAACAGCAATAAAATAAAGAAGGCATTCTTGGAGGAGAAGATGAGAGAGGAACCAATCAATACTGCTATTTCTCCTGAGTCCAGAAAAAGACAAGAAAAAAATACTGTCCTCCACTTATGGGCTGAAGAGTATTGTCCCATGGCTGAGTACTGGACAGAGCCTAGAAGTCTGACATTTCTGCCACTTCAGCCTCTTTTTTTGCAGCAGCAGCATCCCAACAGCCAACTTCACATCCCCATACCTCTGCTTTAGGTTCTCTCACTCATTTTTCACTGCCTCAGAAGCAGTTTTGAAGCTTAATCAGGAGTTTCCTATAAGATAGGTCTTTGTCTGGGAAGCACTGTAGGAATTCAACTTACATTATGATCAATTTTTAACATATTATTTACTGTTATAGAGCCTACAATGAATATTTTATGTCAAAGAATTTACATAGTCCTAAGATTTCCAACACAAGCGCAATGAGCTTAAGGAACATTTTGCAGAATCTTTCTCAACTGAAGAGAATTCTTATCATGGATGTGTGTTTATTTCTCACTTCAAGTCATTAGAAGATAAAAGAATTTATCCCAAAATAGATTTAAGGGAGAATGGAAGATGTAAACCATCTGCCTCTGAAGAAAAACAGAAACAATTTATGGAATGG
Organism: Numida meleagris; assembly: GCF_002078875.1. Taxonomy (NCBI): domain Eukaryota; kingdom Metazoa; phylum Chordata; class Aves; order Galliformes; family Numididae; genus Numida; species Numida meleagris. The sequence goes on from NC_034438.1 coordinate 71,876,899, forward strand.
CTGGGAGGATTTCTGCACAAAGTACAGGCCATGGCAGCTTAGGATTTTGATCAAGAGACAGCTTATGCTGACACGGCCAGGGGCTGTTTGCCAGCACATGGTTACAAAAAGCACATCAGTAGAGAGCCACAATTCTGACTTTACCATACGCTTGGAGACACCTGGTCCCAGAGGTATTCTCTTCAGTATTTTACTACTTTTAACACAGAGAGTATTACCCCCCGTCTCCGATACACTTAAATAAACCAGCAGTACTTTCAAATTATCATAAAAGTTACACAGCATGTACTGCCACGGGAGCATCGGAACATGGCTCACCAGTTGGCTCTCTGTCCATAAGCTCATTCTTGCTTAAAACACAGGTCACAGGAGAGATGTGAGGATTCAAAAAGAATCTTAAAATTGCTCTGTGAAAATGGCTGAGATGATCATCAGATTCATTCAGCTGTAAACCCAGGAAAGGGAAGAGGTCCCTTTGGGCTCAGTTCAGTCTACAGTTAATTCATTTGGTTTTGATAGATGAGAATAAGGCTCTGACGGGAGGTGGCAAGAGGTTTCCAGACAGGAAATCATGGGAAGACAGGGTTTTGGTGAGAAAGCTTAGGCTAAGATTTACATTCTGTTTTTGTCATTCAGTAACCAAAAGAGCCAAAACCAACAAAACATAACTAAGCTATACAGCACGCCCTGTAGCACGCTGTATTTCACAGGCCAATGATTCTTTCCAATGCTCTGAGGTCACAGAAAAGCAGAGGTATCCTGTGAGGGTCTTCTGGAACAGTTCAAATCCCATACAAAAACTGAGAAGCAGCTCAAGATATTTGAATTACCCTTTCATGATTTCTACACTTCACCTCACTCTGCATCTCCTCTCATGAGCCTCTTTTCATTTCCACAGTTTCTTGAAGCATGCTTGCCTTATCCTTGCACCTTTTAACAGATTGTTAGGACTGAATCTGCTGAAGGAAGAGGGAGGCAGGAGAAACTCCAAAACTACTGGGCATCACAGGCCCTCACCAGGTCCAGCAACCTGGCAATTTCATGACTCTGAGAGAGAAATCAGCCTCCCCTCCCTGGGCACATTAGTGAAGGAAGTAATGAGCAGAGGTAGCAACTACTAAAGGTTGCCAAAAATGGTACAATGTATGTGGGTGATCAGTCCCTTTGTCAAAAAGAAAATATCTGGTTCCTTTCTTTCCAAAAGGAAAATGGGCAGAAAATTGTGTTTTTTAAGCATATAGTCTCAATTCAATGCAATAGTTTCTCTTCAATATAATTGCTGCAGCTACATGGAGAAAGCTCTCCCAGTGTGACCAACACCAGAAGACCTCTTGGGAGTAATCAAGTTACACTACTTGCAGTGGTGTACATTATATAAAACAGAGAAGTCAAATTTTAAATGCTAATACAAAACAGTGGAAATAAAATATAATATTTCCAAACATCAGCAAAGTAGAAAGGACTTCAAACAAACCGTACTCTTATGTAAAGACTCTGGTGACAGCAAAAATGACATGAGGAAATAAATCAATACAAGAAGGATCTACATTTGTACGCATGTAAGGGCTAAAGCACTCAGTAAGTGTCTTTTTGATAAGAGCATATGCAGTGCAGTTATGACATCACAGCTCTCATAAACTCCATACATTAGACTTTTCTGAATGGTTACATATATTGATTAGAATTTTATGTATTAATTTATGTAGTCGTATTTAGAAGACTGCAGTTGGCATGGCTGATCAATGGAAAATAAATAGAACTTTCAAGAGCTTAAACACGCTCGTCCAACCCTAAACAATAACTTTATGAAGTCAAAGATATCTTTTGTTCCTCTATTAAAGAGGAGAACTGTTTAAAGAAAAGGATAGGTAGAGCATGAATACTGCTCTTTATAAATTAGGTGATTAAGACCAAGGAACTAAAAGTAGCCAACGAACCCATTTACTAATCTACAAATGAAACCTCCAGCTTAAAGGCACAAGAGGGCAGCCTCTTGGCTTTCATGCCAAGCTTCAATTCAACCCATTCAATTATGCAACCAGTAGATCACTCTTTTTTATTTATTTATCTGAATTTTTATATCAAAATCATTAAACACATCCAAAAAGCTTATGCTATGCCTATCAATGGCATATGGCAGATATTTTTACTAGTTCACATATTTTCAGCATACCATCCAAGGAAGAAAGTTTTTTCAGTCCCTTCAATTTTGACCTCGTTAATCCATATCAGCTGGTGTGACAATACCATTTGTCTTGGTCATTTAATGACCAAGTTGTTAGATTTTGACCAAAAGTATTAAAAAAGCCCACAACTGATATACTTACCAAGGGCAAAGCTAGGGAAACAGCCATTCTCTTTGGCATCGAGTGGCACACCATTCAGCCCATGCGTACAAGCTGACCCCTTGGCACGTGGCACTGCCCAGCTCATCAGCTTGGCCCTAGATCTAGTTTGAGTTTCACCTCAGAAACACAGGGGAAGAAAGACAGGAACATAGAGGCAAGTGCTGAACTGGAAATACTACCAGCGCAAGAAGATCTCAAGTTACTGAGATGAAGATCTCATGGAAGACTGGGAAGGAAACTGGCTTACTGCAGGGAGAGGTACTGATGGAAGAGCATACAAATTCTGAGGAAATCAGGCTTCATTAGTTCTGTTCCACAAGGAATAACGTTTCTTCCCTTCTGGACTACTTACCATGCTTCAGCAAGTATATGGAATAAAAGTACTTTCACAGCATCTTCTGAATTGGGTAAATATTTAGGAATTCCATTCAAAAATGATATTTCTTTTTCTAGTTATGCATTAGACTTAGGTGTTCTGGGATACTGCTGTTTAAAAATAATGCTTGGCTAACACTGTCTGGATAAGAATGGGTAATCATTCCAACTTATGGACACAACCTACACATCCAGCTGTATGGAAAGGAGGAAGCAAGTGCATTTACCTATTCCAAATAAGACTTCTGCTGGAAAAATATCCATGTTGTAACATTTCATTGCCTCCTCACCCTCAAAAAAAAAAAAAAAAAAAAAAAAAAAACCACGAAAAAATGCCATCTCCAAGCAATTGGAAGAGAAGAAGGTCATCAGGAGTAGTGAACATGGATTGACCAAAGGGAAATCATGCTTGAACAACCTGACAGCCTTCTACGATGTCATCTCTGGCTGGGTAGATGGGGAAAGAGCAGTGGCTGTTGTGTACCTTGACTTCAGCAGGGCTCATGACACCATCCTCCACTTTTATCCTTGCAGTGAAGCTTGGAAAGTGTGGATAGATGAGTGAGTGGTGAGATGGGTTGAGAACTGGCTGACTGGCAGAGCTGAGAGTTGTGATCGGTGGCACAGAGTCTGATTGGAGGCCTGTATCCAGTGGTGATCCTCAGGGGTTGGTGCTGGGTCCACTCTTGCTCAACATCTTCATCAGTGATCTGGATGAAGATCCCTTCATCCAGGGTCCACCCTGAGCAAGTTTGATGATACAAAGCTGGGAGGAGTGGCTGACACACCCGAAGTCTGCGAAGCCATTCAACAAGATCTGGACAGGCTGGAGAGCTGGGCAGGGAGGAACATGATGAGATTTAACAAGTGCAAGTGTAGAGTCTTGTATATGAAGAGGAATACCCACTGATGTATCAGTACAGGTTATGGGATGACCTGCTGGAGAGGAGCTCTTTGGAGAACCACATGGTCTTGGTGACAACGGGTTGGCCACGAAACTGTAGTATGCCCTTGTGGCCAAAAAGACCAATGGTATCCTGGGGTGCATTAAAAAGAGTGGCCAGCAGGTTGAGGGAGGTGATCCTCCCCCTCTACTCTGGCCTGGTGAGGCCACAGTTAGGCTACTGTGCCCACTTTTGAGCTTCCCAGTTGAAGACATGGTTCTCCTAGAAGAAGTCCAGCAGAGGGCCACAAAGATGATGAAGGGCCTGGAGCATCTCCCGTACGAGGAAAGGCTGAGTAACCTGGATCTGTTCAGCCTGGGGAAAACATGACTGAGAGGGGATCTGATAAGTGTTTGTAAATATCTAAAGGGAGCTGGGAGGCAAATGGATGAGGCTAGGCTCTTCTCAGTGATGTGTAGAGATAGAACAAGGAGTAATGGCCTAAAACTTGAATGTAGGAAGTTTGGTACTAACATGCAGAAGAACTTCTTTATGGTAAGGGTGACGGAGCACTGGAACAGGCTGTCCAGAAAGGTTGTGGAGTCTCCTTCTATGGAGATATTCGAGACCCAGCTGGGTACCTACGTGTGTGACCTATTGTAGGGAACCTGCTTTAGCAGGGGGGTTGGACTTTATGATCTCCAGAGGTCCCTTCCAACCCCTGCAATTCTGTGATACCTGGCCATAACACAGTACACTCAGTAAGACGTAGGCTCTTGGGCTTTCAGTAATGCTTAATTTTCCTTTATTTCCTCAGCACTTCTAGCAATTATTTTCCCATATGTTACCCTTGAGTGGATTTACTCAGATACCTAGCTCTCAAAATCTACTGGACTAAAAGCTGGGCATTGAAATTCAGGCAGCAGGAATGTACTCTAACCCTTCTTTTTTCTTGATTTAAATCTTCTTCAATACGTTTTATGTTCCTAAGCTCCAGAAGCCAACCCTGGTAAGTAGGTACAAGGAGATCTGCAACTTCTTGTGTTAAGGCAGAGCCTCTAGTCTGGGAGGATGGCGGTTTTGCCTCTCTTCTAGGCAAAGAAAGAACTTTGACTGAGTCTGGTTCTCTAAGAATTTCACTGTTTGGAGACAGAAGCTGCTACCTAAAGCAGAAAAAAATGACATCAGAAAGAGAAGTACAGAGGAACCTTATGAACTGAGGCGTATGGCAACGATAGTTGGGTGTTCAAATGCCCTGATATGGCTTGTGGCTTCACAACGATGCTGAGCTTGTTGTTGTAACAAGAAGCTCTCCAGGGTTACCTGGAGAGGCAGACAGATTTTAGAGTACTCTTTGCCACAGTCTTTGCTAATCTCTGCACTCTCTGGACTTCATGCAAACTGTAGCATGTAAGAGGCTTCCACAGCTACAGAGGTCCCAAAAGAATACAAAAGAGTACAGAAATGCATGGAGCAAAACGGCAGATTTGTTCATGGACAATGAACAATACTTCATATATACTTCATATAAAACTTACATTTTTACAAAACTTGCAGTTTTGTTGTTCTCCTTTCCAGCATACAGCCACACTGACTAATTGCTCCTGCTGGTTCCGCACAGACCTCCAAATGGTTTGTGCTGCTGAAAGTTCAGCTCTGTATTTTTCGAAAAACAAGCCTTATTTTTCACAACCCACATTCTCCACCGTGAGTGCTTTGGTCTCCAGATTTCTTGACACCAAAAGCAAACAAAAACAAATGTGTAGATGATCAGCAAAATCAATGAAGAGTCTTGCTTGCAACCTCTCCCTACAAGCATCAAATACTAAATGAAGTCAGAGGGATAGAAAGAATGATGTAAAGACATAAGTTCTTATATAAAGAAATAACAGCATCCATAAACACAGGCACCTTTCTAGCTGTACGCTATTAACTGGCTCCTGAAACTAAGCATCTTTCATGAGTATGAAATGTTTATGTCACATTATATAGAAAGTAAAAATACTCTGTCTCCATTTGGTTGAGATGCTATGTATTGAAACAATGATCTGTTACAGTAGTTACAATACAAGATAGATTAACATGTTGGACACTTCAGCTGAAGAAAAACTATGCAAATTCAGTGAAGGTCAAATTTCTTGTGGTTGAAACCATCAAGTAAATACAGAACATGTTTTGTTTGCTTGGCTTTTGGAGGAACAAAATGTTTTTATGGTGTTTTAGTCACATTACACTAAAGCAAACACTGTAATATATTGCATTTCAAAATCACACCATTATAAAATAGGGAATATACTGACATTCAACATAATCAATCTCAATCATAAAAACTGGAAACCAACTTCGAACATTGTTCCTGCTCCACAGAGGGAGAAAACCAAAATCCTTCAAGACTTCCTGCAAAGAAGCAGAGAACAAGAAACTCAGAGCAAACCATAGCATCACCCATATGGGACTCTCCTGATAGGGAGGGAATTTGATTGCTGGGTCCCTCTTACGCCAGCTGAATGTCATTATCACAAGGATATGGAGACTGTAAGGTGGCCCTTTCTGGCTGACTCTTGCTGGAGCTACCAAAACATCAGCTGGAGCAAATAACCAAACTTTGACTATTCGTCTGCAGCCCACAGAATCATCCATTCCCATGGTCTCATGTATCACATTCTCATTTTGCCAGCTATTTCAACACATTGCATAGAACAGAGGCAACATTGCTCATGAGAGCAGCACACTACAGCACTTCTGAGATTTGAGAAACTCAGCTGAAGTCTCCCTCCTTAGCCTGACATAGGACAACAGTGTGACTGCAGGGCATCAGCACCCCTACAAGGGGTGCTTCTTTGGGAGCTTCCTTGGTTTTAAGCAAAAGTTGCATGCAGTAAACAATCTCAGCAAAAGTCCAATAAATTCTGCTTCACTCATTAGTAGTTGTAGTTGCAACTGTTTATTTGTTTCCAAAATCGTTTTTTTTCCCAAGAATTTTGTTTGAGGTTGAATTGATACCAGGGCAGCCTGATCTAGTGGCTGACAACCCTGCCCACAGCAGGGGGGTTGAAACTAGATGAGGTTTGAGGTCCTTTTCAACCCAGGCCATTCTATGATTCCACGATACCTCAGCTCCCGAGACGAACAAGCTGTTCTGTATAGATTTATAAGTGGCTGCATTTGGGAATTTAATGTGTGGTATGGAATTGTGCCATTTTTAAATAAACAAACAATGATGGTGAGTGTGAAAATGCTGGCCTCTGTTTATGATCCACTGAAACACAGGGTGTATCTCACTATTCCTGAAGGAGGAGTTAGTTAAGCTCATTGGTTTTAGGAGTACAAATAAACACAATGTGTTTCTAATTATATCAGTGAGTCACAGCAGACTGTAAGTTAGTATCATACTTCTGTGTTCCTGAAGTCTGTCAGCTTCTTTATTTCTAAGCAGTGGAGCGTGGTCTAACAGAGCCAACCTCACTCCTGCACTGAGCAGGGCTTGCACACTGCTTGAACGCTCCAGAAAAACAGCAGCGTGCTTGTCCCTGTTGGTCCATCTCTAAGCAGCATTCGTGCATCATCCCACCCAGCACTGCCCCGGTCAGCATCCCTAGTGTCCTTTATACAGGGACATTTATACCGTGACCATGTGAGCTCTACGCAAGAAGTCACTCTGCCCGCAGATGTGGGAATGGCAGCCTCCCGGTGGGAATGCTGTGTCTGGTGAAGCTTAAAAAGTTTTCTGGTAAGTCAGCAGATTCAAAGGCTTCTTAGTCGCACCTACACAGAGCACTTGAAGCTCAAAAGCACTTTTAAAAGTCTACTTTTTGGGAATATCCTCATAAATAAGGGGATAGAAAAGTGAACACGCAGAAACAAAAACCCCAACTTCAAAACAGGGATTGCATCTTTTCAAATTAATTCTTTGCAGGCTATCACTGTTAACACTTCTTGATCTAGGGTGTTTAACTTTTCAGATTAGGAGTCAGCAGCTCTTTAAAATGAGCTATTGAACTACAACTGTAGCGTTCAGAGTCCTTAACTTGTTAGATTCTGTTCATTAAGAAAGTACAGGAAATAAAACAGAAATCACTGGAAGTTGTGTGTGGGTAGTTGGTATTTTCTGGACTTCTGCTTTTAAACCACAGAACAGCAGTCTAAATGAAGTTTAATTGTTAAAGTTGTCGTTGTTCATCATTTTCCATGTAATGGTTGACCACGTGTAACAGTCATCTTGGCAAAACTGCCCTGAACAGCTCAGCCAAAATACCTTTCCACCACTAGAAATAAAAGCTTAGGGAAATTGTAGCAGAAAAATCTTTATACTTTCATGTGTCTACTGACCTCACTCCTGCATAAGAGTTCTCACAAGTTAACAAACTCCAAGAAGATCCTGTTTACTGCCATAGGCATCAGCAACAACCCCCAACCCCTTCCTTGATTCACACTCCTCTCTCTGCTAGTCTAAGCAAGTCCATAATCAGAAAGGCACATCCCTTAAACATAACATGCACTACCATTTAACTGTAAGATTGTACTAAAGCAGTAGACTAATAAAAACAACAACGCTTCAATGTGTTCAGCTCCAGACCAAAAAAGTTTTGTAACCTTCATTTGGACCTGAATATTTTGGCAAATGCCCTAGCGTAAGTCATGCAAATTCTTTAGCATGAATAAAAATAATTTTACTCTGGAGCAATTACTCCACACAAAACAAACATGTTTTTTGTGTTAACATTTCATTTATGGTGAAAAATTCTGTCCACCTGGAGAAGATAATTGAAAGCAGTCTGAAAATTTCGCCCACAGTTGTCCCCCGTGGCTTGATAGGATCTATGATGTCTAGTCACTTGCACAGCCCTTCAGCAGTCTTGGCCCATCCCAATTTTTGCTCCTGGCAGTCCTGCTGTAAACTTCACCCTGTGCAGACGAGCCACCAACCCACACCTTGGTTTTCAGTCTCCCATCCTACACTGATGTGACACCTTTGGGTTGTTTTTTTTTTTTTTCAGACATTCCTTCATACATTTTATGGGTGCATGTCCTTCTTCCATTACTTTCTCCATCACCTTTTTCCCTCAGATTCTGCTCTTCCTGAACACTCCTCAACTCCCATTCTCACCTTTCCCGGAAAATTCATCTTTTAATTTCTACTCAAGTCTAATATTTATCTATTTCTTTCTTTTGAATCCATGAAACTCATGGATTTTGTTTCAAATAGGCTTCCTCTGTGTGACCATGCCAAAATCCACCTTCTTTCTCGGAGTAGCTCTCACGCTTTGTTCCCTTTTCCTACATCCATCCTTTTTCCATCCTCACACCAGCTGGTCCATTCACAGCTATGCCTTCACGCAGGAGCAAGAGTTACATCAGCTGCAACTGTCCCTCATTCTTTGCTCAGGCCATTCTTGTTTTGCCCCATGGCAAAGCAGAGAGATGCAACAGGAAGACGATATATGGGCAAGCCAAACACATGATGATTTGCAGACTCGACTCTGAGTAAGAACCATAGAATGGCTTAGGTTAGAAGGGACTTTAAAGATCATCTAGGTCCAACCCTCCTGACATGAGCAGAATTGCCAGTCACTAAATCAGGCTGCCCAGGGCCCCATCCAACCTGGCCTTCAACTTCTCCAGAGATGAGGCATCTGCAGCTCCTCTGGCCAACCCGCTCCAGTGCCTCACCACATTCCAAGTAAAATTTTTCCCCCTAACATCTAACCTAAATCTCCCCTCTTCTAGTTAAAAACCATTCTCCCTTTTCCTATCAGTATTAGTGTAAAAATTTGTTTCACCTCCTGCTTATAAGCTCCTTTCAAGTACTGGAAGACTGCAGTGAGGTCACTCTGGAGCCTTCCCTTCTCACACCTCAACATGCCCAGCTTCCTTAACCTTTCTTCATACGAGGAGTGTTCCAGACCTCTGATCATCTTCACAGCCCTTTTCTGGACTGTCTCCAACAGCTCCACATTGTTGCTGTGTTGGGGACTCCAGACCTGAACACAGTACTCCAGATGGGGCCTCACAAGGCCAGAATAGCGGGGGACCCGAGGTGGACCCGTGGGGGACGCTGCTCATCACAGGCCCGTAATGACAAAGAGCCATTGGCCACAACCCTCTGGCTACAACCTTCCATCCAATGCTTTATCCTCCAAATAGCCCACCCTTCAAATCCATCCCTCTCCAATTTAGAGATAAGGATGTGGTAGGGGAACACATCAAAGGCCTAGGTCAGAGGACTTGCCTAAGACTAAAACTGTGAAACCTTGTTGCCTATTAGACCACCTAGAAACTTCACTTGAACTGCCTCCCTGAAACTCTCATCCACTAAATCTTTACAGAGAAGAGTAAGATCTCTACTAAAACACTAAAGGAATTTTATACTGAAACCCAGAACTCTACAGAGGGTAAGAGAGAGCCATTTTGTTAACGTAAATGAAACACGTGGTGCAATAATTAACTTGGAGACAAAACAGCATCTCATTGTAACACATTTGCACTGGCTTCGTGCTGAAACTGTGTGTGCTAAACAAGCCTTAATGTTTAGTCGTTAGTCAGTGAAACTCTCAAACCTTCAGCACGGTGTTTAAATGTAGTAAAAAGACTACGTGGAAAACTGCTGGCAGCACAGCGCCTGGTGAGGGACTGTCTTTCTTTCCTTTTCTGTTCCCCCAACTTGGAACATGCCGCTCTCAGCCTTCACACTGCTGTTCATGGACAGCTCTGCTTTTGTCACCCACAGCGGACAGCTCTGCATCCTGAAGCCACAGTAGCACAGCCTCAGCCCTTGTACTGGTGCTGCAGGGACGCATGCAGTCCTGCTCCAAGCTGAAAAGGAAGAGCAATCGAATGACCAATCTGTAAGGAATATCCAGGCTGCTTATTTTAGGCTGCAGTTACCTTAGTTCTTCTAGTATGTTTGGGTCTAATTGGTGCATCTCCAGCTAATGGAGTAACAACCCACAGAATCAGCCTGGGAGGAGATGTGTCTTTTCACTTTGAAAATTCAGTTACAGCCATTCTCATCTCTATTATTATTGACTGGAGACATTTCAAGTGGTGCAACCTTACCAACTGCATATTTGGTTTTACCCTATTTTAGACACAAGCTTGCCTATCAACAGCTCAAAATTCCTAACACTTGTAGACACCTCTCAAACTCTGTTGGCCTATTGGATATTTAATTTAATTAATCTAAGTCTCAATATTTCAAACATTTCACATCTGCAACTGAACTTGGATATCAACTCCTTTGTATCTTTTATCCAGTGACACAGAATGGCTACTTTGAATTTTTTTGCTAAAATTCCCAGTGGGAAAGCAAAGAAAGGAATGTGAAACTGTCTGAGCATGTCTTTCTAAGAACAAGTATCACAGACACAGTACACGTGGAGCTGTGGCTAAGTGCTACATGTAGTTATAGTCAAACGTGGATATGAAAATGTAACAGTTGAATTACTGAATATGTTTCTTAAGTATTAAAAAAAAGTGTTTTTACTTTTGTTTTCGACCAAGAGACTTTGGGTAGACTGTATGTTTTATTTTTTCTTTTCTATCTGATCAGATTTCTATCTGATCAATGTCGAGAAGCTTAAAAGTCTGGATATCAAGCGAACACTGACTTTGGATTACTTTTCCTGCTTTTGGTGGAGATAAGTTTTCTAACAAAGCTTGGGAAGCTCAGGCTCTTGGCACCGGAATAACATACATGTGGAAGTAGTATAAACCTCCTCCCCTTTTAGCCTGCCAGTTACTTAACAGGTTGTCCTGCTAGGAGGGGACTAGGGAAAATGGGAGTCTAAGAAACCACCTGTTACTACTGTGCACCTGGAATATTCACCCCACCAGCTGCTTTCAGCTACTGCCCTACCACCTTTTCCCTCAATCAGCATCCTGCAACCTCATTATTCTCTTAGAGATGAATAGTTTAATAAATTGTAACCCAACAAATATGAAGATAACACAGTAGCAGTAAGCTACTAACTTCTGCTATAACAGATTCCTAAGAACTGAAATTTTCAGGGTCAACGGGACTCACGTAATGGGGCAATACTTGTGCACTTCTGGAATTTGTTGCACCAATGCCAGGAAGAAAAGGGTGAGCACTAACCATTTACCTTGCTACAGATTTCCTGGGTGAATCTAAACTGGGAAATGGTCTGGCTGGTGAATGTCAATGGGTGTCATTTTTTCTGCATGGAGAAGTTCAATTCCACATGTTTGTTTCATCTACACCTCTACATCAGATGCCAATTTGTCAGACTGCTCCTTCTGCTGCCATCTGTCACACGGCAACAAAATATAATGGAATAACGTTGGGAAGTTTCAACCTCTGCTGCCCTACCACCAGCATCCACCTCTGATGCTGTGGGCCTACATAATAAAACAGGGGGCATTACTTTTGGAGAAGCCTTGTAACTTTATCCCTCATTTGTCTGTATCATGACTCCAGCTTGGAAGTTCATATAGGGGCTTGTCCCCAACCAATGTTTATCTGTCACTGTTGCAAAGCAAGCAGGAGAAACTTGAACCAGGATGTAGACATCAAGTTATTTCTGTACAACAACATACTTTGTGTATTACTAGGAAAATCACATAGTGCCAAGTGCACAAAACACTGCAGAGGAATGGCAGCCAGGATGCGTGCTGTTGGACTTTGCCAGAGCTATCTGTAATCCTGCAGAGACACAGGTGAAGAACACGTAGCCAGCCTTCTCTTGGAAGCAGACTTTGTACAGGCAGAAATGCAGGCAGGCCAATTTATGGCACATGAAATTTCAGGGTGCCTTGGGAAGGAATAGAACCCTGGGTTCTGCTCTAGGGCGACCCAGCTTTTGACCAATCAAGAAAAACAGCACCCCACTTGGGAGTGGGATGGCCACTTGAATCATGAAAGATATTTGCTGTCTTCAAACACACTAGCAAAACAAATTATTGCCAAGACTATTTTGCTTCTCTATCTGTACTTGTCCAGACAGTCTGCTCAGATTTGTTGGGATGGGCCGTTGGTGGAGAAGGTAGGGAGATGTGTGTGCCACCTACCATGGCTACAAGAAAACCAAAAAGTTTCTCAGATGCACACACAGAGTACTGATCTTGCAGGCACCTTGCAAACAGCTGAATCTGTGACATTTGACTTGAGTCCCACAGCAATTCTGCTGTCTAAGTGCTGAAAATGATACCAGAAGAGAGTCTGTAGATCAGACTGCAAAAGCCATCATATACTAGTCCATCTACGCAGCTCACAGTCAGTATTACAGGCCTGCTTTTAGTTCCAGCCCTGGTGATACATTCATAGGCCTGCTCAGATACCACCCTTTGTCCAGTCCTGCTGGCAAGCCAGGCAGCAGAGCCAGCCCAGAAAGAGACACAGGGAGCTTGCTTGCACTGCTGAGTCTCTGAGCAATAAACTGGACAGGTAAGCAGTGGAACATGGCACAAGTGTATTTGTCACCCTGTTGGTTTTGATTGCACTTGGGTACTTTCCTTAATCTCAGTAAAATCGTAGCAGCCCTGTTCAGAAGTCAAGAAATGTAATTTACACGAGATTTAAGCTCTGTTTTTTAAGAATAATAAACAGACAATGATTTGATTTCCAACATTTTTATTTCCAGTTCCTTCAGTACTCTAAGCCCTGCATATGCTAAAATTCAGTATCATGGATCTTTTTTAATTAGGTAACTGTTAGAACAAGCTCCAATTCAGTTGTCAGAATGAGCATTAAAAAAAACTGAGGATTAATCTTAGCATATTTTGGAATGTGCTATTAGAAAGAGATGGTGAATTATGCTCACAGGAAGGCAAGGCCAGCTCAAGTTTCTGGCTCGAACGTGTTTCACCCTTGCAACAAGTGACCCTCTCCTCCACCCATTCCTGTCAAGCAGAATATATCAGAGCAGTAACATCCTTCAGATGAGGAATTTGTTATGCACTTCTAATGTTGTAAAATATTCCCTTTTCCCAAAACAAACTCAAAACTGTGAATTCAGTGAGAAGAGCGGAGTGCACTGATACAGAACCTGTACAGCCTGTGATGTCACTGTTGCAAACAGATTTCTGAGCTAATTCTAATAGAAGATGCTGCTCTTGCAGGGTAAAAATAGTCAAAAGGTTTTCAGCAATATTCAGTGTGCCTGCATCACAGGTAAAACTTGTTGCAATTCTGTGATTCTGTAAATTGGTATGATCACAGAGTCACGGGAGATAGAAGGGACCTCTGGAGACCACCCAGTCCAATCCCACAGTAACGCAGGTTCCCTAGGGTAGGTTGCAAAGGAAAGTGTCCAGGCAGGTCTTGAATACCTCCCAAGAGACTCCACGACCTCTCTATGCAGCCTGTTCCAGTGCTCTGTCACTCTCGAAGTAAAGATGTTCTTTTCTCATGTTCTCAGACATATTTTTCCTAAGGATTTTTTAAAATGCTTGATTCAAATACAGCCTGAAAAGACTTCACTGTAAAGAATTATTTGTGTAAGTACGTGAACTTCTAAGACTGAAAATGAACTTTGCATGGAAGAAACAGGACAGTAAGTAGAACTGCAACCCTGGGCTTCAGGAAAGCCAACTCTGACCTCTTAAATCCTATGTGAACATGGGAGGGTAAGGAGGCCCAAGAGAGTTGGTTGAATTTCAAGCCTTCTTCCAAGCTCAAGATCAGTGTATATCTAAGAGTAAGAAATCAGGCAAAGGTGACAGGAAATCCACATGGGATGAGCAAGGAGTTCATGGAGAAACTCAACTGGAAGCAGAAAGTTTATGGAATATGGAAGGGTCTATCCACTTGGGAGGAATATAGGAACGTTGTCAGGGCATGCATGGATGCAGCAGGGAATGCTGAAGCCGAAATCTGGTGAGGGAGGTCAAGAACAACAAGTTTCTTTATGCACCTCAATAGCAAAAGGAGGAATGCTGCTGAATGAGGTGGAGGTCCTCGTAATGGAGGGCACTGAGAAAGTGAAGTTTCTGAGCATCTTCTTTGCTTCAGTCTTTACTGGTAAGGCTGGCCATCAGGAAACTCTGGAGATAAGAGAAAGAGTCTGGAGAAAGGAAGACTCCCCCATGGTCGAGGAGAATCTGATCAGAAATATCTAGGTAAACATGACACACACAAATCCACGGGCCTCAACAGATGCACCCACAAATGCTGACGGGGCTGGCAGAAGTGATTTCTGAACCATTCTGTATCATCTTTGAAAGGTCTTGTAGAATGGGAGAGATACCTGAGGACTGAAGAAAAGCCACTGTCACTCAAGTCTTCAAAAAGGGCAAGAAGGAGGACGTGGGAAATGACAGGACAATCAGCCTCCACTCCCTCTTTGGCACACAATAGAACAGCTTATTCTGGATGTCATCACCAAGCAAGTGGAAGAGAAGACAGTTACCAAGAATGGCCATGGATTCACCAAGGGGTCGTGACTGGCGGGGTAAATGACAGAACAGTGGATGTAGTGTACACCGACTTCACCTTGACACTGGTTTTTGACAGTGTCTCCCACCACATCCTCATAGGCAAGTTTAGGAAGCGTGGAATAGATGGGTGGACACTGAGGTGGACTGAGACTTGGCTGTCAGAGCTTAGAATGTTGTGATCAGCAGCACACAGACTTCAGCTGGAGTCCTGTAGCTGGCAGTGTTCCCCAGGGGTCTGTACTGGAACTGATCTTTAATATCTTTATCAATGACCTGGATGAAGAAATAGAGTGCACCCTCAGCAAGTTCGCTAAAGACACAAAGCAAGGAGGAGTGCTTGACATACCAGAAGGCTGTGCTGCCATTCAGCAAGACCTGGACAGGCTGGAGGGCTGGGTGGAGGGAAATCTGATGAGGTTTAGCAAAAGCAAGTGTAGAATCCTACATAGGAATAACTCCGCACATCAGTACAGGTTAGTGGCTCTGCGGAGAAAGATCTGGGTGTCCTGATGGGCAACAGGCTGACCATGAGCCAGCAGTGCACCCTTGTGGCCAAGAAGACCAATGGTATCCAGGAGCACATTAAAAAAGAACATGTCCAGCAGGTGAGGTGATCCTCACCCTCTGCTCTGCCCTGGTAAGGCCACATTTGGAGTACTGTGTCCAGTTCTGGGCTCCCCAGTTCAAGAAAGACAGGGAAGGTCTAGAAAGAGTCCAGCAGAGGGCCACAAAGATGATGAGAGGGCTGGAGCACCTCCCTTGTGAGGAAAAGCTGGGTAACCTGGGACTCTTCAGTCTGAGGGAGAGAAGTCTGAGAGGAGATCTTATCAATGTTTGCAAGTGTGGGTGTCAACTGGATGTGGCCATGCTCCTTTCAGTGGTGTCCAGCAACAGAATAAGGGGCAATAAGCACAAACAGGAATACAGGAAGTTCCATATGAATGTGAGAGCATCAGACATTATACTTCAAAATTAATCTCTCATTTCCCTTCTCACAAATGCTCTCAAAAGGCACCAACAGCAGTTACAAATTATCAAGCTGAGAATGTGATGTTATTGTAAATTTATCCTACAGGATATGTCTGACATTTAACTCAAAGAAATGCTTCACTTACATAATATCCACATTCCTAAAGTAACATAGGCCCTATCAGACCAGTCCTGAAATGTGTTGTCCTTGATGCAATATTATTGTGTTTACAATTGCATACATGTTTTTGGAGAAGAAACTTTACAGGAACTGTTAAATATCCCAATGTTATTTTTATTATTCATTTGAACATTTTTATACATCACACAGAGCATGGCTATAAAAATCAATGACTACTTTTATTTACCTTTTTAATCCACAGAAGAATTTGAGAGCTGAGCAACTTACACAAAAGTGATAGTACTTAAGATTTTCCAAGGTGATGAAAATATTAAATAACTAATATATTTAATTCTTGAGGTTGAGAATTGCAAATTTCATCAGGCACAGAGGCCCTTTTAAAGTATCGTTTTTTTTAATATTTTTCTAGAGTCCTTTTCTTTATTGCATTACTCGGTACACTTGCATTTTCAGTTCTGAGGTGCCCAATGATCTCAACCCATTCTGTACTTCCCACAACACAGACAAGCAACTGCAGACATCCATTTGGGTCCCCTCTTCTCCAAGAATAAAGTCACACCATCAGGCAAAGTCTATCAGATTGTGTAAGTATATTCTCAACATTTATATGTAAACAGAAGTCAGAAAACCTTCAGTAAAAGCAGTTTTTCCTTCAGAATAATAATGAACAGCTTTTGTGAGAAATGTGAAGAGCCAACATGCTCAACACAATACTCTACTGTAATTCCTTCGAAGACTGAAATATAGCATTAATGTTTGCTACAACAGCATTTATGAATAGTGAATTGGCTCAGTGAATAGGAAATAAAAGTGATTTATTACAAAGAGGAGATTTTAGACAAACATGTATTTAGAAGTCCAGTTTGCTATGATTTTATTTAAACAAGAATTTTATGTTTTCATGCAATATTTGCATTTAAATAATCATGACAAACAGCAGAAGTAGTTAAAGAATGCACTAATTATAGACCTTAGTGAATATACAAAAACCTCAGCATTATAGGTTATACTTTCCCAAAATACTGCAGCAGCCGAAACACAGTGATATGCCTTACAAGGGCATAGGAATGTAATTCAGAAATCACACAGGAACTACCCATTTCCTTTAATTTCACAAACAAGACAAAAGCAATGTTCAACTCCACACATTGATTTTTCAAATAATGTTTATACAGTACCTTGAGTTTTACTCAAATACTAAAAGTTAGACATATTGTTTATTTAGTAAACAAGTACGTGGTAAACCTCTATTACGTTTTCCCCTGGTTTTACCTGGAGTAGCCATGTTATTTAAAAGTGGGCAGGTTTGGCACTTTTATACTGATGTCACCAATATTAATATTTCTTGGGATCTCTGGAAGATTCATATTCTTTACAGCTGAAACAGCCCGGGCTGGAGCTCCTGCTAAACCAGCCTGTGTACAAAGTGAGGAAAAAGGTAAGTCAGGCAAAGCTGGATACAAGAAGGTTCAACAGCAGTACACACAGACAACTAACTTCTCAAGTATTTCCATGGTTTTACACAATTAGAAAGACCACATGGTAATCGTGTTTGGAATGAAATGGGTTATTTGGAAATACTAATCCAGAAAGAGAAAACAGTTCACACATTCCTTTTTATAAAGTAAAACATATACTGTCAACTTGATGGAAAAGTGTGCAGGGAGGAACAGGAGGCTTGTCCACCTGTGTGCAATGATAGGTTATTGAAGATACAATCCTGAGATACCTAAAGTCCAATGTGCTGTCTTTGTTTCTCATCTATACTTAGAGTTCACACTGCTCTCAGCTGACTAATATTGGTTACAGGTTCAGTACAAGTAACCTCAAAGTAACAAGTTACTGAACGTCAGTCCAACCACATTACTTATCTACAAGCATATGAATATGAGGTAGTTCAAGGTGGCTTGGCCTGAAATGAAAAGGATAAAAACTTTGCATCTAGGTGACACAGAGCATGCAGAGAGATCGCTTCTACATGCCAAATGGAGCAATCTTTCATCCTTAGTATCTAATTACATGCTAACATATCTGCAGCCCCCAGGCACATTGGAACATTAAGTAACAATCTCATCATGCCAAATTAAACACTGTACTACCTACTTGGTAATAAATCCCTCTACTGCACTCGCTCTTTATTTAAGGCTGTATCTCTACCACGTAAATATACAAACTGAGCAATATAGAAGTTCACCACTGACTTCTATTCAGTTCTGCCCTTTAGATAAAATAACTGCCAGCTTTACACATCAGGATTTATTACTGAAATACTATGAAAAATTGTTTGCAACTCAGAAGTAAGAAAACATATAGAAAATGATCACTCCCAACTGATTCTGAAGAACAGCTTTCAAAACTTCCATTATTTTAAGGATTCTTAAAAGAAGACCAATAATTTTTACTGTATTTGATGCTGTGTAGAAAATGTAGCATTCACTATAAGCATGGAATTGTTTCTCTTAGAAGTCCATACTCACTACGTACATTAGAATTAGATGTGTGGCTTTATTTCAGAATTGCCACTGAAATGCAAAAATCGTTTTTATTCTTGCTGAAAAAAAAAAAAAAGCCTGGGAGATTTTAAAAACAAAGATAGTAGTTGCAGAAAATTCTGTGAATATATGGAAAAAAGAGAACTTTTTATTTTGATGTTTACAAGTAGTCCTAAAAATATTCACAAAAGATAAAAACCATAAAAGTGATCTTCAGAACTACTACAGGTGTACACTGTGGCATCTTGCAGGCCTTGTAAAAAAGGAGCAATCTACAAGAAGCAAAGCAACATGCCAATGGGTTAAGAAAGACTAAACGTAGGAATTGATGGTGTTTCGTTAAGTTTGATTTTACTTAAGAGTGTCAAAGACTGAAGAAATCAGTGCACTTGGACAGAAAATAATTCTGAGGAACAAATACAGCACTTCAAAAGGAGAAAAACTTCTGGAAAAGTTTTATATCTGTATCTTTGATTATTAAATAATGTTTGTAGGTAGCTACTGCCCAGTTTATATAACCTTTTCAGATTCAAGTTCTTCACTGAAACTCACTGTAATTACAGGGTGTAATTAGACTGCGGAGTAAAATTTTAATTTCTTGGTGCCCACCTCCACAACTCCACAAAAGGTGATAGACACCTCATACACTCCTAAGATAACACCTCTGAAGACTGTACAAAAATATGTTTTCCCTTTTACTGTTCTCTTAATCAAGAAGTACAGGTAAGGTCAAATTAACATAAGGTTTCCAGTTTAAATCCTACCTACAGTTCTGCTGCAGATATGTATGTTATCTCCTTCTCCCTTCAAAAATAAAATCCGTGGTCAAACTAAAATCAATTTTGAAGTTTCTGACCTTGAACTAAACCATTTATATCATGGGGAAAAGCTAGAGCTTCGTAAATTCCTAGGTGTCAGTCCCAGGAGGATTCCCAGTACCAGGAAGAGACCAAAAAGCCGTGAGTCATTTGCTGCATACATGCCCTGCCAAAACCATATCAGATGTGCCTATGTTGGGAAAAAGGTGTGGAGGTAGAGGAGAAAGCTCAGGAAACCTTACATCTCTTAGCATAACCAAATAATTTGCTCTCACTTTGGTCCCACACATAATCCAAATTATCAGTTCTCAGCTGCGTGGCTAACAGAAACTGAAAAAGTGCAAGGAAATATTTTTAAAGCCTCTTTTTCCTTGATTTCCATTCACATCACCGAGTGTTCAGGTCATGCACGTCAGAGGTTTCAATTCCAATCCCTTCAGGAAGGAGTAGCTATGGACCTAACACTGGTAGTATTAGGAAATGCAACTATCCAAAATCTGTAACCTCTAGTCTGCAATGTCTTAAAGAAACAGCATTAGAAAACATCTTTGAGGAAAAACAAAAATGGGGCAATGTAAACTGTTTTCCAGAGAGGAGATGAAAATAATAATAAAGTAGTAACGAAAGCAATGAATTATACAATTTGTAACTGAAACAATGAGAAACCAGAAAAATATCATTAAGTTACGGACATGGTCCACACAAACAAGCATGGCTGGCAATTTGAGAGATGCCTTCTAGGTGACTAGGATGGAGATTCTTTACCCTTGTTTAATGGAAGTTAATTATTCTTAATGAACAAATAAAAGTTTTAGTATAACGGGTCATCATTTTTACCTACCTGCAGCTATCCTCTTTACACAGACTTACAGTCCCTGCCTCCCGCCCCAATGGCATAGGATACAATGGAGACACAATTGAGAATTATTCAGAATACCACAATTGACACGACCATTGCCCTTCCTCCCCCTCAGACAGCCACGACTTCCAACAGCCACATTTCATTAGCATCATTTTGGATGGGGATCAACGAAGATCCCAAACAAAAGTACTACGAATTTCAGATTGCATGTTTTTTTTTTGAAAGTAGGACTGTCTTTCACTGCCATATACTGCAGCAGAGATTTTCAAACCACTACAGTCTTTTCTCCTGTTGTTGTCTATATTAAGCTGCTCAATGTGTATAAATATGCACAGCAGAATGCTGTTGATCAAAATCCATGTCAACACTATAAAGGATAACACACAGTATTTCTGAGAGCAAAAATTTGTAAAAAAATGTCTAACAAAATTACTGAGAAGTGCTTAAACTTCAAAACTGGATAACTAATACATTGTCTAAAACATGATTACATCTGCGTTCATGTAGTCCTTCCATTTATTTATCTTTTACTGAAAGTGAAACATTTGACAAGCACAAAGATTCTACAGGAGATATTTTCAGTACCCTGTGTTTTCAAGCAGCTTCATAGAGGTACCTGATGAAAAGAGCCATCTTTGTAACATTGCAATGGACATGTTGCAACTGCCTTTATTATGAAATAATTCAGCAGGTATCTTGGTGAGGTGCAAAGAAAAACTGTTTCACTTTAAACAAAAAATCGAAACACGCAAGCTTTTAACATGCAGTGAATGATGGATCGTCTGTCACAGCAAGCAAATGACTTGAGCAAGTGAAAATGAAACTTCTGAAGACACGTTAAAGAAATTTCAGAAATACAGTACGAATTGCATAAAGCTGGCATTACAAAGAGCCAATACACCAGATTTTTGCCATAGCTGCTCTGCATTCTCAACTTCCTTTCTTATCAAAGGTTGAACTTGAATCTTGAAACACTGCATATTAATATTTTAGGTTCAGTTACTGTAAAAAAATGCTTGTGAACATGGTTATACACTTTTAGAGCAAAAGAACAATTCCATAAATGCAAAACAATGCTATTTTAAAGATTGAAATAGAAACATTTAGTAACAAATCTTTTTCTAACAGTCCTAGCATATCAAGTGAGAAATACCAACTGTAGTTAGTTCACTTAGGTCATTATTTATTACTGTGGGTATTAATTTTCCTTTTTGTTATCATCACCTTCTCTTATAATGCCCCACAGGTAGCATTACATGAAAGTAATCCCAGAAACACCGTTTTACTCTAAAAAAAATCAAACTCATATCATCTGGAAAAAGCATTGTACATCACAGATTTAGTCCTTATGTACATTGAAAAAAAAAAACAATTCAGACTTCACTCCAAACAGAGCTAGCTATCACTAAAATAAACATTTAGAAGTATACAGCCTACTGGAAAACAAAATAATGCAGGCTAGAGCTTTGCAAAATAAGCCATCCTTTTTTCAGGTATGCTGGAGGTACAAGGACCTCTCTGCTGCTGGTGTTTGATACTAGTGCTTCTTTCTGGAAGAAGTACGACTTCAAAGCAGCACGGTTATGAAAGAATGAAAGGATGCAATGCATAATATAAAGGAATGATTATGTCCTCTGCTTATGAGGTTAAATAAATGAACATAATTAGAGAAAAAACAAAATGAAGTCTGAAGGTATATCAAAATGAGGCCAAACAGATAAGAAGACTTAAGACGTACTCTTAGAAATTTTAAGCACTTGAATCACAAAGAATAATGGATGGGAATGATTATTTTTTTGTTTGTTTTTCATTGCCAGACCCAAAAATAAAAACAACATGTGTGAGCAGAACACAGAACACACAAATAAATAAATAACATAAAAACCTGAAACCAAGCTCCCTATTGCTACAATGAAATATGGATTACTTGTTCCAAGTGTTGACGTATTGGGTAGAGGAAGGTAATTTCTTTGATTCTCACGAGCTGTAACATGCTCCAAATTTAGGTAAAAAGTTTCATACTACCCAAAAATACATTTGGGTAATGTTTTATAACTTGCTGCTACTAAAAGCAATTACAGAGCTATATTTGCTAAGTTTTAAAGGTTTTTCCTGAAAAGATCACGTAGAAAGCCAAGAGCAAATCGATCTCTAAATTAAACTTTGCCTGCTTAAGTTCCAGATATTTAAACTACCTGAAGTTCAAATACATGGATAATTAAAATGAATGGAAATGAATTTTGAAATAGTGCCACTAACGCTGACTGACATTCAAACCATTGAGCTGAACTGAATGTTTCCAACAGCAAATGACAGTGGGGACAATGACCAAAACTGAACTGCAAGCATACATTTTTCTTCTCCTTTCCTTATTATATTTAGTGACTAGGGTTACCAAGATACCTTAAAGCAAAATCCAGTTATTCAGATGATAATGGCAGCAAATGTACATTCGAAGTTTTGCACATGCCAACCACCTTTTTCATTTTATGTTTGACACACTTAAGAACTCACACAACAATTTTGGAATTTCTTCATCATCTTTATAAATCAGACTGATAATTTTATTTCACATGTATAAAACCCTTTGGATTTGAGATTTCTTTTTAAGTTTTGTTCACCTGAAATTTACTCTAAAACTTAATTTCTCTTTGCAAGCCAGTAAGTTATTTGTTTTCACTTGGAGGAGAATTCTTCTTTCCTAGTTTAGATTTTTCCTATCAGAAGGGTATTTTAATTGTATCATCACACTCTATTTTGCTATCCTTGTGTTCAACTTCTATTCAGATTAGTTTTGCAGCTTTTTAAAAAAAATCATGCAAGTTCGCATTTCTTTGTCTCTCGAACAATGATACAAAGAAAAGTTAAACTCTAAAATGCAGGAAGAGAAATAAAATAAAAAATATGATGTCAATGGAAAGCTAGAAAAATACACTATAGCCAATAAAAAGATGAGGGAACTACAAGAAGAAACTAGCACAAAAAGTAGGCTACATAGACTAGTATGGGTATTTTTACACATAATTTTTGAGTCTGGCCTACATAATTTATTGCCTTTGACATCATTTTGCTTTCCCTTTTTGTTAAAAGTACATATTTTCTCAAAGTCAGCAATACCTTTGTCTACCTGTCCTGTCTGGGAGACTGAAAGATAAAGGTCTGTAAGAGAGAAGAATGAAAGAGCTAGAAAAGATCAGGATGTT
The DNA here is from genome assembly GCF_002078875.1 of Numida meleagris. Taxonomy (NCBI): domain Eukaryota; kingdom Metazoa; phylum Chordata; class Aves; order Galliformes; family Numididae; genus Numida; species Numida meleagris. The sequence continues at coordinate 71,900,386 of NC_034438.1, forward strand.
CGGAAAAAAATGAGGTCCAACTTAAAAGTCTAAATCACACATAGCTGAACACTCCAAATAGAGAAAAAGTACCACAGATTTACCTACAGTACTTCCAGAGGCACTGGATAAAATCCCAATGATCCCTCTCCCAAAAATTCCCTCCCTTAATCACAATGATTGTTTGGCTTTAGCAGAGTTGACCAGAAATCCATTCACAGACAAACACTAACACTCTAAGGTAAGGAAATCTAGTAAAGACATTTCTCAGCACAGAAACACAATTTCCTTCATAGTTCATCCACACAACATTAAGAGCCGAATCAGAAATTAAAGCTATGGACTCCATCACAGTGATTTAAACAAATCATCTCTGCTGAAAGGATTAAGAAATCCTTTGAGCTGCTAATATTTACAAACATTTGTAAATTAAATAAACATGATTAATCTTCTTTGCTAAATTCCAATTGACAGTCTGCTTTGAAACCCAGTATAAAACTAAACAAATACCTGATGTCAAATGGCTGCATTTTGCATATTATGGAAAGTTGGGTGGGCACACTACAAAATTTAGAATATTTCTGTAAACAGAGCTCACTTACAGTTGTCTTGGATTCATCACTTAAGGCTACAAATGAAAAGGCAATTCAACCTTAATACAGCTACTTTATAGATGCAAGAACCACAACTGAGGTCGAAGAAGCTGAATAGACTAATGCTTGAGTGCTGCGGCATAGGTGGCAGTCCTATGAACTACGACCAATATAAACAAAAAAATCTGACTTTTTAAAAGTATTTTTTCTTTTTGATGAAAGAAAACTTGAAGGATCCACTAGTTTTGATTTCTCTGTGACAAACATTAAAAATATTATTAATGAGTTATTACCACTTCTTATTTACACAAGCTGAATTTAGTATTATATTGAAAAGACATGTTCAGGAAAGACATGTGGAAAGATTTACAATCCTGGTCAAAAAGGCAAAAGGAAAAGAAATAGGAACCAGAATATTTCTGATGATATTCATGCAACAAATGATTAATGATCAGTGGAAATATTTATCAGGCATTGTGAAGTATCACAGTAACTGTTACTTTTGAGAAGAAACAGTCACTGAGCTAAAAAAAATGCATTCCTGGTGAGCACTATTAAATACCCTACTCCATTCCAGTCACCACGTGTTTCCATTTATTACTGCTGTTTCTTTGCCTTCCATAATTCCCTGCTGAACATAAAAGAATTAAGTTGCTATTTGCCCTGCACATGCTATGACTTCTAGGCTTTGAGTTTTGTTTGGGGTTTTGTTGTTTTTTTTTTTTTTCTATCTTCTGCAGTCTAATTTACTTCTCTAAGTAGCTTAAAAGAAAGAATGACTTAGTGATGGACAGTGGAAAACAGAAAATACTGTAGATGCATTTCAGTGCCTAATGAGAGACTGCTCTCCAGTTCCTTTGGTAACAGAATAAATATAATTAAGAAAAAGCACTTTAAACACTTTTAGTTGAGACTTATATGTGCATTAACACATGGTAGAACACAGCTGCTCAATAAGTTCAGCTTTTGGGACACTATGTTAGACTTCCATCAAAAAAATAAAAATATATGTATTCAGAAATTATTCAAACATACCAATACTTTATGAGACTTCCAAGTATTCATCTCTACAGCCACCTCCTCATTCTAAATTTGCAGAAGATGTTGAAATGAATGTATTGGACATCTTCAAAATCTATAATGCAATCTTTCTGAACATATATTGCCATACACTGTGTCATATCGCACATAGCTTTTCCCAGCTTTTTACACAGTGTTGTTCTGCTCTTGGAAATAGTTTGTAAGTTGTGTAAAACAGACAAGTAAGTGTATCAAAAGACTCAAGATGATGCAGTGTGGGATTCTAGAGTTAGGAGAACAGTGTACACTGTACCACAAAAAAAAAAAAAAAAAAGCTGACAAATTGATTTCTCTCCCTGTTTCTAAGATGTATTCAACCTAAAAGTAGAAGGTTCTCTATGTCTTCCTCGCAAATGTCATTTAGTTCATATTTATGCCACCTGTGATTTTTCAATCCATTCAGCTGACCTCAGATTTAGAAAGTCTCCAATTTAAGCAAAATTTTGCTTACAGATTTGAAAAATAGGCTTTGAAAATCAGATTACATGTTCTTTCGTAAAATTACCCTGATCGATAAGAATCATTCACAGACTTAGCTAGCGAAGACACACTATTAATATTTTAGCTTACATGACAAGCCTGATGTTTTAAAAAGAGTAGCACTCCGTCACATAGCTAAAATAATTCTAAAATCCTTTCTCATTCTAAATTTCTTTCCTAAACACAAATTGGACAATACTAAAGACAAGCATTTTAATATCCAGATTTGCACACTGCAAAGCTTAACATGGAATTACAGGTACATCTTGTCACTCTTCTTCACGAGTGTGCGTCTTTTCTACTTGTCAAGAGGAAAGAGATTCCCTCAAGTTACGCAAGTTTCCCTCGCTCAGACTGGTCTGTGCAAGTAGCAAATTTCATCTTCCCACTGGAATCTACTCCGCTAACAACCAAATGTTCGGATTACCAACATGACAGAATTTGCGTTTAATTAAAATGCCTAAACTGGTTTATAATTTCTATCAAGTCCATTTCACTCCAATTCATTATTTTGTGTTGCAGTATTTTTTTTTCATTAAATTTACTGCCATTTATTTCAGCAGACAGAAGCATACTAGTAGGCAGGAAGAAGTTATCTACACGCTTCGGTTCTTCACGTAAATTCATTTCTTGCAATGATCAGTGATTTCCAACACAAAAAAATACTCTGGAAATAAAATGCTTTCTGCAAGAGAAACTCACAGAACTACAGGTGTATCCCAATAGCAATGACATGCTCCCCTACTAGATACACATAGCGAAATCTAAACAGCAACTCCTCTAAGCAATTACTGCATATGACGAAAGGTATAATATACTAACTTAATGATAGACTGTGAATTTTCAGTATTTATAAGCAAGCAGCTTGAAGGGTAAGCGGTATTATATAGCATGCATTTACTACAATCATGTTTTTAGTTCAGACACTACACAGCACTGCTTCATTCTTACCTCAGATTTTTCCAGTTTATTCTGAGCATCAATCTGAGTGACAATTTCATTCATGTTGGTCTCCAAAACCATTCCACCCATTACCATTTCAGCCAATATATTATGGACCTAAAAAAAGATTGTAAAAAAAATTTAAAATGTTCTATACACACCTAGACAGATGATGTCTAAATTCATCAATCCGAGAACATACATATTCTGTAAGTCAATTCACGTTAGCAAATTCTTTAAAACAATTTGGGCACAAAGCTTGTTACATGCTGTTCACTTCTGCAATTTGTTCCTTGCTCATAATTGTTTTACCACAAACCTCATCAGGTATATCACTTAGCTTATCAATGCTAGCCAAGGAAACTTTGGCATTTATCTTTCTTTTAGTATGTTTGCTATCCAAGGATATTAGAACAAGAGTTCTAATTAGCAGTGTCAGTAGTAAAGCTAAGAAGCAAGCTCTAGAATATAAACAAATTTCTCACAAATAGTTATGTAATATCTATTTTGGGTTACATCTGTGAAGGATGAGAGACGTACTGCTGTTCACTCACAGTTACCAAGGTTAGGCTTGGAAGTTAATACACCTGAATATATAAAATCATAGAATCACCAAGGTTGGAAAAGACCTCCAAGATCATCTGGTCCTACCATCCACCTACCACCAATATTTCCTGACTAAATCATGTCACTCAACACAACATCTAACATTTCTTGAACACCTCGGGGTCGGTGACTCCACCACCTCCCTGGGCAGCCCATTCCAGCGCCTGACCACACTTTCGGAGAAGAATTATTTCCTAACGTCCAACCTGAATCTCCAGTGGTGCAACCTGAGGCCATTCCCTCTTGTCCTATTGCTAGTTACACGGGAGAAGAAGCCAACTCCCACCTCGCTGAAACCTCCTGTCGGGGAGTTGTAGAGAGCAGTAAGGTCTGCCTTAAGCCTCCTCCTCTCCAGACCGAAAAATCCCAGTTCTACAGACTGCAAACGTGAAGACTTCAGTATCTAGGACTGGGACTGACAGTCAGGACCGAAACTGAAAGACTGAGTGAGCCAATCAGTGATGTTAATGATGTTAGTGAGATTACTTGAGATACTCTTACAACTCCCCTGTAGATCAAGGACAGAAGTAAATCCTTAAATCAAGCACGTCCAACCTGCAGCCTGCGGGCCTCATGCAGCCCAGCACAGCTCCAATGCAGCTGGCCCCCTGCCCCGTGCCATCATGGCACAGCTCATCCCCACCTAGCAGCTCAGCCCAGCCCCTCCGCACCAGCTGAACATCAGCATGCATTCATTACTTATGACTTTTCAAACTGAACTTATAGAGTTGCAACCAAAAATGCGATCATGTCTCTTTACCAAACTTTTATAAGACCAGAGAGAAATATCCTTCACTTCACAATCACATCTCATTCAAATCATCGCTTTTTGTACACTTGTGAGCAACTGTTTTGAAGGATTAAGTACAGAAAGAGTAAAATTTCATCAAAAATCTCTACTGAACCTTGAGAACTAAGAATTGCAGCCACTGCCATCAAACCAGCCTGATGCATCAGCTTCACAAAAACAAGGTCAAGTATCCCACTAGTTTTATGTTTTTCTTGCCCTCTTTTTTGCATGTTTAAATTAAAAAAAAAAAACAAAAACAAAAAAAACCAAGTTTCATTACTTTATCTATCTACATCAACAAGATTATATATTTCATGAGGGCTGCTCTGAAAGTAATGCCTCCTGTTTTATTATGTTGGCCCACGACATCAGATGTTGGTGGAATGGCAGCAGAGGTTGAACCTTCCCACCAATATCCATTACATTTTGTCACTGTGCTACAGATGGCAGCAGAGGGGCAGTACAACAAGGAATTGTGTATGAAGCAAAGGTGTGGAACTGAATTCCTCCATGCAGAAAAAATGGCACCCATCAACATTTGTCAACACTGGCTGAACGTTTGTGGAGACTAACAAGTGGATGTGAGCACAGTGAGGAAGTGAGTGGTGCGTTTCAGCAGCGGTGACAGGGGCTCACCTCCACTGGTATAGATATTTACATGTATGGCATGCAGGTTCTCTTTCATCAGTGGTAAAAATGCACAGCTAATGGTGGTGACTTTGTTGAAAAATAGTGTTTTGGAGCTGGGAATTTGCTCTATCAAGCAGTGTTATTGCGCTCTTTGTATCTGTTGTAGTTTCCAATGAAATAAATGCGAGGCACTGCTTTTGGAGCAACATACTGATGTCACTCCAAAAGCAGCCTAAGATAATTCTTCATTCAATGTGGACCAAGCAAGCTAAATACTGAAGTGTTGCAAAATAATTCTTCTGGTTTGTGATGAGGTTAATTGTAAAGCCCTCTAGCATTACAATAAGAAAATAAGATATAAACACGGTAACCTAACATTAATACACTCTACACTGACAATCAAAATGCATTGAAAGATGCTACCAACATTTACTTCTTTTTAATAAAAACTTATTTTCACTCATTGCATAAGGAAATAGCTTACAGCCCTAAACAAACAAGAGTTAGCATACACATTGCATGCACACAGCATTGTGAATAACAGTGCAGACATCATCACCTGCTATCACAGATAATAGAGCTGAATTGTATTTTCATTTTTAAAATGCACCTGGCTCCAAAAGAGCAACCACAGTCTCCACATCTAAACTACAATGGAGGACTTCATATTTTGCTCTTTTTGGCAGACCTGGTAATGTCAAGGAAGAAATTTCAACAGTAATGTTAGCCCAAATTAATAGCCTCAAAATTCAGAAGTGAATCACTTTGAAGTCAAGAAAGGCAGAAGCAAAATAATATTTTCATAGTTGAAGAATACATTTTAATGTCAAGAATATAACTGAATCTGCACTAGTAAGTACGTGAGAGAATAAATTCCACCTTATGTCCTAGAGAGGAAATGGAATTTAACTTAATTTCCTCTTAACATTCTTGAAATCTTTTTAAGTTTTAGAACTTGTCCATTCTTCTAAAGAAGGAGAATAATTCATATGTATTTCTAACAGAAGGGGAAAGGAATGACAGTAAGTTCCTGCTTACTTTCCTCTTTATTCTGCTAGCCAGCAGAGAACTCTGCAGAACAAGCCATGGAAGCCTAGCAGAAAAGAACAGGAGCACATAAAAGAGCAGCTCTTGGTCTTTTCAGATTGTTCATTTCCATCTCAAAATAATGCTTAAAAATGAGTGAAACTTTCACTCTCCCCCCCCCAAAATCTATCAGGCAATTTCTTTCTAACTTACTGATGCAACACACTGAGACATCGAACTCCAATACAACAGACTGAACTCTGTATCAAATCTGCTCCAAAATAACTGAACAGAATAAGTAGCGTTATCTGATCTTGTTTTTACAAATGTTCTTGCCTATCGTAAGTAGATTAAAAGGTGTACTTAAGAAATAAGTGTAATTCATTAATGCCAGTTTTGGTAGCTATTGTTTCCTTCTAGAATACAACAGCAAGCAATTACAGTCCTGTCAACACCACTAAAAAAAAGATCATTTTTTTCCTCTACAGCACTGACATAGTAAATAAGCAAACGTGTCAGGCCATATTTGTGCAGTTCAGGGACTAACTAACACAAAAAAAAGACATCAATAAACTGGAGCCAATTCAGCAGAGGGCCACCAAGACAATTAGGCTGGAATAGTCAAAGCGTGCAGACAGACTGGAGGACCAGAGCTGGGAGCACCCACCAGCACATCAGTGCCCTCGCAGGGCTTGTGAGCAGCTGGAGCTGGGTCCTTCCCAGTGGGATACAGCAGGAGGGGCTAACACAGGGAAACCTTTCCCCAGGAGTGAAGGTGTCTGGGGACACAGGCTGCCCAGGGCTGTGCAGGCTCCCTCCTGCCTGAATGGTTTGGTCTTACCCCGGGGCTGACCTTGCTGGCACCAGGTCCAGGCACCAGGCTGCTCCTGACATCCATGCTAGAATTATCTTCTGATTTTATGGTACAGGCATGCTATTGCATGATGTGCAAACAGTTTCATTAGTATAAACAAATGCTTCAGAGCCAGGAACAAATTCGAATTTCTGGAAGAAGTTAGATGCAGAGAATTGCAGACAATTTAAATGTAAGGCAGATGTCAACAATATAAATTGTACCACAAATAACCTTCAGCATTAATTATGACATACTGAATTCTTCAGTATGAAAAGCACTTTAAAAACTCATTTTATTTTCAACAGCCTGGTAGAAGATGCAGAGATAATGCCAAAAAGATGTCAGTAGGAGGCACAGGTAACATCAGTCAAGGTAGTAGCTGTTCAAGGTATCCATAGTAAGTGCAGATTTCAGCTCTGTACGTACCACACTACAGCACTGAAATTTCTGCATCATTTCCTGATACTCACACATTCATCACAACACAACTGCAAGGAGCTTGTAAAAAGTATTAAAGTGCAATATTCCTGTAAAACTTTCCAAAAATCAGCTTTGATTTTTTTAACATAGGACAACACAAGATATAATAGGAACCAATTAAAAAAGATAAATTATTTGAATCTCTTGAGTAACATAGTTTCACATCAGCCTCAGTCATAAAAGATAGATCAGGCACATACCAACACTACTTCTCAAGTGTAGTAAATACTTTCCATAACATTGGCAGTTATACAAGCATCCAAACAAACTTCCAGAAGTTTTAGAAAACAATTCCATCAATATTCACATTTTCTATCACCACTGACTTAGTCTGAAAGAGATACTAGACATCACTGAGTATGCTTGCTTAGCACAGGGACAGCAATATACTTGTAGGACTGGCATTAATACCCAGCCTTTGGTGGATATTGCCACTAGAAGAACAATGAATACAATAGATTCTCCCTCTCTCACATACACACAAGAGCTCATCATCAAGTTGGTAATAAACTGAATAAACTATTATCATCACAGACAGACAGAAAAGCAGGGATATAATTTCTTTTCCAAAGCAGACTAGTACACAGATAAAGACTTAGTATTTCTGTGATGCATCTAAACATTAAGGAAATACCTTCCTCAATCTTCAAAGCCATAAAGAAACAATTTATTTATTCTAGCTTTCATGCGTCCGTTTTATTATCATCATGCTCTCAGAAAGTACTCTACTGGAGATAAAGCACCACGGACTACTGCTGAACAGATGATTCAGTATCACATATCTGGTGTTTAGCATTACAGAATATGTTCATTGTAACACTCACTTTTCCAACATGCAAGTTTTAAACAAAATTTGAAAACAAAAAAATTTTACTTTTGCTCAAGGATGCTTAAAAAACACTAACCTAAGGCAAAATCCACTCAGCTCATTATCCAGCTCTAAAAATTCATCAGTTGACACTTCAAGAAAATCTTAATACTCCTATTTATCCTGATATATTCTGCTTCTAAATATCTCAAATTTAAGAATTTCTGAAACATAGATTGCTGTTTGTTGTGTTATTGCACTTCTTAGCCCTTGTCATATTCTTCTTTGGGTAATATGTGTAATCACCTTTGAACCTATTCATTGTACTATGGACAGTATAATAGTATGGTAACCCTGATAAAAATGTGACAATGGAGTTCCATAATTTAATTACTAATCATGAAAAATATGTAATTTCCTTTATTTTAAACTTACTTCATGCAAATGCTATCTGGTAAATGTGAGAGAAAGACAGTAGTTTGTCTCCTTTGTGTCCTTCACATTTAGATCCTTGGAATCATAGAACGGTTTGGGTTGGAAGGGAGATTTAAGATCAGCTCGTTCCAACCTCCCTGCTATGGGCAGGAACACCTCCCACTAGACCAGGCTGCTCAAAGCCCCATCCAGCCTGGCCTGTGTGAGCAGCTGTGGAACCTACCTGCCACTGATTCTGCAATATTCTAACACTGCCAACATTGTTTCCTACGCATTGAAGCCAATTGAGCTGAAGCTCAATACACAGTCCCCTGGTCGTCATCAGCTGATTTGCATGGATGAGCTGATCAAGATGCTCTTAATTTCATGGTATGACAGCCATGCAATGTGGTGTGTCTCTCATGTCACTGCCATCACTGTTAAAACACATCACCCACTGCCTCACTGTGCTCACATCCACTGGTTGGTCACAAATGTTCAGCAAGCACCAGTGAAAGTCAACTGGGTGTCATTTTTTTCCACATGAAGTAACTCAATTCCACACCTTCACTTCATCCACACTTCCAGGTCAGACACCATTTTGTCAGACTGTCCCTCTACTGTCACCTGTCGCAAAGCAACAAAATGTAATGGAATATTGGTGGGAAGGCTCACAACACTGCTGACATACCATCAAGATCTGCCTCTGATGTTATAGGCCAATAGAATAAAATAGGAGGCATTACTTTCAGAGCAGCCCTCTTATTTTGCAGCTTAAGCTGAAGATCAAACTCCTTGCCACAAGAGTATTGCATGATTTGGGTTCCTTAAGCTCAGAAGTTAATATATAAGCCATTCATTTTATAAGTTCTTTTTAACTATAATCCATCATTTTGGAAGCAGCCAAACTGTTCCAGCCAGGCTGAAAATCCTAATGAATTGTCACAGGCATGTTATCAGTTCAAAAGCCTACGCAAGGTCACTTGCATTTCAGGGTCTGGTACAACTGCTTCTTCAATAAATAATTTCCTGATTTTGAAATAAATTTAGTCAGTTTCAAAGAGTAATTTCAGATACTTGTTACTGTTTTTAGACCACTATTAGTGATACTTGTCTTGTTTTCCTTTCACATCCTCCTGTTGAAGAAAAAAGTGCTCACAGACAGGGAAAGTAATGGTAGGTACAGAAGGCAATTGAAGGAATAAATACTTTATATATTCAATTCTCACATTTTAGGTATTACTTAAACCAAGAAATGACAAAGTCCTATTAAATAAAAAATACTATAGCTTTTCTCAAAACTAGATTAATAAAGTACTGATGGCTGGGAATATTCAAAAATATATTTTTTTAAATGCTTAACAAAAGACATAACGTCTGTTTGAGATTTAGCAGAAAAAGATCCACAGAGCTTTTAAGTTAAATAAACACAGCATGTGAAAGGCAACTGCCAGACATAACAGAAAAACTCCTATGACACTTTCAGTTCTGAGTAACACAACACCTAAACAAAAACAAAACAGAACAAATTATTTAAGTCCTACTCTGAGAAGTAAAACCAATATTCATATGTCTCCAACATTATAATTATGTGTGTAATAACACCACACAAAGCTCCTAAACACATTTTTACTTAGAAATGTAGGCTCCATACAGCTTTCAAGTTTTAAAAATAACATCTTTGTAGAATCAGTCTAGACTTCACTAACAATAAAAGTAGAATCACTGCATATTTGAATACTGAGTATCAGTTGAATCAAACATTTTACTTGGCAAGAAATATTACAGGAGCTCATCACTGTACCTTGTCTACGTGGAAAATTAAATCCAGCTCACAGACATTTTCGAAACATTTGTCTAGTGTTTCCACAAATACCTGAAGAGGGAAAAAAAGGTCAGAGGTCAAGCTCTAACAGAAACTCAGTAGTACCATTATCTTTGAGGTTCAGCAAAAGCAAATATGCAAAATAAACATTGCATAGACTTAAAGACATTAAAAACATCCACAGAAATTAGGTAGCTATCACTGTTAGCAGAATGTTACTTGTACACTGGAGGAAAATTTGTATGCATGAGTCAGTTTATGTTGTAACTCTGGTAGCAGTCGCAGATGTGACAAAAGTTGCATTTTGATCTCTTAGTTTCAGCTGGGATGGAAACATTTTCTTCAGACTGTCTGGAATGATGCTATCTTTTGGTTCTAGGAGAAAAGCAACATTGATAATATACCAATGTTCATAGTTGCCTGCTAAGCCAAGGCCATTCTCAGCAAAGGGCCCAAGGAGCTGGGAGGGAACAGAATTGGGACAGCTGACTTACACTGGCCAAAGGGATATTCCATACCATATGAAATCAATTGGAAGGTGTTTTGAAGAGGGTGGGAGCTGATTTTTTTCTCTTTTGCTGCTGAGGATGCAAGCTGGACAGTGGTCAAGGGGTGGTGAGCAATCGCTTGGGCACCACTTGTTATAAACATTTATATATGTATCCATAACTATTATTCGTTTCCTTTTCTCTGTCTTCGTAAATAGCTCTATCTCAACCCACGGATTCTACTTCTTTTTTTCCCAGTTCTCTCCCCATCATGGGGAGTGAGCAAATGACTGTGTGGTTGTCAACCATAGGTTAAACTACAACAGTAACACAGTCTATGCTACAATTTTCTCAGCTATCATTCCAAATTTTCCTTGACATTTCCTGGGAATGCAATTATTACTATGTTTAACAATTACTACATTGCAGGCATCTCCCAGTGAACCAGACTACAGTTAACTTTGCTACACAGAGGCACACATCTAATGCAAGGCGTCAGCATTATGGCTTCTGGGAAAAGTTTAGGGAAAATACAGTAGCTTTAATGTGGTTCAGACCTGCTGAATTCAGGAGGGAATAAGGTGAAAGGTAGCTGTCGTAATACCACACCTGAAGATCCTTTCAGGCATACAGCACTTGACCTCAGAAAGGTTCAGCAGTTTTACCCAGGCAAATAACTCATCTCTGAATCAAGAATGTAAGTGCGCAGGGCAGAAAAATCTAAGCAGCTGCTCAAGTACAAACACTGACAATCTTTGCCAGATATGGACCATATGATAACTCTGTTCTGATATCTCCTTCACAGAATCCTTAGAAGGCATGCTAGGTAAGCCACTAAGATCATTCCAGCCTCCAGCTAGGCCAGACAATGAAAAATTGACTACACTTGCACTCCCATAGCTCCTGAAGGTCATCTACTATGTGACTGTGGTGTGTACTGATAGAGACAGACCCTGGTCTTACAGAGATATAAGCACAGTTTCCTCTGGGCAACGGATAACTCTGGTTGCTTAAACAAGATGTGGCAAGAACTCCAATGGAAGCACATGCTTGAGCCTGAGAGTTTAGGGTCTTCAAAATGGAAAATACCATGTCTAAGAATTTACGGATCACTCATCAGTGACTAGTAAATAAACTGCAAATTTCATGAAACTGCAAATGTAGTTTTATATATTTCAAGAGTTTTTTTTGTCAAAATATGCATTTAATATAATTTCTTAAGTTGTCACTGCATGTAATTTTTTTTTGCAATTCTAAGCTAAGATCCAAAAGCAAGAATACAGAAGACGTTCAACTCCTGGTTTTGATTCTCTCTCTCATCAACATGATTTATTAATCTCACCTTGGATAGGAACCATATTTCCAATTATCCAGCCCTAGAGAAATCAGAATTTCTGCTGCCACATTCTGCTGATAAAAGGTGGATAAAAGGTCTGCCTAAACAGATACATATTTATGTCTATAGACCCAGAGAAATGTGCTTTTAGACATCAGTCATTTCCAGTTGTCTGCCTCATTAAACAATAAAGGTTACTTCTATTCCCAATCCCTTGGTTTCATATTTTGCTTACACTTAAAAGAGTAGCACACTCTGCCATTGCTAATTACTACTGTCATTCCACTTCAAAGACAAAATCTAAGAGATGTTTCATACATTTAATACAAAGATTATTCTTTAATACCAAATAATCAGTGAAGAACTAGGAACATGGTATTTTCATAGGCAGATTCAAGACACTAAGGATCACTGACAACAGTTAACTAACAAAATGAATAGGTTTACATTAAATTTTACTGAAGCTAAACAAAGCAGATCTTCTTCTTCAAGTAGGTGTTAATTGATTGTGTTAATAACTCTTACATAAACGATAAACAAGGGAGGCAAGCAAATAAAAAAATTATATATTAAGCAGAACAAACTGTACAGTTCACAACTAAGTGCAGCAAAACAAATGACTAGAGATATTTTGGAGATACAAGGACAGTGTTGCTTGGTATCAGCTGCATGAAGAAGATTGAAAACAGAGTGTAAACATAACCTTTACCCAAAAGATCTAGTTTTAATAGCCAGAAGTTTTAGACTATTTTTGAAAAAAAATTCTTCATAAACTTCGCCAAGTTTCAGCATGAATTTACATATTCTGACTTTGACATCCATCTATTTTACACATGAAAAAACCCTCTAAAAGCTCCACAGATGTGTGTATTTAACAGCAGTATATATGCCCAACACTGAAGTTTTATTTTTCTTTCTTTGCTTCCCCCACGAGAAACACTTGATTCATAGTTACAGTGGTTGCTTTTACACCTTCACCCACTGCATAGTGACAACACAGTGAAGGAACTCACAAATCTCTGCCTGCAATGCATGAACACATTAAATATTTTTTGGTAAAAGGAAAATCAGCTCGCACTGAGTATTCCTCAGAAACTGTTTCCACCAGCTAAGACTTGTTACAGAAACCCTGGAAAGTTCATTCAGCATAATGCCAGCACTGACAAGCCATGAGTCTACTACGAATTATTAGTATTTCATCTACAAGGGAAACTAGATTTTTTTATACTAACATTTCTCAATCTCTTTTAAGATACCTTTAAATAACTGATGTAGCTAAAATAAGAGCCACTTCACTTTCATTACAACTTTAGCTGAGAGTTAAATGAATTGCACGCAATAGTGAGCACTGCCAGAAATTAAGTAGTTCAGTAAATATCTCATATACTGCAGTCTTGCAGATCAAAATAATCAGAAGAGAAAACATACCAGTTGTTCCAGGGAAAGAAAAAAAAAAAAAACAAAAAAAACAGTTCAAACGCACCTTGTGACGTTATTGGAAAATAAACAGAAAAGAAAGAGAAATGAATGTCAGATACAGAGCAGATCATTGAGAATGTACCAGTGGATTCATGACGACTGTCTAGCTCCCCCATGAGTTTCATTTTTGAAATGATACATATAATATAGAGAGAGCAAACAGCAGAATCCAAGAGGTCCCTGTGCTTATTTAATATACCAAAGACAACCTTTACTATTTCTGAATTTCTTAATCAGGCAAATAATAAGAAAGGGGAACAAAATATAGAATAATACTGGGAATACAAGTAAGCTGGCAGAAAAGGTATAATATCTAATTAATTATATGCACCTGATGCTAGATAACACAAAATATCAACAAAAAACAGTATGTGCAAAAATCTAGTAAAAACAATGGGCATAATCCACATCAAGAAGATCCCACTTATTTCTAAATACTTCAACATACAATTAATTCTATTTCCTCACTGAGTGTACTACCCTTCACTGTTTCTGACTGCTCAAAAGCTTCTTGAGACTCCAACTAGTTTAGAACATAACAGTCCTACAATAAAGCCACTCCTCTGTACACAAGGCTGGTTTTGCTTCTTCTTTGAGGACAACCTGTAGTAAGTCATCATTCATGTTTCACTGCAAGCACCTGAAAACACTGTATTTTCCCACACGTTCACTGATGTCCCATCTTTCCTTTAAGAAACGTAAATAACAGCTACCCATAGCTGCTACAGAGAATGCCACAATTATGGAGTAAGAAAGACTGTAAAATTCTTGCTGATTAGTGAAAACAAAAGTTAATTTTTCAAGAATACCTAACAATATACCTGCTGTATTATCAATTTTTTTTTTTTTTTTGTAAAAATGTCAAGCAACGTGTTCTTTTCATTCTTAGCTCCTACCCTCTCCTTTCTACCCAACTCTTAAACAGGCTACCAGGGCTAACTGAGCACTAGCTACATTTTTGGTTTGGCTGGTTGATGTTGTGCTTTTTGATATTTGTTGGGTTTTGCAACCATAAGTTTCTCAGTTATCTTCGTATCTCCCTTTACTAACGTACAAACATCTCTAATCAGGACTATCTATCCTTAAGAGCAGAGAAAAACATGATTCACAATGAACCGCACAGTATTTCCCATATGTATCTCAGTGAGCAACAGTATCTTCCAAGGTTATATACAACTTTTCATGGAAGACTATGACCTCACAGATTTAGCTATTTGCTGAGACTGGGTGCCTTGGGAATGCCACAACGGGGCATAATCTGCAAAAATGTCCTTCGGGAGAATGTCAAAGGGACCAGGAGTACAGGCAGTGTTCTCCTCCATCTTCCCAGTTGGAGACTGGGATCAAGGTAGGAGAAGGAGAACAGAACAGATGAATGACTGGATGCATGGATGGTGTCACGCTCAGGGTTCTGTGTTCTATGATCTCGGATGCATCTCCATGAGATCAGGCATACTGACGTGGGATGGGATGCAAATGACTAGGAGAGACAAGAATGTTTTAGGCAGCAAGCTGGCTGGACTGGTTAGCAGAGCTTTAACTAGATTTGATTGCGGAAAGGGATGTTCTTCGGAGTGCCACTTTAGGAAGTGGCACAGGAAAACCTCAGATTTGTCCCAGAGAAATTTGGGAGAGCTCCTCCAAGAAAGTAATGCAGCCAATCGCGCAGATGAAGTGCCTCTACACCCATGTGCACTTCATGGGAAAAAAGCAGGAGTCAGAGACCAAGACACAATCAGAAAATGACAACCTAACTGCTATCACTGAAAAAATGGCGGGACAAATCATCGAACTGGAGCATTACAGTCAAGGGCTACGTGCTTTTTAGAAGAGACAGGCAGGGAGGGTTGGGGCATTGCCCTCTATTATGAGATAAACAGACAGCAAAGAGTTGCCTCTAAACACAAGCATGATCAGGTTGAGAGCTTGTGGATTAAAGTTAGGGACCAGACTGATAAAGGATGTTTTGTGGTTGAGGTCTACTACAGGCCGCCTGATCAAGGGGGGCCTGTGGATGAGGCCTTCTTGCTTCAGCTACAAGAAGTATTCAGCTCAGAGGCTCTCATCTTGATGGGGGATTTCAACCACTCAGATGTCTGCTCAGAAAGCAACATGACAGGCTTCAAACATTCCAAGAGACTCCTACAGTCCTTTGAGGATAACTTCCCAATGCAGGTATTAGATCAAAAGGAGGTGAAGCACTGCTGAACTTGGTGCTCACTGATGCAGAGATGCTCATTAAACAGGCAGGCAGGCTGGGCTGCAGCAACCATATCGTGGTCAAGTTCACAAACTTGTGAAATATGGTCCTGGCAAAAAGCAGCGTCAGTACTCTGAACTTCTGACTCTTTATGGAATTACTGGATGGGATCCCGTGGGAAGCTGTGTTTAGGGACAAAGTAGCAGACCAGAGCTGGTAAAACTTTGAGGACACTTTTCTGAGAGCACAAGAGCTCTGCATCCCCCAGCATAAGAAATCAAGCAGAGGAGGCAGGAAACTGGACTGGTTCAACAAGAACCTACTGGTCAAACTGAGGGAAAAGAAGGAAACATACAGGCAGTAGAAGCAGAGATGCGTGGCCTGGGAAAAATAGAGGGATCCTGTCTGGAAGTGTAGAGATGGGCTCAGGAAAACCAAGGCACAGACAGAACTGACCTTAACAAGGGATGTAAAAAACAACAAGAAGGGATTCTACAGATACATTGGCCAGAATAGAAAGGCCAGGGAGAATGTACCCCCTCTAATAAATGAGAAGAGCTGGCTTCAACAGACAAGGAGAAGGCTGAGGTTCTCAGCAAGATCTTTGCCTCAGTCTTCACTGGCAGTCGGGCTTCTCATGTCTGTCATGTCCATCAACCTTTAGGTAGGGGTTGGGGGAGCAAAATTCCTCCAAATGTAAGCAAAGACCACATTTCAGGGCACCTTATGAGACTGAGATGCACTACAGGGTCCTGAAGGCACTGGCTGACGTTGTCACCAAGCCCCTCACTGTCATATTTGAAAAGTAATGGCAGTCAGGCAAAGTCCACAGTGAATGGAAAACAGGAAAGATTACTCCCAATTTTAAGAAAGGAAGATCCAGGGAATCACAGGCAGTGAGCCTCACCTCTGCACCTGGGAAGACCATGGAGCAGATCCTCCTGGGAGCTATGTGAAGGCACATGCAAGACGAGGAGGTGATCCAAGGAAGTGATCTGCCTTGGCTTCACCAAGGGCAGACTGTGTCTGACCAATCTGGTGGCTATCTACGGACATCTATGGACAAGCAAAGGAGAAGAGATGCTGTCTACCACGACTTCTTCAAGGCCTCTGACACAGTCTCAAACCACATCCTTATTTCTAAATTGGAGATACAGATTTGAAGGCTGGACTGTTCAGGGGATAAAGAGTTGCTTAAATGGTTGCAGCCAGAGGGTTGTGGTAAACAGCTCTTTGCATAGGTGGAGGTGAGTGATGAGTGGTGTCCCTCAGGTTTCCATTTTGCAACCAGCACTCTTCAACACCTTTGTCAGTGACGCAGACAGTGGGATCGAGTGCACCTTCCTCAAGTTTGCTGATTACATCGAGCTGAGTGGTATAGTATGTACAATAGAATGAAGGGATGCCATTCAAAGTTTGAAAAGTGGGCCCAGAGGAACCGAATGAGATTTAAGAATGTCAAGCGTTAAGTGCTGCAGTTGGGTCAGGGCAATATGTGTACAGACTGGGACAAGAATTCATTGAGAGCAGCCCTGCAAAGAAGGACTTTGGGGTTCTGCTGGATGAAAAGCTGAACATGAGCCAGCTGTGTGTGTGTGTGCCTGGAAGGCCAACTGCCTGGGCTGCATCAAAAGAGGGGGGGTCAGCAAGGTAAGGGAGGTGACTGTTACCTTCTGCTCTGCTCTTGCGAGGCCCAGCTGGGAGTAATGCAACCAGGCCTGGGGCCCCCAGCAAAAGAAAGACATACAGTTGTTGGAGCAGGCTCAGAGGAGAGCCACAAAGATGATTACAGGACTGGAGAACCTCTAAAGAAAGGTTGAAGTAGCTAAGGTTGTTTAGCCTGGAGAAGGCTCTGGGGAGATCTCAATGTGGCCTTCCAGTACTTACAGGGTGCTTATAAACAGGAGGGAGACTGACTTTTCACACAGGCAGATAGTGATAGGACAAGGTGTAAGGTAAGATGTAAGGCTCATAACAGTAAGCCATCTGGAGTTTGTTATCTGTATTGTCTCTGAACTATAGTAAATAAAGACATATGAAAATGCTTCAACACTTCTGAACACAAAAACAGTGCTAATTTACTTGAGTAGAGGCAGGTGTACGTGTATATACTGCCAGTCTGCACTGCACATGGGGTTGAGATGTAATAATACATTTTTTAAGGTGTTTTTCCAGAGTAAGATCCATTTAACTGATTACTGTTGCTAAGAGGATTAAACATGTTTAATTAATCTGTGTACACTTTCTACTACAATCAGATGGCTGAATTATAATAATCTAGAGAAATGGGAACACTGAACAGCTGCAGGTAACTCTGGTGAGACTGTATTTAAAAAGAAAATCATAGCTTTCAGAAAAAAAATATCAAGTATTGAGATGAATAGAAATACCATTTATATTATTTTTGCTTTACTCAAGTAGTTAGACTGGCATGTAATGTAGCACTGGACCTTAATAGAAAAAATGTGAAATATATAGCTCAAGTGACAGAAATGCATCCAAGAACTTGTGGCACAAGAATTAACACAGTTTAAAGTTTACACACTGCTTAATTCAGAGAGTTTGAGGGTGCTACATATATATGTAGCACAAAGCTCCAGAAACTTGCTTTGGCACTGTAAAGTAAAATTAGGTTACACTATTTAACTGGAAATTATTGAAAGCTACTGATACCTCACTTTTAGTAAACCCTAACGAATAAAATGCTAGTTGAATCTGCATAATGACCCTGCAAAACATAACAAGCCAGACTGATTGACTTAGACAGTCTTTCCTGTCCTTGTTATCTGATTCAACAGGAGATTGAGCTCTTTGTCTGAAAACAAGCTCTTTGTCTGAAAAACATTCCTAAGTCTCATGAAAGATTAACATGCTTCTTTCCTCAGTTTATAAATATTTTAGAAGTCACACTAAGCAATCAGCAGCCAAGCAGCTCCGTAGAACAAACTGCTAGAAGCACACAAGGCCACTGCAGACACTCACTCAGTAACTCACATAGTTCAGAATGTTTCTATGAGTAAAGATGATATAAGAATCTAGAAAAACAGCTTCTTTTCTTGCCCTCCACAAGCACACTTGGAAAGATTATTTGGATTTACAGTCCAAAAGAGCACTTCACACCAAAGAGGTGTTCAAAACGCTTGTAGATGACTACAAGAAAATATTCAGCTCCAAGAAAGGATTGTGGGGAATCACGAGGCCTCTGCAGTTCACAGTTCTCTCTGCAGTGAAATAATTGATATATCCAGGCCCACGTCTCGGGACATCACAGATTTTAATCAAGTAATAAATAAATTTTCTTGACACAAGAGCTTTTAAAGGTTGCAATATTCTAAACATATGTATACAGTGCAGCTGTAAACACAAGTATACACAGTTTAAGTACATGAACAAATTTATCAGTACAAATCAAGTTTTAAAAGTCTTAATAGAAAGTGAATCACATACCCAACACCCAATTTCATGTGCTGACATATACTATTTCAGGGTGAGAAACAATATTGTGGTTCACACTGCTGACTACAATAACGATAATTAGTGAAATTGCTTATGCACCAATTCTAGGCTGAAAAATCACTGATGTAGTCAAAGTTCTCTTGAAATGTGTTTGTATCACCAGACGTAGTTTTCATTGCTTCTTTATCTTGAGATGATAAAGACATATTTAGCAGTTTAAATCATACATGATGCATTGGGAGCCCTCAGGAAGACACTTTATTCAAGGAATTACTGATCTTGAACAGGCCATGTTTGCCCTACTAGGCCTAGTACTTTGGGATTCAGAAGACCATATATTATTAATGTAATCTATAATTTATATTATCTTTGGGAAAAGTGTAGGTAGATCAAGGATTGGAATATCAATCCTGGACCATTGTGCACTCAGGAGTTAGTGGTACACATAACACTTCACACAAGCAGGCACAGGCTTGTGCCATGCTGCGTGTACACTGTGGCTTCCAGGAACTGTGTTGTGCTGCAAAAATACCTACACCACAGGTCACAATTAGCTAACTAATCGTAGCAGAGGAGCTTGAAGGCAGCTCCCAGTTGACCATAGCAATTACACCACTTGCATTGCCTTGCCTTCACCTAAAATGGCAGCAAGAGGTTTTCATGAGAACATCTTCTAGGAACAGAATTTTTCCTAACGAGTAAATGTAATATAGCTGAAGGGTAGAAAAAGGTGAAATTCTCTGCATGGACAGGATCTGCTCAGCACAGACACTGTGGGAAAATCTACCTGGGCTCCATCTGGTGCTGCACAAGACACCCAGTAACTGAAGGGATGTAAGATTTACTCGCTATCTACATTCCTCTTCTTGTTCTGTTTTACCAAACAGTTATCCTGTTAAGCTAACGTCTTGTCAAGGCTTTCATACTGAGACCTCAAGAACCCTATCTCTTCCCCTCCTAACGCCCATTTCCCCACCCCACTCCAATGCAGAACACGTGCCTAGAAGAGCATTTACAAAAATTTTTAAGGCATATCTGAATAAAAACTCCTCAACTACCATGGTTCTTTTGAAAAATTCCACCCTAATAGGCTCTGGATGCTTTAATTTCTTACCTATCTGTAGCGAATGCACACATACGCCAATAAGTATATGAGGAGCTTTATGTATCAAAGTTCTCACCATCTAAAATTGTTTTGGCAAATGTTTGAACTGCATCATCTTGACTTGCAGACAAAACCAGGCCTTGCAAAGCTGCAGCAAAAAAATAACTGAAGATTGCACAGTAGCTTCCAAAAGAACTGCTCCCTTACTTAATCACGAACATGGGAAATCACTCAGTCAAAGAAAGTCCAGAAAATTACAAATGTTAAAAAATAACACCCTGCACTCTGAGTATATTCAAAGTATGAAAGTCTCTTCATTTCAAATATTATACAGAAAGACAAGGCTAAATATTGAAGTTCCAAAGTGCTTAGAAATCCACTTACTTAAAAAAAAAAAAAAAAAGTAAACAAACTTACTTGAATCAGGTCTAAAATGCCAAGCTCACTTTCTGAAGAATCCACACAAAACACAAAATACAAGGTGGCATAGTGTCGGTAAATTAGTTTGTTATCAGATCCACCTATTAATCTAAATGGGAAAGAAAACACAAAACTTAGTTAGTCTTCTAAGGACATGCTGAGCAAAACCTCAGTTATTTCTGTTAAAAGAAGGGTTACTGTTAGTGACTGGCTGAAGCTTTTCAAAAATCAAACACCTATTCCATAGTTACAATGGAAGAAAACAAAGCAATAAGACAGCCCAAGTTACATTTTCCACATAAGCATTGTTATTGTTATCCATATAGATATGAATTATGTCGATACACACACCATAATATTATAATCAATTCAAACTGATTGTGCAGGTTTGTCCAAAAATGAACTTCCATTACACAGTAGCAGGCACTGTACAGACATCAATGTGCTTTATACCTTAAGAGAACACATGCTGAAGAATCATTCCCTGCCTTTCTCAGAGGAGCAGCAAGATTAGAAGAAATCCATAATGTAGACTGCCATTCAGACTACAGAAAAACCTTTAAACTAGGTTTATGGTCCATAGCATCACCATCATCTGATATTACGAAAAATAAGACAGAATTACAGTCAATAGTTTGTGATGCAATGTTAAAGTCCACAAAAAGTCCTGGCTTCCCTTCCCTCCACTGTGCAGTGTCAATACACTGGAAGGAAGGGAAGCCACCCAGAGGGACCTGGACATGCTGGAGAAGTGGGCCCACAAGAACATAATGAGGTTCAACAAGGGCAAGGTGCTGCACGTGGGCCGGGACAATCCCAGGTATTTATACAGACTGGGGGAAGAACTCCTTGGGAGCGGCCCTACAGACAAGGACTTGGGGGTTCTGGTGGACAAGAAGCTGGACATGAGCCAGCAGTGTGCACTGGCAGCCCGGAAGGCCAACTATGTTCTGGGCTGCATTAAAAGAGGAGCAGCCAGCAGGGAGAGGGAGGGGATTGTCCCCCTCTACTCGGCTCTTGTGAGGCCCCATCTGGAGTACTGCGTCCAGGCCTGGGGCCCCCAGCACAAGAAAGACATGGAGCTCTTGGAAAGAGTTCAGAGGAGGCCACCAAGATGATCAGAGGGCTGGAGCACCTCTCCTATGAGGAAAGGTTGAGGGAACTGGGCTTGTTTACCTTGGAGAAGAGAAGGCTCCAGGGAGACCTCACTGTGGCCTTCCAATACCTGAAAGGAGTGTATAAACAGGATGGGGAACGATTGTTTACGATAGGACAAGGGGGAATGGTTTTAAACCAAGACGGGGGAGGTTTAGGTTAGATGTTAGGAGGAAGTTTTTCACTCAGAGAGTGGTGACGCACTGGAACAGGTTCCCCAGGGAAGTTGTGGATGCCCCGTCCCTGGAGGTGTTCAAGGCCAGGCTGGATGTGGCTCTGGGCAGCCTGGTCTAGTGGTTGGCGACCCTGCACTCAGCAGGGGAGTTGAGATTTGATGATCTTTGAGGTCCTTTTCAACCCAGGCCATTCTAGGATTCTAAGAAAAACATTTTTTCTGTGGCTCACTAACCATCAAGTTACTGAACAAGAAGATGTCTAAACAGTTATTTCCTTTCACTCCTCTGCTATAGTCTTCCTGAAGAAGATATGTACATCATTAACAGATGTTCCTCAGTTCATCAACATTCACTCTGAGCAACAGAAAGTCTGTTAAAATAAAACTGAAGTACTTTGTAGCCTGGACCTATATGACTATGCATCTCATCATTCTCCCTTAATTTTATATCAAGTCAAAACTACCTAAATTCTTTCAATTTCAGCAAGGAAAATGAGGCCTTTGGCCAAAATGCAAACTACAAAGTGATCCCTCTCATTTAAAAAAAAAAAAAATGCCAGACTTGCATCCTATGTGTCTAACTTCTTGTTGTTGCCCAGCTTTTTAAAAAGGCTCCTAATGGCCTCTTTATCTCACAGCTTTCAAGTCAGCACATTTCTAGCTTAGAATCATCTGCATGAATCTAACAAATGAATGAAAAGTTGTGCAGATTAAAGAAAAGCATTTCATTAAAATAAATAAAGGATCAAGGATCATCCAGGCCAGGACAAAGAAATCATAGCTGGCACAGTACAGCTAAGTATTTAACTGAGACTCTGCATAAAGTAACATTAACATATTAGCTTTCAGCAATTAGAAAATTTCCATCATTAGGACGCTTACCAGACTAAGACAATCTCTATCTTTATACTGGAGATCATGAGCTGTCTCTGTCAACTGTGACTCCTTTTCCTACCAGGTGGCAACGTAACTATTCCATCTTGATGACTAGTATCTCAAAACAACACTTTTCGACTTCAGAATTCCTCCTCTTCAGTTAAAGTAAAACCACATTTAAAAAAAAAAACTGACATGATTCAAGAAAGAATATTTTGTACATGTCTTCTAAAGAGAGTGGATACAAGTATGGCTTTCCTCATACCCTGCTCCACATATAGTAATAGAATTTCCTGATTAAAGCTACAGGAACACATTTCAAAAACATTTTCTTCCTAGTTTATACAGCAAGCCTGAGCCCTAACAGAAAGGCTGGGGAGTTCTACAATCAGAAATTATGCACTGAAATTCTAGGAGCAAAAGCCTATGTATCAGCTATGAAATGTTTTTACTTTCTCAATAGGTATGGCCAGTGCCAGTCTTCAAACAAAATCAGAAATTTTTAGGTGAATTATGGGGAAACTGGTTAGATGCCATTTGCCTTTTTCTTCCCCATCTTATATTTGAACCACTTGTCAGACTAGATACAGCACTGTCTCTGCTCCACTAGAAAAAAATACAGTTTATTTCCTAAGTAATTTTGATACATACACATCTACAAATACATATATATGTATATTACAGTTAGTAAAAAGTACACCTGGTATCAATATAATATTATTACTAGTGTGTTAAATATCTCGAGTCACATGGCATTTACATTACAACTGTAAGAACAAGTATGCTACTCTCAAAAGAAATATTCGTAAGTATAGAACATTTATTTTAAACCTGATACTTACAAGCCTCCTTCTAGAAAATTACAGACATTTTCATCACGTTTGGATACTAAATGGAAGGTTTCTCTGATAATTTGTTGCTGTGTATCTTCACTCTATAAAAGAAAATGCATTTTGCTATCAACCAAAACGGATTAACCAACAATGCACAGCACCCACTGCACATAAAGAGAACATAAATCATAGGAGTATCCTCAAACTATTCACTTCTGATGACTTAAATGTGCCAAGTAACAAGTCGTATACTGCTTTCATGTCATTTCAATATCTATGGTAAAAAAAAAAAAAAGACTCTTGCACAAGTTGCAGAAAAATACATTATTGTGAAAGAAATTATTGTGAAAAATGTGCCTGTTTTTAAGAAAATTCTCCAGATACCAACATTTAAAATTGGTTTCTTCAATAAAGAGGATGTAGTCTAAAATATTCAGGAGTTTTCTTATCTCCACTGTAAGCTGAACAGCTACAGGCATCCTTTGAAAGTGCTTTCACACCTTATTTGGCAAAAAGAACTGGAAGAAGAGCTAAAAAACAAAATCCCACATAAGTCTTTCATATGTTGCGAATGGTTTTGTGAACAATATCTTTCCTTAAGCTACTAACTCTCCTTTTTTACTGATCAAGAACATCACTTGTATGTTTGAGTTCACTGGACTTGAGATTCTTGAGTCCCCACTGCAACTGTCCATTGTTCCTCCACATTTGGTTTTGCTGCACATCTGTACAAGAGGACTCATTTCCCAGAAGTGTGCCTGC
Source organism: Numida meleagris (assembly GCF_002078875.1). Taxonomy (NCBI): domain Eukaryota; kingdom Metazoa; phylum Chordata; class Aves; order Galliformes; family Numididae; genus Numida; species Numida meleagris. The sequence goes on from NC_034438.1 coordinate 71,925,180, forward strand.
CATCCTCCACTCTGGTAATCTCAGTTTCCTCCTCCGCCCTTTCTATGTTACCTGGGAAGAGAGAAGGGGTCTTTTTTCCTTAAGAAAGCAAGATGGCTACTGAAAATAACTTTTGTTTCCTGCTCTTAATCTCAAGGTTTTTCAGAAGCTTATTTTGAACTTTGAAATTATGGCCAAAAGTATACATTACAAAATGCAAAACTACACACAAAGGGATAATTGAGACAAGGTTGCAAACAACAGACAACTAATTCCGGAGAAGAATACTGACATCATTTCTTAAGTTTCACTTCTTATTTACATTTTCAAAACTACAGTGTTCTCTTTATATAGTTGTATTGTACTACTTTACGCACTGAGGATTTGTTCTAATTCCAATTATGAAAGAAGCTGAACGAAAGTGAAATTCACACAAGAAATCTGTTATTCTCTTGTCATTTACTCCTTCCATTCCCCTGCTTCTTCTTCTCCAACTCAGGAATTTGCTAATGCACTGTAGCATCAAAAGACACAAAAAGATATTTAAATTTGAATGGAAAACAAGAATGGAATTGAACTGCTTCACATTAATGATGGAATTGTGTACCTTGCCAAAGTATTTCATTAATACTCTCTGTTACATCTACACTGATTGGGTAGGGAAGGGATTAAGACTTCTTCAGTAAGTCACTGAAGTTCTGCAAGGTTACCCAGAAAGAAACAAATATGCGTACAAGGGTAATACTTATCAATATTTGAACTTTAAAATTAGGAATGGTAAATGAGAGATGTCAGCTTGGTAACCCAGGCTAGTTGAGAAAAATGAAAATGGGTTTACAGACATATAATAGAATTTCTCAGTACTGACTCTCTGAAGAGAGGGGATTAAATTCAGTCACCCAGTACCAGTTACAGGTCTTTAATTAAAAACTCTTAGAGTACTAACTGAAGCACCACAGCCATCATTTTAACCCTGAGGTGTACAAAGTAAGATCCATTCATTCCAATAAAGCTAAATAAGGGTTCTGTAATGGCCAAAATTACAAGTAGCTGGCCACAGATACCAAGAAGGGCACTGCTAAACAAGAACTATTTGCATACACAACTCTGGGAAGCATCCGTTGTTTTCCTGGATTTTAACACCCAAGGTCAACCCAAGCAGAGCTTAGCCTGTTTGCTAAGAAAAGCTGTACACGATTAAAGCATCATTGTAAAAGCTCCTGTCCTTGAATTAAGTCAAGCGTTGCTATACCATTCCTCAGATTCCCTGCTGCTGCAGTTTCTTTCCACTCAGACCTAGCCCTTACTTTGCATTTTCAGAGCTGCTTCAGTGTGACTTCTCCCATGCAAAGGAATACATGTCGAATTCATCGCGTTTTTTTCCCCACGTCACCTACATTCTCCTAGCACTCCCAAAGTTCCCAAAGTAAAAGGCTGTGCTTACTAACGACTGCCGTTCCGAGCCCTGTAAAATTCATCTCAGCCTCAGCGCAGGGACGCACAGCGCCGCGTCAGAGACACCGCGAGGCCAAAAGGCGCCGCAGGGTCTGGGGCTGCGAATCCCTAAAGATCTGAGCGCACAGTCTGCCTCTGAACGAGGCTTTCTTCCATCCTCAGAACCGCCACAGGGCTATTTGCAGAGCGAAGGACGAAAAAAAACTAGAAAGAAAGGCTGGAAAGCTCCCGTTCCTGAAGGAACCCTCCCAGCCATTCCCCGCGCCGCAGGCAGCAGGGCTCGAGCGAGCAGCGCGGCGGTGTGCCCCACAGCCCCGGGAACCGGCCCTCCCCCCGCAGCCAGCCGGCCCTCCCCCCGAACCCCGAGCGCCTCCGGACGCGACCCTCCCCGCGATCGGCCCGCCCATACATAGCGCTGGTAGAACTTGGAGAGCCGCGGCTTGCCGTGGTTGTTGAAGATGAGGATGGCTTTGATCATGGTGGGGCCGGCGGCGCTGCCCCCCGAGCCGCAGCCCTAGAGCGACGGAACGGCCCCGGCGCCGCGTGACACGCCTCACCCCCCACCCACCCCCCCGTCACGTGACGGGGAGGGGCGCCCCGCGAGGGACAAAACGCCTCGTGGCGGCAGCATCCGCCCCCCGCGCTACGTCACTTCCGCCTTCAGGGTGGGGAAGGGACATGGCGGAAGCGGAGGAGCAGGCGCCGGTTTCGCCTCAGGGCGAGGGCCGAAGCGGGGCCGGGGAAGAAGCCCCGGAAAGGCCTCCGGAGAGCGGAGCGGCGTTGGGCGCTGGCTCGCCGGCCGCCTCTCCTGCTGGCTCGCCGGGCACCGAGGAGCCCGCCGGTGACGCCAAGAAGAAAAGTAATGGGGCGGCGAGGTTGTGGTGGCGGCGGGCGTGGGGCGGGACGGCCTGGTGACGGGCGGGAGCGAGGGCCAATCAGCGGTGAGAGAGGGAGGCTGTGCCCCGTCTGAGCGCGGAGCGGGGCCTGAAGCAGCCGCCATTGACGCCCTTTCCGTTCCCAGTTGACGTCCTGTTGAAGGCTGTGGGCGATACCCCCATCATGAAGACCAAGAAGTGGGCCGTGGAGCGCACCCGCACCATCCAGGGCCTGTGTGACTTCATCAAGAAATTCCTGAAGCTGATGGCCTCTGAGCAGCTGGTACGGAGCCTTTGCCCTGCACTGTCAGGCACAGCAGCGGCAGCGAGTGGGAGCTGAGCCTGCACCTCTAGCACCAAGCCTGGTCCGGGTCAGCAGTAATGCCCCTCACAGTGCCACCCACAGCATGGCCCTGAGGAGGAGCAGCGCCCAGTGCTAGTGCCTGCTGGATGATCCCAGGTGCCAGCTGTGACCTTGCATCTCTGCAGCGTCTCCATTTCTAGCCGTGTGCTGTCAGAGCCCAACTGTGTGTGCTTTTCAGGGAAAGGTTTATGTGCACAGTGTAGCTTAGAAGTCTGGTGTACAGAAAGAGCGCTTGGGAAAAATGAGAGTCTTTGGGATTGACTTTCTGAATACTGATGGCTGTTTCCTTCAGAATTTCTTTTCTTTTTCGAGCAGTTTAATACTACTGATTACTTTTTCCAAATGGTTTGAATGGGAATGTCTGCAGTTGGGTAGCGTTGCACTGCTGTACAGTGTCGTTCTTTCCTCTCTTTGAAACCCAAGTGTCCTGATAAGGCTTGCAACAGACTTAAACAGGATTGTGCTGACTTCACAATTTGCAGTGTACTCCCTACTTCTGAATATTTTTCCATTTAAGCTTTCATTTGAAATACAAAATTGAAGTTGTTACACAATTCAGTAGCAATAGAAGGGGAAACTGTTCTAATCTAAAAAGGGAGATTTAAGTTAGATATTAGGAGGAACACTTCTTTAGCAAAACTTATTAGGGTAAGCTCCAAATTGTTCTCTTTTCTTGCAGTTTATATATGTAAACCAGTCTTTTGCTCCATCTCCAGACCAGGAAGTTGGGACCTTGTATGAGGTGAATTTTGTTTTAAAATATCCTTTCCATATGTGCTGAACAGAGTTAGTAATATACTTCTGCCACTTAAAGTATGCTATTGCTCCTAGCTATACTGGTAATATCTTGAATTTATTGTAATAGAGCTAATATTCTTATGTCTGTATTAATTAGATTTAAAGAGACATTACTTCATACAATCTTTGGAAAAGCAGTCCTTCCCATGCAGTATGTCATGTCTGTGTTACAATGGAGAGCTTTGTTATGAGTAACCCTACTCCACGACACATTTATCTAGATGATTTCTTTTTGCTTTGTATATATGGTAGTCCATGAATAATCTAACAGCTTTTGTTTTCATTTTCTTGCAGTGTTTTGGAAGTGATGGGAAGCTTGTACTACATTACTGCAAAACCCAGGCATGGGGATGAATCACAAGCAATAGAGTTGCTTAGGTGTGATCTTCAAAATGGGAGGACTGACTTTCTGGAACTCAGCCTGTAAACACACAGAATTTGGGGATTTCTGCTTGACTGTACACTTAGAAAAATGATGCAGTTGAATAGCATGAAGGAAGAGCTACCAAGGCTGTCCAATTGCATAGCTTTTCATTAATGTTCATTTTGGGTCCAGAAAAAAATTCCTGTATCTGCTATCTGTAGAACAGAGCCAGCTCTTCTGCTGCTGAGCTCCCAGTTACGGCATATGAAGGGAAGCTTCTTCGTAATTGTCTTAAGGACTGGGCAGTACTGTCTCTATATGCTGTATGGAACGAAAGAGTTCCTTTTTATTAAAAGTGGTGTGAGTTGCACACAACCTGGAATTCAGTTTGCTTTGGACATGTACGCCTATTGCATGCATTCTGTACTTTTTGAAGTCTTCATCTTGAGCATGCATTATTTCATTTCAAGAAGACGTTTTGAATTTTTCTGCTAATAAATATGCAGATATTCAACCTCTGCTGCCTTCATATTGGCAGTGTAAGTACCTTATTTATATGACACGGCATATTGATATGCCTCAGAAATACATCCTCCTGTGAAATTGTGTATTACTGGATAGAAGGCTGAACAGTTGAGTAATTGCTGGACTCTTTTACTTCTGGCACTGTTTAACCCACTAGCAAAAGTTGTTGGATGACATGGGGTGCTCAGTCTGCTTACTCTCACGGTGCTCCTTTTGGCTATTCTTGTTTTCCTGCTTCACTGGTTGTGTGTTCAGTCATCAAAACATAATGTGCTTCATATCCTAGTGCTAAGTATTAATGTAATGAGGATTTTTGTTTAATTTTTCACCCTTGAGTGGACTTGATACTTTGACTAGGGTGCCAAGCTTTCCTCTACTGGAGGGTTGGGGGTGTGGTGGTTTTATTTATTGGAGGGTTGGGGGGGATGGGGGTGGTTTGTTGTGGGCTTTAGCATTTGTTGTTTGTTTGACAGTGGAGGTGAGGGTTTTTCTGTTGGTTTATTTTAAATCTAGTACTATCTCTTATGCTTGTGTAAGCTGTACTAAAGTAAATGTTAGTTGCCTGCTTGCATAGTGTTATGCTGGATGACAGTCTTGGTCCCTGGTATAATCCGTTTCTTCAGCACATTCAGTCAAAACAGTCTCTTCCAGTTTAAAGCATGCTTTTGGAGTAGCCTGAGTCATTTGTTGCAATCTGATGTACCCTGTATGCCTGGTATAAGTGGCTCTGCAACCAATGTATCCAATTGTTTCCATCTTTCCAGATCTTCTGAAGAACCAGTACCCAGTTAACCTACTGACCTGCTGCAGTGTCTGTGCAGTGAAACAGGCAGGATGCATACCTTGAATGTGTTACACTTGTTAAGAGAATTATCACTTTTTTTAGTGGGAAACATAGATAAGAATCTATTGCATTCAGCTAACAAGGCAGAATTGTTTGCAAACTTAAACTCTTCAAATAATTCATAACTTTTACTGTTCAGAACCTTGATCTAGCTCATGGATCTTTGATGTAACAGAACTAGTGCAGAGGTGGGCACTAATTCCCTCCCTCCTGGTGAAGAAACTGCCTGCTGGTTACTGTAAAGACAGTGTAACCTTGTGTAGCCACTAGAGGGTACACAAGGACAAAGATTCTTGCATCATTTTTCTGTTGTTTTTTTTTTTTCCCCCAGTCTTTTTCGTATGTCCACTTTGCCCACCCTACAAATGTACGTGGTTTGTTCTCCTATGTGGCAGTATGTTTGCACAAGATAAGCTGGTAATCTGACTGTTTGTTCTTTTGGTGCCTTTCACCTCATTTGATCTTAACAAATGAAACAATTGATGTGGTGCAAATGTGCTCTTAAAGAATGATGCAAGAATTTGTGTGTTTAGGTTTGTTTTTAAAAAAAAAAACTGCACCGGGATCCTTAAGCTAAGGACTACTGTATTTTATTTTATTTTCTCAACTAATGAGAAAAGGTTATATATCCTTCGTGTTGAATCTATAGGTAAATTTTATCCTCAAGTCTATATACATGTACTGTCCCCGTCCCTTTAGGGGTAGTGGTCCATTAAAATAAAACCCACATAGAAATTTGCTTTTGGTCACCACAAGCTCTTCTGCATTTGGATGACCTTCTCATACAGATTTGAACTGTGCATTTCTTTAAGATTCAGCGTGTTCCTTGAGCCAAACTTAATTATTACTCCTTGTTCCAATATTTTGCTTTCTAACACAGTCTCCAATGTTTGCTTTAGCTAGCATGTACTTAGTCATTTCGATAACTTATGAAAATTCCTCAATTACCTTAATTCCAACTTCTTTTAATTTTTTTTTGTCAGATTTCTTGAGGCCAAATCTATTGAACTTCCGTACTTGTTACAAGTGAAACAGTCAAAATAATAAGTTATTTGCAGAATTCAGTTGGTCATTCAGCTGCAGTAAGTTGTAAGGCATAATGTTACCCTAAAACAATCCCCTGCTGTGGGTTTGGGGTGTGTTCATGTTCAGCATAAGCAAGTATGTATGCATACATGCATACCTCAATCAGAAAGCAAGGATTGTTCAAGATGTGTGGAGAAAGCCATGAAAATGCAGATCATAGAGAATTCCCCCTGGTGGGTCTAAGTGTACCTAATTGTTCCTGATATGTATTTGATTAGAAAAACATGAATACTCACATGAACTGTGTGTACACTGTTTTCTGGTAACTAATACTACAGTATTCTTTCTTAAGGTGTTATTTTCCAACTGCCTTGCTGCTGTGTACCCCTATATATATGGGATCTCATCTGAAAGTAATGCCTCCCATTTCATTATGGTGTCACAGGCAGGATGGATGTGACATGGCAGCAGAGGTTGATTGAGCCTTCCCACCAATATTCCACTACATGCTGTTGTTGTGTGACAGATGGCAGCTGAGGGGCAGTCTGACAAAATGCCATCTGACTTGGAAGTGCAGATGAAGCAAAGGTGTGTCATGAAATTCCTCCACGTGGAAAAGATGACACCTGCTGACATTTACTGATGCTAGCTGAACGTTTATGGAGACCAATCAGGCTGTGAGCAGAGTGAAGCGGTGGGTGCTGTGTTTCAGCAGTGGTGACAGCAATGTGAAAGACAAGCCATGTGCTGGACAGCCATGCAGACTTTTTTATAAGAGCAGCATGCAGGCTCTTGTTCATTGCTGGCAAAGATGGTGGTGACTGTTGAAAACTAGTGTTTTGTAGCTGAGCATTTGCTCTATCGAATGGTGTTATTCTGCTCTTTGTTGTAGTTTCAATGAAAACAAGTAGGAGGCATTACTTTCAGCTTTTCATTACTTTCAACCTGCATGAATCTCCTGTCTTTTAGTTTAAAAGCATTTCCCCTTGTTCTGTCATTATCAGACCATGCAAAAAGTCAGTCTCTCTCCTGATTTATAGGCTCCCTCTAAGAACTGGAAGGCCACAGTGAGATCTCCACAGAGCTTTCTCTTCTTCAGGCTGAGCAAGACCAGCCGCTTCAGCCTTTCTTCATAGGAAGTACTCCAGCCCTCTGGGCCTCTCTGTGGCCCTCCTCTGTGCTCCCTTTAGCAGCTCCACATCCTTCCTGTGGTGAGGGCTCCAGGCCTGGATGCAGTACTCCACTTGGGGGCCTTGCAAGTGCAGAGCTGACAGGGACGATCACCTCCCTGTCCCTGCTGCCTGTGTCAAAGTAATATTAACTGCTACAGTAGGAGGGAAAAAAAAATGTATGAAAGTAAGGACTGACATTTTGGACAAGCCTGTAAGAATGGTACAGAACAAAAGAAAAAAAAAAAAAGAAGGCCTAAAAAGTGGAGACTTAGAAGAGTATTGTGTTCCATCCAAAGATGCTTATCAAGGACTTAGCCGACACTATTTGCAATGTAGTCACTTTATTTGATTTTATGTAATTGAGTGGATTGAGCAGGCAAACTGGAAAAAAAAAATCAGTCAATTATTTTTAAAGCTTGGGAAATAAGGATATTTATTGGAAAGGAAAATTATGACAGTGGATTCATGAAAGTCTTAATACTTCGTGGTCTTCTGATACCGAATAATGCTATGCAAAATTGTTATCCTCTTTCTAAGGTAACAGTTATCAAGTTGAAACCCTCTGAACTGAAAGGCATTATGTAGGATTTGTTAGTCAGATAATGGTTTAGAGACTTGCCTTAATTATTAAGTAATTATCTATAGCTTGAACTAATTGTTAAAGCATGTGGAAAACCATATATAGGAGCTATATGAAACAGTTGCCTCATCAGTAAAATGATGATACACACAATTATATTACTGTGAACATATTGTGCAAATGCCATCTCTTTTAATTCCTGAAGAATTGCTGCTAAGGTGCTAACAGAAGAGATGCATGTGTTAATTATCCCCCCCCACACACAATCTTGAATGTACTGATTTACAATAAAATGGAGGGGAAAAAAAAATCACACATCAATTCTGCAAACCCTCACTCAGCTCTAAAGCAGCTTCTGTTGATCCATTGTTGCAGTTCATGGTCATTCTGCAGATCAGACTCTGCTGTTAGATACGTGTGCTTTAATCTTATGCCATTCTTTGAGTATCTTGAGGTCTCCGTTACTCTTCAGGGATATTGTACAAAGGTTATGCAAGGCATTGTCATATTACAACACCTTCCTCCATGTAGATGAGACAGAGAAAGGGAAAAATGCTACGAACTCCGTGTTTTGCGGGATGAATATGACTCTAGACACCTTTTATAAAGAGCCATGTGTATTTAAAAATGTTTTTGGCTTTGTTTTTTATTGGATTATCAAGAGAACAAAACTATAACAAAGCAAGTTAAATGTGATTGCTATTATTTTCTGAGATCACGCTTCAGCTTTGCTAGTACCATACAGAATATACTCCCAAGATTAAGTATCACAATATCCTAGTTATTACTTTTGTTCCTGGTTTGCACTTGTTTCAGTAGCCATAAACCCATGAGGTGCCAGGTACTCCTCACTCATTTTCAGTCATGTTAAAACTTTGACTTGATGCCCAGCTATCTAGAGAGACAAAAGCTCATTTAGAGATTCTTTTTCATCCTAAAATAATCATTAAGAAAAGTTGAATGAATCACATTATTGACTAAAAAGGGGCCAAGTAAGCTAGAAGCTTAACATTAAGTCAGTCAAACTTCATCTGTGTTACCAGAGTAGGTGATGCCAGGAAACTTCTGAGGGCATTGGAGCTCCATCCTCATCAGTGCAGTCAATTGGTAGAAGAGTTGCTGGCACAGATTTTGGCACGCATGCAATTTGTGAGTTAGCAAGGTGCCTTTTTCTGTTAGGAGTTAGGATGTCACCAGCCTGTTCTGGAGGCTAAGAGGTTAATGAGGTGGCCACAAACTGCTCTTTGCTGGCTTGCCTCTGTGCCAGAGGGCAGTCCTTGGCATATTTACTATTGGATACACAGTCCTGCAGTTCACACAGGTGAGGTTTGTTTCCTTGTATCCACATTGAGAAAAAAAAAAATGTGGATAAATGTGGGGAAAGAAAACATTGCCCCTCTTTGAACTTGAGAAGCAGCCTCACCTCTTTTTAAAAATGGCTCTCCAGCTTTCCTTCCTTGTGATTATTGCTTGCATACTTGCTCTAAATGCCTGCTGACAGCTAGATGCTACGACATCTTTTTTTTGAGTGCAGATTACGGATGGTGAGGGACGTGCTACTTGCTTATCCAAATTTAGTCATGCTTTTTCTTGCTGGAGGTACCTGATGAATGTTAAATAGTAACAATCAGAACAAGTGCAGGAGCCTGTGCCCTTGCTCTACGTCTTTTGCATGGAATTGTTTCATTTGCATATTATTTATATATACATCAATCAAACTATGTGAAAATAGTGTTGAAGTGTCATGGCTTGGAGAGCTTTAGCATTAAAAAGTAAAAAATAAAAATTAAAGAGGTTAGGGTTAGTTGTTCCAGCTGCAAAAGTCACTGTGTGAAGTTAAAGCGGAAAAATGTCTTTCCCTCAAACCCAGCTTGGTAACAGAACTTGGTAACAGAACCTTGGCAGCTTGGAATTAAAATGCATTAAGAGCTCTCCAGCCCTGAAACAGGAAACCTCAAAGAAGAGAAGGGACCCGAACAAAACCACACAGTAAATATCATCAGTGCAGAGAAGTCTAGGCAGGACTTTATTTAGCTTTCTCAATGAAGTACTGCAAGGCGTTTCCTTCACATTGTTTTTCGCACCGAGAGTGCATGGATGCCAGCATTTGATATTTCATTTCTAACACAGGCACCTTTCAAGCAGCACACTAACTACACACTGAGATTGGATCAAACCAATTTTTTTAGGAGCCTGTTTGGTTTATGCCCCGCAGCTCTCCCATGCGCTTTCCTTCATTCAGCAGCACACACACTGCTTGGCAGTGACTCATGTGTTCAGTGCGTGGCAGGACTCGGTGCGTAGTGCACTCCTTCCCCTCACTGACCACTGTGTTTTGTAGCCTGATCATGTTTCACTGCATGATGTGTGGTGTGACTTAAACTCCTTTCGTGAATCGTTTTGCAAGCAGCAGGTTCCCATCCCAAGCCTGCTGCGCAGTGCAGGGTCAATCTCACCAGGTTATGTGGCAGTGGGAACACCGCAGTGCAGTTCTGCAGCCCCAGAATGAGCCAGCCCATCTGGATGTACAGTCCCCCGCATCATTTTGCTTTGTCTTCCAGATCACAGCTTGGGAACTGCTGTTTTAGATGGTGTACACTTATACATTTCCAAACGCCAACCTGAGTGACATTTGCAACAAATTCTTACTTACGTTTCCTCCTGATTTCTAACCCAGAAGGTGTGTTCGGTACAAATTGCATCCATCCAAGAGTTCACGTGGAATAAAAGGGACCGGTCTCGTAGACGGAATCGCTCAAGTTTTCTGATGCAGGGCACAGTCTTTCAATCACACAAAGTCTAAAGAAAAAGACAGCAACCATACTGTAAATCTTTGAGTCTGTGAATGCGATATTTCAGCAAGGCAGGTGCCCATGGGGAAGATCATTAACATTTGTCTCTATGACCAACCTCTGACCAAACCCTCTGTTCTCTTAACCCTTCTTAGAGAGCAGCTGCCTCTGACACACGTAGCACCAAAGCCTGCAAGGCACAGTGCACATGCAATACAGCTGTAGGTCCAAACTTTCTCTTACCGCTCAGCAAAAGTAAAGAAATTAACTTAATTAAGGTGAACAGAGACCTAATAGCAATGAATATACGGTTATGGTCACATTACATGGAGGAGATGTAAACTCTCATTATTGGGTTGAAGTCCTGTTGTCTTTTCAGGCTAACAGGACAGAGGGAATAAGCACAGTACGGTTCTTTGCCGCAGTGGTCTGAAGGTTCAGGCATCTTGGATCCTGCTTTCACCTTGCCCACAAATTTTATCTGAAATGCAATATGGATCATAAATTCTTCAGATCCAGAACACAGGATCAGGGGGAACAAAAAAAAAAAAAACAACTGCAAGCTGCACAGCCAGGGGAGATGGGCTGCCAGTGCCTGCTTGGATCTTCAGCTGGTGTCTCACCTGGAGTCAGATGTCACATCCAATAACTGCTCATAGTGCCTACACCTGTCCTTGGTAAGAGCTGTACCCAAAGACAGGGTTCTAACCATCAGCAAGGATGGTTTTTTGTTTTCCTCTGCAGCTCTCAGTGAAGTCGTGTCATAACAAGTGCAAGAATGATTCCCTTTTTGTGTGAACCCTCAGCTTTTCACAAGGACTACATATGTGAAAAACAGAAAAAATCCTCAGACCTTTGTGCTTCTTCCCTTGCTAGCTCTTGCTCCAGCCCAAAGAATATACATCCACTTCAGACACAGTGGTATCTGAATACATTTCAAATTGTTGGCATCCCGTGGGTGCTGTAGCATCATACAGATTCAGCAGTTACCAAACGTGATTATGTGTCTCCTCTGAGAGATGCCAATGTGTGCCATCATTAAGCAAAGGAAAAGGGCTCATTTATAAGAGAAACAAAACAAAAACCACTGTGCTGTTTGCCTCGGTAACTTTGGACTTCCTTTTCAGACTTGCTTTGTGTAATCAGTCTTAAAACAGACCTAAGCTTTTTGTCTTAAAACTGAAAGTTACAACGTCCATTATATTTGATGGAATAAAGCCTCCTACAGACTTGAGCACTATTCTAATAAATAGTTGAGCAATATGTGCATTCATTGGTTTCTATAGGAGTATAAACAGATAATTTTAAGAAATAAAAAGAAATGGGTGTAATGCTGTATACTTCTTCAGAAGAAAGACAGCTGGGAGCATGAAGCCAACTCCATTTCTGTGTGGATTGCAGCACTCTATTTTATCTTGATTTGCCAGTGGCAGGCGCCCTCAGTGACTGAGGTTAGGATGTATGAACTGCTGTATATGAGCTCAGGTCTTTGTGCCATTTCTGCCAATGGGGTGAGGAAAAACTCATAAACATTGCTCCTAACTATTTCCATGTAGCCAAACAATGAACTCCTTCAGAGGTTTTCAGGATGTTGGAATATTCAAAATGAAAATAATTCGTGAATAGATTTGAATAGGAGCAAATGGGAGGCGAACAGGGAAGGAGTACACTAGAAAAATATAAATCTTGTAATGAAGTTAAACAGAAAAGCTCTGAAAAATGTATGTTTACAGCATTATAAGTGGGCTACAATCAACAACAGTAGTAGCAGTGTGGAACTGCACCAGGTAAATGCAGTCTGGTCCCTTAGCTGTAACACAAGAAGGTGTGACATGCCCTTGCTGTTGCATTTAAAGGCATCACTAATGATGCCATCATCACTGTGGCAAACGAATTGATGTTCTGAAGTTTCTGGAATTGACTGCAGAAGCGTAATATTTTTTCCTGTATTTAAGTACCTGAACATGACCAAACACTGAACATGCCACCAAGGGAAGTGATGTCCTTTGTTCTCTACCTGTTCTGCTGAAAAGTGTGGATGCTTTTCGTCTAACCGCACAGAGGCCGCTGCTATCATCACTACAGCATCCTGGTTGCAACGCACAGATTCAGGTTCTTTCAAACCTTAACAAGCTGGCTTGAAACCACCAGCTTTTCCTCTCCCACACACACAAACACAACTTTGTTCAGCGTGCAAAGACGGACTATGTAAAGACCATTCCACGGCATAGGGTGGTTTCCATCGACAGAACTCGCCGGCTCAGGGACCCCCCAGCCGCGGCGGTGGGTGCAGCGCTCCGGGCTTGGATTGGCGGCCGCTTCGCTTTGTTTCAGAGGGGCTCCGAGGTGCCCGCGTCAGGTCTCCAGCACTCCCCGAAGAATCCCCTCCGCCCGCGAGCCTCCTCCCGCGGCGGCAGCTCCCGCGGCACGGCCGACCCCGGGCGGCTCGCCCCGGCCGAGGGGCTCGCGGTGGCGGGGAGCCGGGCCCCGCCTGCCGGTGTCTGTGCCGTCTCAGGGCCGGGCAGGCCTGGCCGCGGTCCCGCCCGTCGCCGCCCGGCCCCTCCGCCCGCCGGGGCGGTGGTAGCTCCCGCCGTGCCTCCCGGCGCATAAAAGCGGGCGGCGGAGCCGGGCAGGGCAGCGCAGCGGACGGTGAGCGGCGATGGAGCAGCCGGTGCAGACGGAGATGTGGAAGGCGCGGAGCCTGGAGGAGCTGATCCGCATCCTCCACCGGCTCTTCGCCGAGGACAAAGTCAGCGTGGAGGAGGTGCAGGCGCTGATGGAGTCCTACGAGAGCAACCCCGACGAGTGGCTGCAGTACGCCCAGTTCGACCAGTACAGGTAGGCGAGCGGGGGTCCCGCCGCGCCCTTGGCCCTGCCCCCCACCCCCGCCGCAGCCCCGCAGCAAGCCGGGCCCCGCAGCAAGCCGGGCTCGGGCCGCCATCCCGACCGGGGGGCGGTGGTCCTCGCGGAGCCCTCGGAGGGCCGAGCCGGGGCGGAGAGCGGGCGGGGCGGCGGCGGCCAATGGAGGCAGCCCCGGCCCGGGCCCCCTCGGGCCTGGAGAGTTCTGGGGTGTAGCGGGGGGCGGGGGGTGTTGCCCCGGAGGTCCGCAGGGCGAAGCTCTGCGCTGCGTCCCCGGGGAACGGCGCGGTTAGTGGGGATTTCGAGCCGCCGCGCCGTGCCGACAGCCGGGCTGCTGCTGCCGCTGGCGGCTCCCCTCTCCTGCATTTAAAAATAGATAGGTTTTATTTGAGCATCTCCCTTGAAACTCGCAGACCAAACAGGCTCTTCCTTCAGACTCCCCTGTGGTGAAAGCGTCGTGCTGGTCTGGGTTTTTTAACCCCTTTTCGTCTTGTGTTTTCTCTGTTTGGGTCACATCACAAACTTAGAGGAAAGTAAGGATTAGAAAAATCGTTCTATCGCCAGCATGCTTGGCAGCCTTTCTTTTGGCCAGCCTGACCTGCTGACTGAAATAACAGCACTTGAAGAGTTCGTTCAAATGCCAGCATTGATTGCTTGTGTTCTGAGATGATTGGAGAAATATGCTTGCCAATGCACACAGAGATTGTGGGTGTGCTAAGAGGCAGCATATTGGCATAGACGTTACGCTTTGAATGTGATACGCTGCAGGCATCCCGTCTTCATCACAATGGAGTGGAATTAAGAAGAAACTATTAAAAAAAAAAATCAGTTGACATCAGGCAGTTTCTGTGTGTCTGTGCTTGCATCATTTAGATGAAAGCAAGGCATCTCTCATGGGCATGGATTTATTTGGCAAAGTGTTAATAATCACGGCGAAAGCTAAAACAAACTCAGTGGGTGATTTGCACCATAACAGCTAGAGGCACGAGCCCTGAGTCGTTAGAGCCCCAGTATGGGAAGCAGTTTATTGGGCAAAGGGAAACACCTCTGCAGGGAGCTTCTGAGCAGTGTGAGGTGAGTGGGAAAGCCATGCCATGGGCACAGGAAACCAATGTGGCTGTTCAGAAAACCCCCTCAAGCCTTAAGAGCAAACAACATTCTAGAATACACATTGGTTGCAAAGCTTCCAAAAGCAAGTATTTTGTCTTCTACCCTTAAGTTAGCAAAATGCTGGCAGAAATTGGAGCCACAGGTATGGGTCTAGGCACAAGAACACTACGGTATGAGATACATACTCTTGTCCTCAAAGTTCTATATGAAAACTTGATGTCCTCTTTCCTTTTTTCTTTTTCTTTCTTTGGCCTAGTACAAATGAATGCTCTGTAACAAGAAAGAGCCAAGAAAATATATATATATATAAATATAGCTGCAGAATAGTGTTACCATGTATTTTTCTTATTTCATTGCAGTCTTCTGTTTCTAATTATAAGCCAGCTGCTGGAGTGACTTCATTCAATAACTATTTTGATTTGATCCCGTCTACCACTCTAGTCTTGGACTCACAGTTCCCAAACTCTGATCCATCTATGTAATTCAAAAGCAATAACTGTCAAATATTAACTATGTCCAATTTTTATCTCTTGAGGAAAAAGTACTTTCACAAAAACAGCTTAAAAGTTCAACTTTACTTTTTCCAAGAAAAGCTTTGCTTTCAATAACAAGGTTTTTATGTTGCAACTTTCTTTCATAGAAATGTTTATATAATTTTGTCTTTTATGAGCATATCAGTACGGTTAGAAAAGCAAACACTTTATATTGCAGATACACAAGAAATCTTGTGGACAATGGAAATGGAAAGTTCAACTTGATGATCTTGTGCTGGGGTGAAGGACATGGCAGGTTTGTATTCAAAGATTATGGTTTTAGCAAACAGATATAAAGCTGCTGTATCTTTCGTTGTTAAATGAGAAGAGGAAAATAATCAGCCCTACATGAGCTGTTAGAAAATGTCTGGAAACTAAGCAGTACAGAACTCATCATTATTCGTTTGGATAGCAGTCCTCAATACTTCGTTGTTTATTTAGTTTTTGCAAGGCTGTACCTCATGGACGTTTTTAGAGCATTTAGAAGAAATACTGTTGCCAAATTAAGCTCTCCTTCTGTCTGAGGTAGTTCTTAATCCCAATCCACTGGGTCCTGTGGGTAGGGCAGGTTGGACAGACCCAGCTGGTTCTGCCTCACTTTGCTGCAGAAGCAGGACTTGGTCCAATTCAAGCAGCCTTTGCTCTCTTGTGTTGGTTCAATCTAGTCTCTGCGACATGACGATAAAAGTACATCTGGGTAAGAACTCTGATCCGTGGGTTCAGACATCCTACCTCCTCCCTGTGAGCTGTGTGCACAGGCTGGATTTGTGGTCCTACAAACGTGAGGGAAGGACCTGTCCCATGGGGGGTCTTTCACAAAATGTTGGCCAAACCACAGCATGAAATAACAAAACTCGCAGGTTTTGGCTGCTTGACCTTCTGTATAAATAGAAACCCTAGGGAGCTGTTAGGATGAGGGGTTTTTTGTGTTTTAATTGAGCACACATAGTGAAGTTTTACAGTATTCTCTAGTGAATGCCTTGAAGTTATACTCAGAGAGATTTAAGAATCCAGTCCACCACCTCTACTCCTTCTGGGCTGTAATTGTAAAGACTGTGATTTATGTCAAACTCTGTTTGAACTGAATGAGTATTTACTAGAGCTAGACCGAAACCACAAGCAGATTTTTGCTTCCTACAAGGGGAGGATCAGATTGTTCTCATGGCTTGTGGAAGGACCATGACAATGTGTCATTTGTGAAGTGTTCTATGCCTGAAGTAAGCTCTGCTCTCTTGACATCTCATTTTGTAGGGAAGCTAATTTGTTTACTGAGTAAATAATACATTTAAGGAGATTTGCTTATTGAAAACAGAAATGTACATATACCAAGTATTTGATTGAAACTCAATAGGACTGTGCTTCAGAGAGGGCCCAGTTCCCCTTTCCTCCACAAACACAATGGATGGAGAGCTCTCCCTTTTGTCCCAGTCTACTGGCTGCTGTAACAGTTAGTTCTCTATTAAAAAAAAAATAATCAAAAATAAACAAAATCTAGCCTGCATATCTCCAATTGTAGCAAATAGCATACTTCTGAGCAAGGAGGCAGACCAAGCAAACACACAGATTGTGCCAGATCCTGCTGGTTTTGTTCATTTTTGCCATACCAGTGAAATTAACAGGTTGCCGTAGCTGGTTGTACTTATCAGAGTGAGAAGTACAGTGTTTTCTTTATTCAGCAAAAGCCTATGCACCCCAACAGTAAAGAATCCATAGAAATTAAGTGGAAGTCACTAATTCATCCCATGTTTTGGGGGTGAAGATTGTGAGTCTACAAATATCAGATACATTTGCAAGTTCATACTGGCCTCTGCCTGGAGATCTCTGTGGAAAGCATTGTTTTGTTTCCTGGCCCACAAGAGTTGCTGTTCTGAAGAGGTTTTTTTCTGTCTTTCTCAGACTTCCTTTGTATTTTTCTCTGGCAAGGTCACGTGTTGGCCAATATCTGACTTTTCTCTGAATCCTGCTACATGTAAACTTATCCCAGTACAGTTCTAACTTTTTGTTAGGCATTAGGATATGTAGGCATATTCCTAGTGCCTCTGGATGTTCTTGTGTTGTTGGTTTTTTTCTTTTTCCCTGAGATTTTTGTGCATGACCCATGTACAATTGCATATAATTCTAGGGCTACATCCAGATACTATATGCTGTGCCATCTGTTCAGCTTGCAGTACTTAAATATGCATATCCTTCTGAGTTTGGTTATTCTTTTCACATATATAGCAGCATCCATGACCATACTGATTCACACTGCTTTATGAAGATTCTCCAGGGAAATCTAAAGGAGACTCTGTTTGAATGGCCTGAGAAAAAAGGGAATGGTGAAATGACTAAGAAATCAGAGCGAGTTTTGAGAGAAAATCAGTGTGCCTATATTAATGGTAAGCTCTTCTAATAGTTTGTTTGACAGCTACTTATCGTTGAGTCCCATTTATAACAAAAGAGTTTGTGTGCTCTCTAAATAGTCTCCTCCATCTAACATTTGATGCTAATGGCATTTTGCATGTTTGTTGAAGAACAGGGATCTTTAGATTCTGCACAAACCGCTCATTTACATTCAGTAAAACAACAAAATTGTCCTTTAACTCGCTCATAAGACGTTGCAACAATTGCTTGATACTTAAATGTGCTAGATAGCTCCTCTACACCAATCAGTCAGCACTATGTCCCAAATAAATATCTGAAATTGCTTATAAATGTGGAGCTTTCGTGAGAAATAAGAGAACCAAAGTTTTGATGGTTTAATCATCTTGCTCTTTTTATTTTATTTCCAAAGAAGCAATCCTTTTGGTCAGCAGTGGAAATCCTAGGGCAAAAAATACAAAAGCTGTCCATGGAGTACATGGAGCAGGCAGAAGCAAAGGCCCCGATCTTCAGCTTTATTGTCCAAATCATCAAGAGAGTGTAGTGCTGAAGTGCAGTGTCAGCACAACTGGGCAGACTTGAGCATTTCAATTTACAAAACAATTGCCTCATCCCACAGGCGCTGAGAGACAACCAAGTCTCCAGCAGTATGGTTGCCTAGAGACCTAAAGCTACGCCACTGTGCGTATTGGTAGCTAACACCGTGTTGTGCTGTGCTGGAGGCCATCTGGAAGTCACCAGCTGGTTATCATGGTCTGATCCTATGAAAGACATTATGCATCCTGTTGAAGAGCAGTGAGTGCTGCTGAACAGTGAGAAAGCGCTGGAGGAGGGGGGCACCTGCCTTCTGTGTGATGGCTTAAAAACGGGAGCATGCACCTGGGGCTGAACCCGGGAGCTCGTCAGCAGAGCCACATATTGAGCTGTGGATTAAGCCAGAGAGAGGGCATGGAAGAAGCAAGAGCAGGACTCTGCAGCCCTGTGTTGAAGGAATGCTGTGTTAACTGAAAACACAAAATCCACAGGACAAGAAATGCAAACAGGAGCTTGACATGTGTGCTGATGAAAGGGTTGCTCCCACGGCACTGCCGAGGGGTTCTCATGCTCGTGTAGATCTTCCTCACTGTGCCGTTATTTCACTCGCAAGCAATTGTACCCTGTGTGCAACTAATCCAAACTTTCTCTATTATTTAAAACAAACAAATATGACATTTACTTCTCTGGGACAGTTTGGATCTCTGACATGTTTCCTAGCTGACAGTTCGCTTTAAAAATAAATAATAAAGCAGATAAAAAAGAAGTAGAAGGAACACCCTGGCAGTGTGCTGATTACCTTAACTTCTTCAACAACGAGCATCATGTTGCTATTGCGTGCTTCTTGGTTACTGCTGTACTTTACTTTTAAGGTTAAAATCCACTCAGCTGAGTTCATTTGAGTCTTCTATTACATGAGCAATGTAGAATTAGGACACCTTTCCACCACATCCTCTATCTGAATGAACTACGCCAATGACACCTGGGGTTTACGCTTCCAACGTGTCAAAGTTAAGAGTGTCCATACGATTCACAGGGTATCATGCCAACATTGCACAAGTGTAGATATTATTTAACGAATTAGTGCAAGTATAAAAGCCTGAATTGTTTTTACAGCAGGGTCACAAATTGGAATACGAGGTCTCTTCTACATAACTCAAAAAGTCAACTTTATTGTAGAATGGATATGTTTTTTGTGGGGTGGATGTGATTCTTCATACCTTACATTTTCGTGTGACAGCTTGATTTCTACTCCATTGCTCCAGCAAGCACCATTGCTTCGTTAGTAGCCACACAACAGACAGTGCCTTGTTTTATTACAAGTTCAATTATGCTTGCTATTCAGCTAAGGTTGGAAGTGTGCCAGTCACTAGTAATTTGTCACCTTATTCAAAAGATCAGACAAATGAGAAGGCTGTTGTGCTCCGAACCAACACATTGGAAAGATTAATTAGTAAACAGATGCCTCCAAGAGAAGATAACTACATCTCTGCCCCAGATACAAGTAGCTGACTGTTAACATGACTGACATCCTTGTTAACTGGGCTAAGGATCAGTAATACAAAAACTTTCCCCCCTGTAGAACATCTTGATGTTTTTAAGAAACATAAACTGTCCTGCTTCTAAGGCATCTAGAACAGCATCTCTGAGGAAAGTAAATGACCTTGAGCTCCTTTGGAAATGACAGCTCGAAAATAACTGATGGCTTGGCTGTCCTCAGGCTTTCCTGGATTCCTATTGGCAGTAGCAATAGCCAGTAGCAGATAATCCAGCATTACAAGAGGTGTGGAAGGCTGTAAGGTGATCTGCAGTATGCAGGAACCTGTGCTGGAGATCAGCAGTCAGATTCCCTGCACTGGGTTATGTGTTGCCCGTAAAAGTGCAGGAATGCCTAACTGGCTTGCTCACTAGTTTAAGTTTAGATGACTTTTTTTTTTTCCCAGACATTTGAGATCTCAGTAAATCTGCCTGTTAACTCAACTTCTTGTTTCGTGCCCCAACTTGTGTAGACTCCATTGGCCTGCACCGTGTGGAGAACATCAGCCACACAGAGACTGCTGTCAGCCTGCATTTGTACAGCCCACCCTTTGACAGCTGCAACACCTTTGACCAGAGGACTGGGCACAAGCACAAAGTCAAGATGACCTTCTACAGCCAGTTTGGAGAAAGGACTCACTGTGTAAGTAGGAGGCAGCAGGTTCCCCAGCAGCCCTGTGCTCTGAGCACAGGGCTGGGGCTGAGGGCTGTACTTTTGCCCCCGTGTATGGGAGCAGTGGTCCTGGGGGCTGCCCAGCTCAGGCATAAGCTCCTGGGATACCCATGCATGGCATCAGCATAAAGCCTGTTTCCAAACACCACTCCATTTGTCTGTTAGCACCTCCCTGCTCTGCAGCCCTCTGCTTTGTAACAGCACGGTAACACAGACACATATTTTATCAATGGGAAAACCAAGGCTGAGGACTTACCACCTGTGGGTGATGACACTGAATGTGGCTGCTCTGCCCACCACCCCCTTTCCCCTTCCCTGTGAACTCAGTCAATCAGTTTGTGTGAGTGGTGAAACAGCCTACCTCCCTCTGATAAGCAGGAGATAAGTTCTGTGCTGAGAACTGAGAATTTGGCTGTTAGCAGTGTGTCTTCAGGCAGCAAATGATGGTAAATGCAACCTAGTCAATGGAAAACAGCAAAGCGGACAGATTGTTTTAGCCAATTTGAGTCATGTGTAATGTTTCCTGTATAAACTGTTCTGCCAAAAAGCATCAGGTTTCAAGTCAGATGTTTTAAGCCTCATAACTTACAGTGAACTGAAGCATTCTTTAATAAGTTGAATATAATTCTTCAAAATTGAAACCTTTGAAATGGAAAAAAATACGCTCTGAGAAAGAGTCCTCTGGTTGGCTGTTGCCTGCATTCTTAAGCAACAACATGAGGTTGTATTTGGGTAGAAGAGAAATCTTAATATCAGCTTTAGGACACCATGCTAGGTCATCTTGGAGACCTTATTAGGGCTCCTTCTAGCACTATTCCATGCACTGGGAAACAAAACCTCTTACAAGGGGAGAAAAGAGATTCTTATTTGTCAGCCATATAGGAAGTTCAAAGACTGTGTTATTTTAGATACAGTCTTTGAGATACAGAACAATTTCACCCTTCACAAAAGCCAGAAATTCAGTGCTCAGTAGTTTCATGGTGTGAGCCCTTAGTAAGATCTCGTTAAGGTTTTATACAATCAGTGAGAACAATGTAAATTATTTGAAGCTTGTCACATTAAGTAATTACTTTACCAGATGGCTGAAACACAAACTTTAATACTCCCAATTCTGAAAGGTCTTTGAGAAAGCAAACTCAGACTTTTAATTCAGACTTCTAAGGAAAATTAATGTGGAAAAACGTTGAATAAAATTAATATGGGAGTTTGGTATCTGCTTGCTTCCTTTTTGTTTTAAGTGTTTATTGAACACGAAAAATGTAAGATAACAAGTAAAACTAGTCTTGGACTGTTTTCTACTCTCAATCTATAACAAACTGACAATACCCATAACTTTTGTGGGAAATTGGATCTGGCTTAGTGGACAGAGATAAATCTCAGTTGCTGGGTCTCACCCATGAATTGCTGTAAATGCAATTCCAGCAAGGGGAAAAGCAGTGGCTGGGCTGGGCCACCCAGCCATCTGAAATGTTGTCGTGCTACCGAAGCCTTCTGGTCTGGGTGAGAGTTTCTGGAAGGCTCGGTGGAAACTCAGACTTTCTTCTGCTTAATCTCAAAAGGACAAACGAAATCAGAGAGCTGTAAGTTAAAAATACAGAGAGAGTAATGTGAAGCACACATATATATCTTTTACTAGTGAAATCTGCCTAACCAAAGCACATTCAGTGCTTCCCATTTTCTGCAAGTAAAACACTCAGGTAAATCCCTAGCATCTTCTGGCCATGCTGGAGTTTTAATTCATTAATTCTGCAGTACATTCTGCAGGTAAATAACTTAGGTAGGCCTAATAATTAAAATAGCATGTCGTTATGCTACCGTGGCCTTGCCCATGAAAGTTACTAACTGTAAGAGTACTGATGTGAAAGTTCCCTGAGGAAAAGCTGGCAGTGCCTTTAGTTCCAAAGCACACCAGCAGTTCCTGTTGCCACAGGCCTTACTGGGGAGTGCAGTTTCTCAGCACAGCCTGCCTTTCAGGCTGGACTTCCCGCTTCCATCAGACCGCAGTGGGCTCCGGCCTGCGGGAGGCCGCTCTCTTCAGCTGTCTCTTTGGCCAAGGTCTTGCTCATGGTCGCACTCAGAGCTGATGGATGAGGAGACTGCTTTGCTCACGTCCGCAGCACCCTCTATAAAACGTGTGGAATGCCTGCGAGCAGTACTGAGAACTAGTGTACCACCTACAAGGACAGTCAGTGCCTCCTTCCTTAAAACAGCAACCTGTCCTTTTCACTTGCAGGCCATGGCAATGCCACAGGAGAACAACTGAGGAGCACCAGCACGCGTTTGCATAAAGACCTGCTGAATGTTGAACCAGGGACAGAAGACTCACGTGGCTCTTTGTATTCCTTGTATGTAGACCTACACTAGGGCAGCTTCCAGCAATCCCCCATTTTCCCTGAGTGAATGGTGATCACGGGACACTAAGCCAGCTAGTGCCATCAACTACTTCAGAGGTTAGATGTCTTTTCTTGGGCTACTGCCGAGTCAGAATTAAGTAGTTTGTTTTCTGATTCTAGCCTCCTTTTAATTCTGCTTCTGTTAGTGCACTGAGAGTATCAGAAATAGGGTCTTAAACATCAACTGACACTACTTAATAGGCCTAGCTGTATGTATATTCTCAGTGTAATTAATAACCACATACACTTGTAAGCTTCCAGTCACTTGTACCTATGGGTAGTACACTAGATATGATTAACAGACGATTTTTTTTTATTAACTCTTTTAGGTTTTAATGATCTAAGCCATTTTGATAGTTTTGTGCATTTTTTACTTTTTTTTTTTTTTTTTTTTTTTACAATTCCATTTGTCGAATCTTGATTTAAATAGGAGCAGCAAAATGCTTCATGTACAATGATTTCCAAAATTGATTGGGCAGAGATTTGGGGTTTTAATAAGACTAATCATACTTAACACATCTGATGTCCAGTTTCCAAAGTGTTCTGTGTAGCTACTGAAGTCCTTTCAGGTAACTGAAATAAAACTGGATTTGTGCACAGATTTCATAGTTTTCAGCCTTTTTCTCTTTGTAACTGAGGAATTCATCACACTTTAGTAATGTCCGCGTTGATCATAAGCATAAAAGACTTACTCAAGCAATAAGCCTTTAGCAAAGCTTTAGAAAGTTGAAAGTATTTCAAACATGCAAAGAATTCTGATGCCAATTAAGTTGGTGGGAGATTTGCCATTGAGTTCACCGATGCTTGGTTTTATCCTCAAATTTAATTACAAGGAAAACGCCATCTTGGAAAAAAAGTTAACTCTGCTTAAATGTACGAACATCAGTGAAGCTGCCCTCACTGAGCTTAACACAAATGGTAGGTAAGTAGCGAATGTGTGGAACGTCTCTTTAGATGACTGCTCATTACTCAGTTAGCAATGTAAGTTTTAACAGGAACCCTTTCAGATCAGTCGCATATCTTGACCAGCCCAGAAAATACTGTTTACTTGGTGAGGCCCCATTTTCGGGGAGGCTGTTGCAAATTTTCAAAGAATGTTTAAGCAGTGTCACAGTTTTTAAATTACGCTATGACTTTGAGTTGCAGTTACTCTGAGAGCCTGTGGGAAGGGTCTAAGTGTTTTGCACAGGGGAGAGAAAGGGGGTATGGAAGTAGAAGATGAAGAGAAGTGAAAGTCAGAGTCGACCTAAAGGCAAACGAAGAGGATGAAGCTGTAGTAGTAAGTGAGGACTGTCTGTATGAGGTGGACCTGGAGGCTGTGCCAGAGGGAGGGTTGAGGGGACGCATGGCCCCAGACTGGAAGTAATATTAAGAGCACAGACATAAATAATCCTCTGATTTTTCTGGGCTCACAGACATAAATAATCCTCTGATTTTTCTGGGCTCCGGCATACCCCAGAGTTTAACACGGCCTTTTTTTTGTCGTTCACAGGAACCAATTTTTGAAAAATCTAGTGGAGAAAATGTTGTCTTGACAAGCTAAGATTTGACATGGTTTTTCTTGTGAACATCAGAGATGAGCTGAGGCCAGCAGGTGCTCCCGGAGGCTATGTCATCTGGGTGCCCTGCTTGTGCAGGGTCACTGAGAGCAGGTAGCTCACGGCTGTGTCCGTGCTTTTGCTTACTAGTTAAAATAGAAGGGCAAACCTGTTCATAAAGCACAGGTTCTGTCAGGTCAGGTGAACTGGGAAGCTCAGAGACAGCCAAGGACTGTAACAGTGATCAGAGAAGCAGTTAGCTGCACTGAGATCAGCAGTATGGAAACTCAGGCGGTACTGCAGCTAGCCACACAAATGCCTAGCAGGTGAGACAGAAGAAATATTAGCAGAATAGATAGAAACACTCTACATAAGTTGGCCCAAACACTGTTTACCTATTGTTAGTAGGTCATCATACATTGCATAGAATAATACAGGAATTCCAGTGTTTCAGATTAAGGTACTTATGCCTGACATACTAGAAACAAGGGGGTAGCTTAGCCAGCATAATGGACACTAGTACAAGAAACATAAAGACTAATCATGAATTTGGTCTGGAGACAGTTGAATATATACCACAGCCAACTTCTTTGCTAATCCCTCAATACTAGCTATATATCTTGTGCTCTGAAAAGCACAAGCAGACGTGCATGAAAAGCAATACCAAATCAATAAAAACATAGGTTGTTGCAAAAATTTCCTATTTGCTTCCATGGAAACTGTAACAGATACAGAGAGCAGAATAACACTATGTGATTGAGCAAATTCTGAGCTACAAAATACCAGTTTTCATCATAGTCACCACCATTAACTATGTTTTTTCACCAGCAATGAATAAGAGCCTGCATGCCACCCTTGTAAAATCCTGCACCAGTGGATGTGATCACTGTCACTGTCACCACTACTGAAACACTCCACCCATCACGTCACTGTGCTGACACCCACTGCCTGGTCTCCATAAACATTCAGCAAGTGTCTATGAATGTTACTGGGTGCTAACTTTACCACATGAAGGAATTCTATGACATGTTTTTATCTCACATGCACTTCCATGTCAGATGCCATTCCGTCAGATGCCCCTCTGCTGCCACCTGTCACTCCGCAACAAAAAGTAATGGAATATTGGTGGGAAAATTCAGCCTCTACTGCCATCCCACCGCCATCCGCCTCTGATATCAAGGGCCAACGTAGTAAAATAGGAGGCATTATTTTCGGAGCAGCCCTCATATCACAGGATACAGCGAGGAAAATCGCGCTTTCACTTGCACAGATACGTTCACGTAACCTGTGCCGGCTTAAAACACAGAAACCAGGAGTAGCAAAATAGTTTTTGCACATCATTATGGCTGAACAGCCGATGCATCAAACCTAGCATGTGAAAGTCCTTGGGCTTTGGAGCAGTGCTGACTGGCTGAGTGATGAGGCAGCAGTATGCCGTAGGGTGACAAATAGCTCTCACTGGGTAACAAACAGATGTTTAGTGATTCATACGCTTTCAACTGGTGAGTGCTACTGAGCCGGGTCACTATGAAAGAAGGCTGGTTCAGCATCTGCTTGGGTTGCTGTGAAGTGGTTAGAGATACTACTCAAAACTATTAGTACCACTGACCCCGTCAGGCTGACGACAGCAGGGGGAGGTCAGACTAAGAGTGATTTGGTGACTTACCTGCAAATCCGGTGAAGGTGATTCAACAGAAAGATGCAGGGAGGCCAGACAACATCAGGAGTGTAGCAAAGTGCAGTACTTCCATCAGTTCAGCCAGTTGGAAGGGTTTCTTGATTTTCTCGTTGTTTTAGAGAGCCATTATTAGAAATTTTGAGGGTGAAGTGGTTTATCAAAGACACTTTGTACCCTGGCAGGGTCTGTAGCTAAAAGTGCCTGGGAAGGGCTGGCAACAGGGACATTTTGCGGAACAGAAATGCCATCTCAGTCTGTGTGGCTGCGGTTGATGAGGTTCGTGCAAGCTCAGCAATTGTGCTGTGGGGTTTCCACCAACACGTGGCCAGCAGGCGAGCAGCTTTCTCTCTCCTCATGCTAAGTGTGGGAGCCCTGAAGCCTCAAACAGGAGCGGTTTCTGAGAGAGGGTCCCTTGCTGAGTAAACACAATTTCTTCATGTTCTTGCAGATAATTGGGCTTAGAGTTACTTTCTCTTTAACTCACTACAAAATCCTAGAGTAAGCAAATAAGCTCATTTTTTTATTTAAGCCTGAATGACATTTAGTTAAGTGTCTTGATGTTTGATTTTATTCTTCTTCCTTTGTCAGCATAAAGAAGGACGTAGCAGAATCAAAACCCACCTGACACATAGCTCTGTTTCCATTACAAAGTTTTTTTTCCTAAACCACAAGGATACAAGATGTGCTATTCGCTGGCTGATCTTTGTAGTTATTTTCCACACTGCTGTCGTGCTCAAGAGAAAGCTGTGTTGCAAGGATATAACCCTTTAAGGTTAAAAGAGGTGATGTACCTACAGTGACTCCACAGAAAGAAGCAGGATGATTTGGAGCTCAATGTTTTCCGATCATTATATGAGGGCTGCTCTGAAAGTAATGCTTCCTATTTTATTGTGTTGGCCCATGACATCAGAGGCAGAGGGTGGGGACATGGAAGTAAAGGCTGAACCTTCCCACTAATATCCCATTACATTTTGTTGCTGTGGGACAGACGGCAGCAGAGGGGTAGTCTTGCAAAATTGTGACTGACATGGAAGCGCGAACGGGGAAAGACTGTGTCACTGAATTCCTCCAAGTGGAAAAAATGGCATGCACTGACGTTCATCAATGCTTGCTGAACATTTATGGAGACCAAACAGTGGATGTGAGCACAGTGAGGCAGTGGGTGGTGTGTTTCAGCAGTAGTAACAGTGGTCACCTCCTCTGGTACAGATTTTTACAGTCGTGGCATGCAGGGTCCTGTTCATTGCTGGCAAAAACGCACAGCGATGTGGTGAAATGGTGGTGGCTGTGTTGAAAACTAGTGTTTTGTTGCTGAGAATTTGCTCTATCCATTAGTGTTCTTGTGCTCTTTCTACCTGTTATAGTTTCCCTGAATATAAATCGGAGGAATTACTTTTGGAGCAACCTGCATGTATATTGTGCTCCTGCCAGTTTCTTGCATGAAAGCCTTTGCCATCCTTAACACATCAGAGCATCTTACATTCCTCCAGGCACTGGCAGTAGCTACAGCCCCTCTGACTGGTACAGGAGTATTGCGTTGGGCCTTAAAGAATAGTTCTGACCCCTGCAGGTTGTATGAAGTGTTATTCAACAATTAATCTCAAATGTTTGACTCTTCTGAGTACTTAGCAGCATTTTTTTCAGGCATTTCTTCAGGGATGGATGATCCCCAAAATAGGGACAGATAAATGCTTCTAAACTCTTTGCTTATTCTTACATGCAAGCACAGAAAAAGTTTGCTTTATTTTTTTGAGTAAGTAACAAAACAGTTTCTCTTCCAGACCTGTTTCATCTCTGCTTTCACTCTCCAATTCCCTACAAAACCGTGGTACAAATGAATTAGTGATTTATGTCCTATGGAAGCTTAATTTCTTGTCAACTGAGGTGTACTTCCTTCTTGACCCTTTATAGGTTCAGAGAAAGACGATGTCAAAAGTAACTATACTTGCAGTTTTTTCTAAGTTTGATATATCCTATCCTGAACCACGAATATAAAAATATTCTGGTCATTGGCTCATAATTCATTTGCTTTTTCATGCTCCCTCTTGCTCCTCTTGGTTTCAGATTCAGTCTCTTGAAGGGTCCTGTGCTCTCCCAGGTTCTGCTGTCTTGCCAGCTGAGCTGCAGCAAAAGGCACTGAAGAATGCTTAAAAACATAACGGTTTGAATGTGAAGTTTGCTTAGTTCAGAATATTTACAGAAACACCATGAGAAGATTGTGTGGCATGTGCTACTCAGCCTTGCCACTGTCCCTGAGCACCCTTTGAAATGCAAAGCAACCATGGACAAAATACACCCCCTGACGAGAAAGGAAAAAATGTCTTCTGAAAGACAGCTACAGCCTGTCCCTACCCTCCACTTAGTACTTGTATTCAGACCCTCAGTATCCCTGTTTTCTTCGTTGTTGTTTATTTTTTATATCACTCTGTGAATGCGAAGTGCTTGATTTTCTGTACGTTGGTGACAGTGTGTCACTGCCCCGGGAAGCACTGAGAATGAGCCTGCTCCTCTCCTCCACGCAGTCAAAGCTGCCCCTGGGATGCGTCACATGTTAGCACGCTGATCAAACAGACATGCTGAAAAGTGCCTCTTCCCTTGCGCCTATCTGCAGGCAGGTACAAAGCTTTGCCCTTAAAAGAATTGCAAAACAGCAGTGGTGAGCCAGTGCAGAGACCTCCTGTCCATCACCCGCTTGGAAAGTGGCCCTGACACTGTCGTAAGCATGAGGACAGGCAGCTCTGAGGAGCAGGAATAGCTCTGGAGATTAGAGGAGTGCTCTGTAAGTGCATCTGAGGTCTGGCAACGTACAGTTACAGCACCCATGGCTTGACCCCTACTGAAAAACTCAAAAACCTGGTGGGAGGCAATGGTAGCTTTGGCACACAACAATTTCACTCTGGTGACAAAGTCTCTGAAGGGGCCTGGGGTTGCAGTTACAAGGATCTTCACTGAGCATATGCACAGAGAAAGAAGTGGCATTTGAAAAAGCTTGGTTCAAGGGAAATGTGCAGAATAGTCCTGTTTAATCTTCGAGGCTGGAGGAAGCTTTCATCACCTCTTAAGGCTGGATCTTTACTCAGCGTAGATTGAAATAGAATTGCAGACATAATGTTTTACATCCATTGACATAATGGTTCTTATTTTAAGCCTTCACTGAAAATGAGGGTTTAATTTTTGTTAAATTTATTACCTGAGACTTCAGACTGTGGCCCTCGGTAAACATGGTTACTTGCAAGTGGAAAAGGTACTCACTCGTGGCTTCAGAAAGGCCTTAACGCCCAGTGCTTCAGGTTGGCCATGAGCAGTCAAAACTACAGTAGCCAGGCAAAAGGCAAGCACGAAATCGCCTGTCTCATTGCATGAGCTAAAGCAAACAGAACACCTCTCTGCTTTTGCACTTCACCTCATTGCTTCGTTGTGGCACGAGCTCATTAAGGAGGTACTTTCATTTGTAGTACCTCCTTTGGAAAAATAAAACCCTTATGATGTTGCGATTTGTGATCTAGATTCTGGTCCCTGCTCTGTTGGCACAGCACAGTTGAAAAAAGAGCTCAAGTTATCTGGAGATGCCCCAGTCTTTGTATCACTGTTAGCAAGCCCATTACGGCATTCTGGAGAGCCACGGAATATTGCAATTGACGATTTTCTTATACCAAAAGCAGGAAGAGTACTCAAAGTTCTTAATGAAAATGGCGTGCATAAAGTAAACAAATGTAAATTAATGTTGCTATCTCAAATGCAATATGCTATTGCTGGTGCTGTCCCTCCATGGATAGATCTCACGCCATGTATTAGACTCTGATATACCAAATGAGTTGAGTCGTGCCTACACTACTCGTGTAGCTTGAACTGCTGCAGCATTTGAGCCCCTAAAACTATTTGTTCCTTTTGTATCAAACTGTGGGCAATGTTAAGTCCTTTAACAGGAAACAAATTGAGGTACAGTCAAGCTGGTGACTTTATGTCGTACACGGCAGAACGCTCTGTGTAAGTGTAGCTAGTTTTCCCCACGCTTAACTAGTCTGTATTCCTACTGCTGTCTGAAACATCATCAGCTTCAGTGGAGAGCTGAAATAGGAGGAGAATAAATGGTTTTGTGAAGTGTCCATAACTAAGCTGCCTTGCACTTCTATGGTACAGCTCAAACACTGAGATAAGTGTCAAATTTTACAGGGAAAGCCCATTCCCATATGAAATAACACGACATTTTGTGGTAGTCTTTGACTCAGAAGTCACAATCACAATATTCAATAAAAGCATCTTTCATAATCGAAAAGTCCCCAAACACTTGTGAAGGCCTTTTGCACAGAGCTTAAAATGATTCAAAACAAACAGAAAGTTCTTTCCATGGAATCATACTAAAATAAAGGCGGGGTTTTGGAAACTTGTTGGTGCTGCACGAAAAAAGACCAAAATATTGACCTTCTAATGCCTTTAGAATTCCCATCTTTGAACCGGTGCGGCAGCTGGTGAGTCAGTTAATGAGTCAAGGAGTTACTGCAATATTAAATGCTCACTTCACATTTGAGGTGAACACTAAGTTCAATGGAAAGCCATTTCTTAAAAACAGTTGATTTTCTCTGTTTGGATATCTAAAAAATATCTCTTACTGCCACTTGGAAAAAAAAAAAGCAAAAAAAGAAGTGATTGCAAATGACTGCACGTTTTCAGGGCCACAAGCTTGGGTTTGTGACCCCTGTTCTGAGCAGGCTGTACCGTGTTGCAGAGGTTTTAAAACCATGGGCTGTCAGCTGTCAGATTAGCTGTGTGAAACACTTGTACAGTTCAGCGAGGAACACTTAAGATCATGACTCACCACCAGTGATCTGGGATGGATAAAGTCGTTACTACCTACAGCCATCCCCCTGCCCATCTGTTTTCCAAAGATGGGAGCCCCGTCGCAGGGTTAGCTGAAGATGCTTTTGAGCACTGCTGTCTGCAGTTTTACATGTAAAGACAAACTGAAACTGGTGTCAAATTTGTGTTACATGTGGAGTGGTAAATCACCAGAGTTCATGAGCAGCTGCACATCCTTTCAGCTGTTCTTGGTGCAGAGTGGGAAGGAAAGGGTGGTAGTCAGGTCACGTTCAAGCAGAGAAAGAACCAGTTCAACCACCATCTACATCTTTCAGATTTAGGATGGGAAACAAGAAAATATTCTGGTGTTGCACCAGGTCCACCCGCTGGATGGCAACTTGGAACTACAGTCTCTTGCAGACGCTCTAATCATGTTGTTAAGAAATACAGTGTCCTGAAGCTGCTTCAGCTTGCTCTTTCTCATGGACAAGTAGCAGCACATTAAGTTAGCGTGTAGGTATATCTATATACTACCTTGTGCTCTGGGATCAGGGGTGCCATCACAGATTCAAAAAATCATGATTAAATAGCCATACATGAAGTACCATGTAGCACAGAAGAAAATCTGGTGGTCTCGGACCAAACAGTCCTACTAGCAGTGATCACAAAGTTCTAAGACCAAAGTCCCCCACAAAAACAAGCTCTCAAAGGATTTCTTTAGCACTGTTCCATCAAACTCACAGTCTAGGATCTCGCAAGGTATCCCCGTGACAGATTCCTTTGAGTACTCCGAGGGAAATATTCCCCCTGAAAATATCTGGAACTATTGACTGGTGAAAGGGCAATTACTTAACAGTTAAAAACAGTGGTGATTTCTCAATGTTATTGCTACCCTTGTTACTGTGATGCAAATAGCTTATATCAAGCATTGAGAGTGCTGAGAAAAGATTTATTTTTGTTTAGTAAGGGCATTAAGTTCCTATTAAGGGCCAAAGTACATGGTCTTGTCTACAAGGGTTGGGACACCATGGATTAAAGTAGATCATAGACAAAGCAATCTCATTTGAATTGATCTTGTTTATATCAGGAACTGTTCTTTTTTGCTAGTGGACTGTTGTTAGAGAACTGATGCAGCACGCTCCCTGGGCCACTGTTCTGAGGTCTGCATTAGGCTCTGAAATGCTTTTGGGATGTTGTGGGTCTGTGGCACAACACCCAAGCACAAATTCTTTATTAGCTACCTGTATTTTGACACTGGGCCTCAGAGGCCAGCTGCTTTACACTTCTCAGGTTATCTCTGTGTCTTCCAGAATTGTCCATAGCTTCCGTGTACTCCTCTTTTGGCATCACCTTTTCATACGATCCTCACAGGCAAATGTGAGGCACAGGGAAGATGACCGCCTCATAAAAATCACAATGAGAGCCTTTGTTGTAGGTTGGGACTTGTAACTCATTTTTGCAATTCCCGAGTTAGTAAGAACAATGTCCCATAAACTCTTGCAAACCAAAATATTACATCTTTCAGCAAGCTCTATTAGACCAGCTGGTAGAATTAGGAAAGATGGATGTAAATTCAGGCACATGTGACCTGAATTACGGCATGAAGATAATGAGCATGTATGATCTAATCTTGGAAGAAATTTATGGCTGAGAAGGCAATCTGCTGTTTTAAAGGATGGTTCCTGACAGAGTTGGACCCTTTTACAGAACAGTAATATCAGCAAAAAGGTAATAATAGTAATGATGGTAATAATAATAAATACAATCTATTTGACAGGAAGTTTGTGATAATACTTACATTCAGAAAAGCTCTTCAAACAAGTGCTTTTGTAATAAATCTGAGTTTTACCATTGCCACCCGTGGGAGCAGAACTGAGTTCAGTGGTGTTGATGTGTCTCTACCTTTATACTGCTAACAGTAGGGTTTTGCTCTTTTGGTGCTGGAAGGGGCATCAGCAAAGCAGTAATGTTCTTCACACCCACCCATTAGGTTCCCCTCAGCTTAGGCAGCTATCGTTTACAAATTCCTGTGAGTTATGTTGCATCAAACAGGGAACAGACTGTTCTTCCAAGAGGTGCCTTGGACTAGAAATGCCTGGGCTACGACCTTAGTGCCTTGAGTCGGAGATTGTGATGCCATATTCTGGTTCCAAACTCCTTGTTTTCATTACTTTCATACTACTTTCCTTTGCTGAGTGCAATATTAGTTCATCTCAAAGGAATTTGTTTACTGTTTTCCAATCTTCTCAAGCCTCTCTCCAGGTTGGCTTTCAGCTGAGGAAATCACGTTTTTCAACACAGACACAATATTTTTCCACTAGATCTGCAATTAGATTTATTTTTTCTTCACTTGTTTTCCTAATCTGTTAAGTTTCCCTAGTACACACTGAGACGTATTGCTTGGTCTGCAGTTGTATTTTACATACTCCAGTATGGATGAAGTTCAGAGAGTGTCTTTATTGCTGGACATTGGCCAGTAACAACTCACTGAAATAAATGCTGTGCGAATAAGCCAGGCATTCTTTGAAGAGTGGTCATGATATGATTTGTACCTTATTCTTCACTGCCTTATGTCTGTGGGAAATACTAGCTTACAGTCTGTTTCTACCTCATCTTTTTTTCCTCTTCATGTCTTGTTTTCTCTTCCTTTTATTCCTGTCTTTCTATTTCTTCTGTATCTTATTTTCTGTGCATCATGGGCTACAGCTGGTACAGGCCAACTTGGTTATGCAGAGGAGCTACGACAAAGCGGAGCAGACTGTGTCAAAGGATAGGAAAACAACACATCCAGCCCGGGAGACGTACACATTTTCCTTGCACTATCCTACCATTTTATTTTCAAATATCTTCTAAATGTATCTTATTTCAGTGATTGAACCTGATAAAGAGTTTTATCTTGTTGACAGGATTCACTATCTTGCCTTTCTACCTTGCTGTAAGTGGTAGTCATATCCAGGCTTACATTACTCTGTGCACGAGAGGTGAACTATTTCCTTAGGAGCCTGATGTTTGATAGCATTATGGCTTCCCTCTTTAAGTCAAACAGACAGGATGGTGCAATTACAGCTGGGACATTGAAGGAGGTGGACGTTAAAGTGATGAGTAAATTGTGCCACAGAATGAAGGTTCGCCAAAATCATCAAACTCTTTTCCTGAGAATCCTTTTCATACTTAAGGCCAAACTTTCAAAGGTTCTATATGGCTCCGGGAAGCATGAAGAGAACAATGCAAGAAATAGATCTGCCGTCTGTGCAAACAAAATTAGCAGCACCTTCTGGAGAGACCTGGCAGACCTCTTCATTCATTCATCCATGCCATGAAGAAAGGTGGGAGTGGAATCATGCCCCATGGAACCAGAACTGCTCAAGGTTAAATGTAACAGAAGCCCTGGTGGCCAGCAAAAAGGTATGTCACACAGCACTAGCTGGAAAACAGTTTGATTAGTTTTGGCTTGGACTCAAAGCCTTGCTTGTAAGTTCTCAGTGCTTCTCCCTTACTAGTAAAATACTTAAAATCTTATTACAGTTTAAAATAGAGCACATATGATGCCACATCCTAATAAAATTCTCCACTTTCACTTGGGAAGACAGCAACTTCAAAACTGTTCCATATGATGGAAACACTTAAAATCTATTTAACATTTTAAACTTTCCTTGACTGTGCTTATTTTATCCTCTCTAGAATACTAACTTGACACCTATAATGTCAGATAAACTGACCAAGAAAAAGCAAATTTTGGATTTTGGGGGGGTATTTTTGCCTGTTCTGAGAATGTAAATGGAATAAATAGGTAAAGAAGAGGCTTTCAGGTAGGATTTTTAAAATAAGAATAATTGCATTGAGTGATATGCTTGTTTTTGACAGATTGCTATACGCAAACAACTGTATCTGTGTGTATAGACAACCAACTGTAAAAAACTGCACCTGCATCTATGCACAACAACTATAAGCATGCCTGCAGTGGGCAGCAGGGCAGAAGGAATCTCAAAGGGGAAAATGCTCTCTTCGGTGTTAGAGAGACTGGAGTACTGCTTGTGCACATTTCTCTTGGATCTATCTAGAAATGTTCAGCTTTTGGGGGGGCTTAAAACCACCCACAGCAGCTTCTCTTGTAGTCTTGATGCCTGATTTCTCAGCAGCTGCCTGATTCCTTTAGAGTTACATCTAACACTCAGAGTAACTAACCTACATTCTGTTGAATGTCTCTTTTTCTACAAGAAGACTCAGTTTACACCAATTTTCAGTTCCTGGGACTGCTTTTAAAATAAAGCCCTGTAATGTAACTTTAACAAGAAGTGTGCGAATCGATGATTTGGTGGCTTAAGCCCTACATTATTACACTCGTGGAGCTGATGAAATCACACAGTTATATCGATCTGAGCTCAAACCAGGGTTGAATTCTGACCTTGGATATATTCAGTTAGAATTCCTGCTGATTTCAGAGAGAACCAAGCATATGCAGCCAAGGCTCAGCATTGGACTTCGTTCAGAATATAGTTAGTTTTTGCTTCTCATTCTCTAGATGTAGACCATATGTCAAAAACATTTTCCATTTCAGTTTTGTATCTACATATATACAAAAATAAGTTTTGCTAGTCTAAAGAGGGATCTCTTTTTGTCACGGACATCTGACGCCAAATGAAACTCACAAAGCTAACTTACAAATTGGCCAGCTGTAGCTCTCCAAACCTGCCGCTACTTTTGCCTGCAAAATGAGGACAGGTCACATTTCCCTGTTGACACAAAGATATGCTTTGTGGCAAAGTACAGGCAATTTACAGTTGGCTCTGCCTGTCTGGTTTACAAGAAAAGCATTACGTAAATTCTTACTGTAAATTCCCCCCAGCCAAGAACCTTGTGAAAAATGGTGTTTTAGCTGTTTAGATGGTAACTATGCAGGAAAAGTTAAACCAATATAGCAATAACATTTTTTAAATGACCATCCTGCACATGGAGAAATAGCCACACCCAAAGGTAATGCATGTTTGAAAGGCCTTATCAGAAGTGGCCAGATATTTCCAGCACTTACTTGAGTTTCTTTGCAACAGAGTACATAAAAAGTTGAAGACAAGTTTGGGTTTTCTTGTTCTGCTTCTGTACAAAGACACAGCAAGAAGTTTCCCACCCCAGGACCTCACAGTGTCTGGAGATCAAAGCAAGACAAGTTGTGGGGATCTAGAAACAGAAATGGGTTGGAGATGGGAAAAAAAACAGTTTTACTACAAAAAGAGAACATGAGGATGTAGATAAAACAACTCTGAGACAGCCTTGCTCACCTGATCAGAATTAACAGAGAGGAAGAACCACCACAAAACAGGTCCATCTCAGATACTTCAATCCTCGTAATGAAGTCCACCAGTTAGGCTGATAAAACAGGTGTGTACTTCTGAGGTCATTGATTTATGCAGATTTCCATGAGTTTTTAAGACTCTGGCGCTGATTTTGGCAGTATGCTTCAAACGTTAGGATAGTCCTTCCCTGTAACAGCCTGGGAGTCGAGATTTGGAGTAGGCTGAATTTCAAAAACCTGGGGGATAAGTAACATTGAATTTGAAGGAATGGTGGGGATACTGCAAAAGCTGATGTTTATACACACATACCTGATCATTTAGATATATATGTACAGGACTTTAGGTGTATATAAAGTTGAAATAAAGTCTTGTGAGACAATATTAATTCAAGGTGATGGGTCTGGAAGAGGATCCCAATTACAGAGAGGGAAATAACTCATTTTTTAAATTCTTAAGAAGTGTTGTGGAATTTATTTGTGGTTTTGGTCTATTTGTTTTTGTCTTTGGGTTGTTGTTTTTTTAGGAATTCTTGGAGTACTGCAAGTACAGAGGCCCTGCCAGAGTGATGGCTGTACTGTTGCAAGTAAAGTTTCCTTTCATCAGGATTATTTTCCTAATTTTCCTCTGAAAGCATTTCTAATGGTTCTCATTTGTAAGATTTTCTGTGTTCAGTTTAAAATATTAAAGTTGAAAACAAAATTACTATTTACTTCTATTCCTTCTACTCAAACATCTCTTCTTCCATCATCCCGCTCCCAAAATCTTATCCCTAAGATGTCCACGAATGTTCATTGATTCTTTTCAAGAGTAAAATCAATAATTAGAGAAATCATAGAATCATAGAATCATAGAACTTCTCAGGATGGAAAAGGCCTTCAAGATCATCAAGTCCAACCGCAACCCAACCATACTACCCTAACTCTAAGAACCCACCGCTAAATCATGTCCCCGAGCACCACATCCAAGTGGTTTTTAAACACATTCAGGGATGGTGACTCAACCACCTCCCTGGGGAGCCTGTTCCAGTGCTTAACAACCCTTTCTGCAAAGAAGTTTTTCCTGATATCCAAGCAAAATCTCCCCTGGCGCAACTTGAGGCCATGTGGTTGTTAAGGTCATAATAAAAATTTGATAGAACAGTACTGAATAACAGTTTCAAAGGAAAGTTTGATGTCAAGGTTGTGACGAGATCTGTATACATTTCAAATACTGAGAGGCTGATGACACTAGTAATCTGGAGGAGGACACTTTCTTTAGCAGGACAGTGAGAAGAGGTGACACGAGGTTCCTCTGCATGATCATCACAGTCAGATGCGTTCTGAAGTTTAAGAGAACATGAAAAGCATGGCAGTCTGTTCTGAATCAAGTGGCAGAGGAATAGAGAAGTGGGTGAAAGTTCTCCGGACAACAGGGAAGGTCACTTTCAGAGTCTGCATACTTAGGACTATGCCAAACGAACTGATCAACCAGAGAACAAAATCCCAAATAAACTTTCTCAAAGTGCTAGCTAAGTAATCTGTATTTATGAATAGATTACTATTCTCTTTTACAATTTTTCCCTGTTTTTAAAAATTCTCATATTGGTATTTCTATTGATACAGTTATTTCACTTCAAACATCAGAATATTCTGAAATATTAAATAATATAAATGTTCCTCTTAGCAGAGAAACAACTCAAATGTATTTGATGTGGAACCTTTATTCCTGGTATAGTTTCATACTACAGAATATTAGGACTCATTCTATCTTGTATGCTGTATAAGCATTCAGAATTCACATCTCTGAAATGCAAACCTTTCTGAGCACATCAACCCATGTAAATTCCAGGCTGCTCCCACATGTCTGAAAGACAAAGGCAAATGCATTAGTCTTGCAATAAAAAGTGTTTTGAACTGGGGCTTTCAAAAATGAGAGCTCAAAATATTAGAAAAAGGTAAAAGTGTCGGTTGCCTTAAAGTTTTATGGGAACTTGTAGTTGAAATTCTTTTAGTAGGCAACTTTGTGTAAATACAGCTTAAAAACATCAAAATCATTTTTTATTAAATGATGTGAAACCAGAAGTATAAACCTATTTCTTCAGTTTTCAAATGTAGCCTTGAAGAGGCAAAGTTCATAGTGACATATACAGAAAACAAGCTCCCATCACTTAGCAATATCTCCTTTTTTAACTTTGCTTTCTCCCACCATAGCAGCATTTTTAAGCTTGCCTTTTATTCATCTAACTGATTTTGCAGGAAACAAAATACCCAATGGAAACTGACAGGCTCTCACAAGGTGGCACAGTTACAAGAATGGGAGGAATATTTCCTCTGAGCTCAGAGGTCAGAGCTGGTCTGTGTAGCAATATTGCTCCAGAGGGAAGAACTGAAAGCAAATATTTTTAATTTGTTGCCTGGCTTTCCAAAATTCAGTACTCTTTCAACAGAAGGACCTTTTGATCCGCTGAAAGGAGCAGATATTTGAAATTGAGGAA
This sequence comes from Numida meleagris, assembly GCF_002078875.1. NCBI lineage: Eukaryota > Metazoa > Chordata > Aves > Galliformes > Numididae > Numida > Numida meleagris. The sequence goes on from NC_034438.1 coordinate 71,963,730, forward strand.
GAGGTGTTCGGTTTCACTATCAGCTCCTTCCAGTCAAAGCTGCAATTCAGTCAGCTTTCACCAGCATGTAGAAGAGATGTCAATTATGACATGAGTAGAGCCTTTGTAAATGTTTATGTTCTGCCTTTGAAAACACACAAGACAAAACAAAAAATCTTTTGACGGTGTGTAAAAAACAGAAGTGTCTTAACAACCTTTCCTGGCTAGAAAGTTGGCCGTGTACTCTCTTCAAAACTGAATGCTCTTTTCCAGCTGGACCAGAGCTTGTGTTCGGGGGTCTGACCATCAGGCAGCCCAGCAGTGCAGCTATGTGTCTTGAGAAAGCGTTTCTTAGCTGAGTGAATTGGTTGGTTCCATTTTTGTTCACATTCCTGAAGTACTTCGCCATCATCATTGTATTCATTTCCCTTTTGGAGACATCAGCAAGACACTGAGCAGTTTCCAGAGTTTCATTCAGACCTGATATATTGCAAATTCTGCTAAATGGAGCCCAAAGTGAGTGATTTTCTTACCTGGGAAAATAAGGATTTTGCTCTATTTCCTTTTCTAAATGCTGATTACGCTTAGTGTCACAGGCTCAGCCTCGCTGTTGGCAGCACCAGCAGAAAGCAGTGGGTAAAACAGCCTTGCATAAAGCTCTTCTCTGCATAGTGTCCCAGTTCAATTAAGTCATGTATGAATGCCGCTGACTTTAACTACTGGGATGGTTGGAACTATTCCTAGATTTAAAGAGAGACAAACACATTGCTGAACTGTTGTCCAGTTCCTGAGGAATTCTGCTTCTACTCCATTGGGAGTTCTACCAAAATCAATGACACTCTTACTCCTGCATTGAAGTACTACTACACACAGAATGAAAGCAGCAGTGACAGAGAAAAATTTTTGTCAAGCTTCTTGGTTTAGGTACTAGAGGCAGTAAGAAAAGAAGAGCTTCACATAAGCAAAGAAAATACTTTTCATATGTGTAAGATTATAATCGTTTATACAGGATAGTCTCAATGTGCATTATAGACGGTAATTAACTAAAGAGTAGTAGAAGTGGAGCAGTTATCTTGAATCGCACAATAACACTTGCAAAATTTAATATTCAAAGATATTTGGCTAAATTTGTCAACGTGTCTGTGTTTTTATGGCAACCTGCCTTCAGTTTTAACTTCCACTAGAGATGGTAGAATTGTTGGTAACTCATCCACTATCTGGCGGACTCAAGAGTAACACCACTGTTGTCAGGCTGCACTGAGATGCCTGGGATCATAAATTCTCTCTTGAAAATTCATCCCAAAACTTTCTGTTCTATGCCCTGTGTTTGTGGGAAACTTGGTATTTTTACAGGATAAACTGTTTTCTGTTCATACACAACAAGTTAGTTTCTTTTCGGCCATCTGGCATCTTTTTGCATACCAGTTAATCCCTTCTGGCAGGGTAAAAGTCTATTACAGAATTGTGATGTTTTCAGGAAAACAGTTTTCAGCAGTTTTCTAAAGTTAGATCAACAGTTCCCCTTCAGACAGGTCATGCCATTGCTATGCCATTCTGTGCAGATTCAAAGCCAAATTAACCAGCATCTTTTCTCCCGAGGTCCTTTCAGGCCAGTTTAGTTGACTGTAACCTTCAACTTGAATTTTAAAATTCAACCAGACTTGGTAAAATTCCAGCTTAAGTTCACTTAACAACATTGCCTTTACAGCAGTCACGCTCCCTACATTCAGATGCATTTGGCAGGAAGGTCTGCAAGTCTTTTGTCACTGGGAGAAGAAATAAATTATTTGAAATTCCAAGACCTAGCAGAATGTAAACGCAGGAGGTAATCCTTGGGCAAGCATCAGTCTTGCTTCTTCTGTAAGACACCTGTTAACATTTCCATAGTATTACATTTCTGCACACAGAATATCAAAATATTTGGAAAAGAGTGGCTGGGGAGGGCATCTAAGTAACTTCAGATGCCTGGGAGTGATCTTTGCCCCAAACAGAAAGACACTCTGCCAGGCAGCCATGGCTTTTTCAGCATATCCATCTTCATTTAGAAATAGGATTGGGAAGTTACATATTTGAAGATAAGATACATATTTGAATCTTCGGATGGAGAACAAGCCTGCAACTTCTGCTGAGGAGAATACTCCTAGTTAGAATGCAGGCTGGGATAAGCATCCTCAAAATATGCAGTGTAACCAACATCCTTAATTTAAAGCAGATTCACGCTGAAGGAAATGAATGTAAACTTCTGAGGAAGAAGTAATTTCTAATTACTGCCAGCACTGAGAATATGTTCTTGTGGCTAGATGGAGGAATATGTGCAGAGAAGAGAAGCCTGAAGCGTAGGATTTGGGCTCGAGTTCTGTGGAGCTTGGAGGAGTGAAGCTGCTGTTTTCTGCAGCAGCCACTTTCACAGCAGGGATCTTTCCAGCTTGTCCTCACTAGAACAGTACAACACAAAGCGTGTGGTGAAGAGAATAAAGCTGGGTGGGCCCTGGTCTTGTTCCAGCATAGTAATCCTTACTGCAATCGCTAAAATCAACGCTTATATTTTGAATTTGAAATGCCTGTATCAAAATACAATTTTTCCAGATCTTAATCTGCGATGGTTTGGGTTGGAAGGGATGTGATGTGTGATTATTTTGCCCACTGAAGTCAGTGAAGTAACAGTGACCTAAGTCATCTGAACTTAGTCCTGCCTGTGGCTGGGAGTCCTGGCCACTGGTACTTCCCTCACATGCTTTGCTGTAGCAGAAGGAAAAAAGTTAGAGAGAAGCGATGTTTTTGTTCTAAACCAGAGACCGTTTCTTCTTCTTTTTTTTTTTTTTTTCCATTTTTTAATTCTTTATGAATTAGTCAACACCCACTCAAAGGAATACTCTAGATGAAAACCAAATGGAGGATAACTAATACCAGGTGCAGAGATCTAGCACAAGCAAGCTAATAAGATCAATTGAGCTATGTGAATACAATCAGCAAGTGATGTAACATAGTCATAGTGGATGTGCAGAGCAAAGCACTCGGTGCTGAGGACACGATATGCCACAGTTTATTCATTTCAGTGGGTTTTACTTCAGATTAGTCTGATTTGTGAACTGGAAGCCCATCAGTGGCTGGAGCACTTGAGGGGCATGCCAGAGGTGTGCCTTCTGTGCTGCTGGGACCTGCAAGTAATCCATATCGTGCGCTCCGAGACCTCTCTGCAGCCTGGATCACTACACGGTGTATGGGAGCGACCAGCAGTTTCACTTCAAAATTTCACTCTTGGTCTTATCTTAAATACAAGGGCTGCTCTGAAAGTAATGCCTCCTATTTTATTCTGTTAGCCCATGATATCAGAGACAGATGTTGGCTGTATGGAAGTAGGGGTTGAATCTTCCATCAGTATTCCATTCCATGTTGTTGCCATGCAACAGATGGCAGCAGAGGGGCAATCTGACAGAATGCTGACTGATGTGGAGGTGCATATCAAGCAAAGGTGTGGAAATGAACTCCTCCACGTGGAACAAGTGGCACCCACTGACATTCACTGATGCTTGCTGAACATTTACAGAGGCCAGTGAGGTGCTGGGTGTTGTGTTTCAGCAGTGGTGACAGTGACATGAAAGACAAGCCACGTGCCAGATGGCCATGCAGATTTTGATGAGCATGGCATGCAGGATCTTGCTTATCACTGGCAAAAATGCACAGCTAATGGTGGTGACTATGTCGAAAACTAGTGTTTTGTAGCTGAGAATTTGCTCTATTAAATAGTGTTATTGTGCTCCCTGTATCTGTTGTAGTTTCCATGAAAATAAGTAGGAGGCATTACTTCCCGAGCAACCTATGTATAATGTAGAAACATGGTTTGTCACTCTGCCCTTGAAAGGCATCAGATGTAAATCTTGCAATAAGTGTGCATTTTTTGTGTATCCAGATGACCAATGATGCTTTATATTTAATGAAGTAATAACTCTACAGAGCAGAGGACAGACAATAAGAGATTAATCTGGCATTATTAAAGCAATCCATCAGTTTACTTATTTGTTGATAATGCTTCCTGCAGTAAGCCTGAAGCCTCTGCTGCCACCAGCATCACAGCTGGTGATACCACTTTCAGAGGTGGTCCTGACAGCTGCTCCGAATTGTCATGTTGCACATTCCACAGTTTAAACAGTAATTTATTTTGCAATCTCTGCATCATCAGCTCTGGGGTGTTTGTCCATAATGTTTAATGTTTAAAGAGGTCAATATTTAAAGAGATCTGTGACAACAAATAAAACCTCTAGACTGTTGGGAAGTTAATATGTCACACTCTGATGGTGACATGATCTAGAACCGTCAGTGACAAACTGTTAGTGCCTGTATTAAGATGAGAAATTACGGTGCCAAGGAGAACCATCAGTGAGAAAGACCATTTAAAACCAGTGACGCAGTTTCTGAGTATCTTAGTAAAGTTCACCAGAGCTTAAAGGAAAAACTCAGTTTGTTAATCCTATTCAGGACATGGAGAGGGAAAAAAAAAAAAAAAAGAGGGATGAATAGTACCAAATAGGGTATATAGGGTTTGCCAATGTGGACAAATAAATGTTCTTGCTGCTCTGCCTCCTCCTCCAAGTCAGCGTGGGAAAAAACAGGCATGTGTATTGACAGGCTGTAGGACACATCTCTGCTCTCAGCAATGCCTGTCAGGGCTGCCACAATATCTTCCTGCAGGATCACTGTTCCAAAGCAGTGCAGTTATGGCTCTTTAAGGTTCTCAAAGTGATACTGGAACGAACAGAGTGAGTCACGTTGCCTACAGGGGAACATGACCACAAGTGGCAATAAAAGCTGGTACTACGAGAACTGACATTAGTGTGCAGTTTGAACAATGCAAAGAAGGAAGCAGTAAGGGGAGTCCTTTCACATGCTGGTGACCAAGGTTAGTAACATCACCTCTGCCAGACCTGCAGTCCTGGTGCAGCTGCTGGTGCTGCACCCCTCCCTCTCTCCAGCGAGCCCTCTGGCAGACAAAGCCCATGGCAGCAATGCTGGGAAGCACAGCCTGCCCTCCTGCAGGGCGGGTGTTTTCCTTCACAGCTGTGAGTAGAAGGAAGACCAGTGCCAAAAACGGAGGGCAGGCAAAGGGCATCTGAGCAAAATCCACAATTATCAGAACTGTAAAGATAATTTTGCTTTTATAAACAAGGCTATTGGACTGGTGAAGGAACTTGTGATTTTATGTCATACATCAGATATGTATGCACAGTATTTTCATCTGACTTTTGTTAAGTCATTCTTGAAATCACAAGGAAAATTTTTTCCACTGAATTGGAAAGTATCTTTGAATCTATAAAGTGAACATAGTTGAAGCATCAGATTAAGTATCCTGATGTGGTGTGTTTGCAATACTAACATAAAAGATTCTTATTTTTTTTTTCTTATTCTGTTAGGAGCTGTGACCATTTGTTTCCAGATACTCAGAGCAGTTCTGATATTTTGAGAAGGCATTAAAACATGATCTGCCTTTCAACAAGAAAGTTTGGTGTTCCAAGCTGAAGTAATAGCTCACTTCTATCACAGCTAATAATATCTTTATCTCTTTGTCAGTAATCTTTGTGCAAAAGGGGGACAAAATGTATTTTAATACTTTCAAACAATACTTTTAAATAAATAGGAGATGTGGATTGTTTCCCTGATCTGATCTTTGAGAACAAGGTTCTCCATAGTTTCAGAAAGGCATGAATTGTTTCTTGTAAGTAGAAAAGAGAAATAGAAACAAGACACTTAAAATCTTCTGAGTACTCAAGTCTCTCTCACTCTCTCTCTGTCTGTCTCCAGACTTAAAAATGCTGTGAAGTTGAGGCAAAATGCCAAAAGTTTCAGATCCGGTGCTGAACTGGCATGGTGTCAAAGGTTGCTAGTTCAATTAAGATGCCAAAACATGACTACGTCTCTAACTACTGCCTTCTACACATCCTACTCCAAAGCTAGACGCTTTGCATTCTTTGTATCTCCTTTAGAATTTCAGCACTTGCTTTTCCAAGTTTTTCTTGAGCACCAGTCTCACCGGCTGGTAAGAAAGCATCTTGCATACTAAAATTTCTTCTACAGTGCTAGCTTTTGATGAAGGTCCTTCCTCTGCAACAGGACAACAAGAGCCCCAGAACACACCCATACTTTCCTTCAGAAACAGAGGGCACTGAGTACAATATTGCCCTGACAGTGACATCCCACGGCTGATCTTTGTTAACTCTATATGAATGCACTCAGGGACTAGCCGCTGCCATTTGAAAAGCAAAGGGGCTGCAGCAGATGGGACCCACCCCACATCCTCGCAACTGACTTATATCTCAGAGGTTCCACATCACTATGGCAGTAGTAGCTCAAAACTTGCAAGCACATTTGGGTCACATGGGCTTTTACCTAATGCATATTCAGATTGACAGCAATATGCAACTAAGAAATCTCAGTCTTAACTTTAAGCTTAGTAACATCCCCGCTGAACTCATTGGGACTAATCACATGCTAAGAAATACTGTGGGATCAGTCACTCAAGGCTGTCATCTCCCAAATCTGCTTCAGATATCCTTCCTGATACAAACATGTATGTGTATTGAAGCATCTGACATAATGGCAGACTGACAACCTGACAGTACTTGATATTACAGCACTTTCAACCAAAGCTCTGCTCTTTGGGAGGACCAAAAACTCCTGTATAGTAGGAATAGGCAGGTCAGGAGGGGTATAGTTGCCATCTATAGATAGATAGATTGCAAAGAGCTGCCTCTATAAAACAGTCATCATCAGGTTTAGAGCTTGAGAGTGAAGATTAGGGTCTAAACCAGTAAAGGATGTCTGATGGCTGGGATCTACTACAGGCCACCTGATCAAGGGGAGTCTGCTGATGAGGCCTTCTTGCTTCAGCTACAAGAGGCATCACACTCTCACACTCTCATCCTGATGGAGAACTTCGGCTACCCAGATGTCTACTGGGAAGGCAACAGGACAGGCTGCAAACAATCCAGGAGGGTGCTGGAGTCCTTTAAGGGTAATGTCCTGGTCCAGGTACTGGATAGACCAACCAGGCGTGAAGCATTGCTGGACCTGGTGCTCACCAATACAGAGGAGATCATTAACAAGTCTAAGGGGTTGTGGGCTGTAGCAACTATGCCCTGGTCGAGTTCTTGATCTTGAAGAATAAGGGCCTGCCAAAGAGTCAAGTCAGGACCCTGAATTCAGGACAGTGAACTTCCACCTGGTTAAGAAATTATTGGATGAGATACCCTGAGAAACTGTCCTTAGAGACATAAAAATGGAACAAAACTGGAAGCCTTTTAAGGACACCTTTCTGGGAACATTAGAGCTCTCTATCCCCTAACATAAGAAATCAAGAAGAAGAGGCAGGAAACTGGCATGACTCAGTCAGGCCCTGCTGGTCAAATGAAGGGAAAAGAAGGAAACATACAGGCAGAGGAAGTAGGGATGTGTGGACTGGGAAAAATACAGGGATGCCATTCAGATGTGTGGAGATGGGATGAGGGAAGCCAAGGCACAGATGGAACTGAACTTAGCGAGGGATATGAAAAATAACCAGAAGGGGTTCTACAGTTACACTGGTCAGAATAGACAGGCCCCTCTGAAAAATGAAAAGCAAAAACTGGGTTCAGCAGACATGGAGAAGGCTGAATTACTCAGCAAGTTCTTTGCCTCAGTCTTCATTGGTAGTCAGGCTTCCCACATCTCTCACATCCTCAAACCTTTAGGCAGGGGTTGAGGGAGCAAAATGCCTCCCACTGTAGAGAAGAGCAAGTTCAACTGCACCTTTTGATACTGAATGAATACAGAACTGGACAACATGTATTACAGGGTCTTGAAGGAATGGAATGATGCAGATGCCATGACACTCTCCATCATATTTGAAAACTCATGGATGTCAGGCAAAGTCTCCAGTGACTGGACAATGGGAAACATCACTCCCATTTATAAGAAAGGGAGTCTGTTCCTGGGAATATCATGGAGCAGATCCTCCTGGAACCCATGTTAATTCACGTGCAAGACAAGGTGATCTGAGAGAGCTAGAATGGCTTCACCAAAGGCAGATTGTGCCTGACCAGTCTGGTGGCCTTCTGTGATAGAGTGATGGTATCTGAGAACAAAGGAAAGGCAGCTGACATCGTCTACCTGGACTTGTGTAAGGCCTTTGGCATGGTTCCACGCAACATCCTCATCCCCAAATTGGAGAGAAACGGATATAAAGGCTGGACTATTTGGTGGACAAATGGTTGGTTGGTTGGTCACAGCCAGGGTGTTGGAAGGTTGTGGTCAGTGGCTCTATATCCAGGCAGAGGCCAGTGGTATTCCTCTCCTCGTCCTCCCTGAGGCCAGTGGGATCAAGTGTGCCCTCAGCAAGTTTGCAGATGACACCAATCTGAGTGGTGCAGCTGATACAATAGAAGGAGGAACACCATTCAGAGGGACCTGGAAAGTCTTGAAAAGTGGGCCCATTAGAAGCTAGTGAGGTTCAACAAGGTGAAATGCAAGGTGTTGCACTTGGGTCAGGGCAATCCCAGATACATGTACAGGGAGAACAATTCACTGAGAGCAGCCCTGAAGTGAAGAGCTTGAGGGTCCTGCTCGATGAAAGGGTGGACATGAACCAGCAGTGTGCACTTGCAGCCCAGAAGGCCAACTGTACTCTTGTCTGCATCAAAAGAGGGGTGGGCAGCAGGGCAAGAGAGGCAACTATCTCCATATGCTTTGCCTTTGTGAGGCCCCATCTGGAGTACTGTGTCCAGGCCTAGGGCTCCTACCTTGACGAGGATCTAGAGCAGTTGGAACAGGTCCAGAGGAGGGCCACAAAGGCAATCAAAGGAATGGAGCACCTCTCCTGGGAAGAAAGGCTGAAGAAGATGGCCTTGCTCAGCTTGGAGAAGAGACAGCTCCAGGGAGCCTCACTGTGGCCTTCCAGTACTTGAAGGGAGCATATAAACAGGAGGGACACCAGCTTTTTACACTATCTAATAGTGATAGGACAAGGGGAAGTGGTTTTAAACTAGAAGAGAGAAGATTTAGGTTAGAAGTTAGGCATAAATTCTTTAATCAGAGGCTGGTGAGGCACTCAAACAGTTTGCCAGGAAAAATTGTGGATTCTCCATCCCTGGAGAATTGAGGCAAAATGGGATGGGGCAGCCTGATCTGGTGTGGGTGGCAGCTCTGTTCACAGCAGCAGGGCTGGACCTAGATGTTCTTTAAGGTCTGTTCCTACCTAAGCCATTCTGTGACTCTGTGATCACTGGGAGTTTTGTGTGACATTATCCCACAGCAGAAATCCAGCAGGCTGACAGAGGAAACTAATGTAGCTGAACAGATGCTTTCTTGCTGCCAGGCAGAGTTCACCCAGGCATCAAGAGGAATATAGGGAAGTATTTAATCTCTGTTCTCCTGTGCAATTCTCAGCACCACGGTAAAGGAACACACACTACAATTAATGATTTACATATTTATAACCCAATTCTCTTGACCTTTGTTAGCTGAAACACCTGAGTAAACCAATCTGTATGCTTAAATATCTTGTAACAGTTGGGAATGTGGCAAGTGCTTTAAAAATGATTGGGAAGGAAGGATAACCATTCTGTTTTTAAAGGTAACAAAAAGCCAGAAAAAAAAAATGGTAAAACAGACAGAATTTAACAATAAGATAACAAGATGTACCTGCTACAAACAGAATGTAAAAAGCTAATTTGCTTGTACAGTTGCACACTTTGATTTTGCAATGGTACATTGTTTGTTTAGTCTCCGCTACTCAATTCCTCATTTTGCATCCCTGCAAATAGCTGACTAGATTAAAAATTGTTGATCTGTAATTTTGAGGATTATAGTGAAACCTCTGCACTGATTTCAAGCTAGCAGTCACAAACATTTCGTATTATCTTTGCGGTAGTTATTTGGATGGAAGACGGTGTTTTAATTATTTCCTATTCTTGGATAGCAGATATACTCTGAAGGAATATTTTAACACTCTCTGTACTCTTTTAGATAATTACTTCTTTTGGCTTCATCCACTCTAGAGCAAGGGCTGTATTCCTTTTCTGAGTATGTCTCACTGAAATTCCTACAGCCTGCAGCTAGCATTAAGTCTTAAGACAGCAATTTTTGTAAATTTTGCAGTTACATGTGATACACTGAGAACTTAGAAGCATATTTGCTTCAGACTAGCAAGAGCCAGACATACAAAGAAGCAAAGTCAGCAGAAGGAAGAACACATCTCTAGCTCTTGGCAATCAAATGCTCCATTATTACCAGTGGAGAAATTTCTGCCTACCCTGAGCATACTGCTCTATAGACGAAAATAAACCAGGACTTGGTGGATTCCTTTAGCTTTACCTAATATCTGTAGTGGCCAGATCAAAGCTTTTAACTGAGTAAACTAATCTATGCTTCCATATTTGAGTCAAACAAGCTTGATTATGCACACTCTGCTGATAAAACTGGTGCTTAATCAGCATAAATAGATGCTTTGTGTGCTGGACCACAGTGTTTGGCTGGAAACAGATTGGAGAATTTTGCTTGGGGAAAATGACTGTTGACCAGATCACCAGCAATCTGGAACGCTGCTTTTATGTGCATGCGTTAGGTACACACTGAGTACTAGACGGAAATGAGTGCCAGATGATACTGCATCTGCATGGCATGCAGAAGGGGTCTGAAAGCTTAATTGTTAGAGAGGATTTGAATGGGAATAGAAGGCTGTTTGTTACTCATTCTATCCTGAAATATGCATGATACCAATATTGGACTTGATAGATCGCTTAGCAATTACTTGGAAGAAAAAAAGGATATAATCATCAAGTTCCTATGTAAGGACACAATGCTGAGAAGTCAACACCCCCTGAAATTTTAATCATGATAACTTTTTATAGAAGACAAATAGCTATTAGTAAACAAACAAACAAACAAAAAACTGTAACCAACATTTTAAATATCCTACAAAGATGATGTTTTCTATCTCTAAATCCATTTTTGCTCTTCACAGCTGTGGAGTCACTATTTTTTTATTCTTCATGCTCAGAACTCATAAAATAAAGAAGACCTTAATTTCTAAAGTGAAATAATGCAGACATTACACTGATTTACAGACAAACTTTGTGTCTTCTCTCAAGCCCAGTGCTCTGGGAGGACCCAATGTTCTTCTCCACTTGCAGGATTGGGAGGGAGGAATATCAAGAAAAGAAAAATCCTCTTTAATTTTATACATGTACCACTTATGAATTTCCTTTAACAAAAGGCAAGCAACCTGATTACAAAGCTATTTTCTTTGGCTTCAGTTGCATAGCAGAGGTTCAGCTACAGTACAGGTGATCCTTTGTTTGACAAGCAGTTAAAATCGAAGTTTGAGTTAACTCTTAACTAACTTGAGTCTCAGTGCTGTGCTCCAATCTGTCCCTGCAATGCTGAACTGTCTGCAGGGAAACCCTGAAGTAACCGTGTCTCAAGTTCTGTACTACATATTTAGGTAGCAAATCTAGCCTGAGGTTGTCAGTGGGCATTTTGCCACTGATTTTATTTATGGTGCGGATTTCACAGCTTGTTGCATCATTAGGATCATTTTAATGAATTTTCCAAGATACATAATATTTTATAACCTCCACACTCTATTTTCAGCACTCTGTGTTTTTCCATATCAAACATTTCCATTGATCTGCCTAAATGGTCCTGAAAAAAGAGGGGAACAAATTTTATACATCTTTGCTAGGCATGGAGCAACAATTGCAAAAATAATTATCAACAGTACAGAACATCACATCAGGAAGATGCCTTCAAAGATGTTGCATTTGGTTTATTGGAAGAGTAGCTAAATGACATACCCAAATGATAAATGACAAATTCCAGGCATGTAATTGTTAACATTATCTATTCAAAGGTAACTTGTTCCAATTTCAGCTTGTCATGGGAAATTTATCTCTTTAAGTGGATCAGGGAACAACCGAATTTCTGTGTTTTTTTCACTGAAGTAAATAGACATCCTGATTTCTATCTGTACTAATGATTTCTGTATGCTGAAAAGACAGGAGTTCTCTTTTTTTTTTTTTTTTTTTTGTAGGAGAACAGAGTTAGGGGAGGGAATATTTTCTTAATGTTAGCAGGATACATGTTAGGATGCACAATCTGAGAGGCCTTCTTCAGGAGCAACAATGTTGATCCTGGAAGGAGCAGTCCAGATGACCAATGGTATCCTGGGCTGCATCAGAGGCGGGGTGGCCAGCAGGGACAGGGAGGGGATTGTCCCCATTTACTCTGCCCTCGTGAGGCCCCATCTGGAGTACTGCGTCCAGGTCTGGGGTCCCCAGCACAAGAAGGACGCAGAGCTGCTGGAGCAGGTCCAGAGGAGGGCCACAGAGATGATGGCAGGGCTGGAGCACCTCTCCTATGAAGGAATGTTGAGGGAGCTGGGATTGTTTAGTTTGGGGAAGACTCCGGGGAGACTGCACTGCAATATTCCAGTACTTGACAAGAGCTTACAAGCAGGACTTTTTATGCAGGTAGACAGTGATAGGACAAGGGGAAATGGATTTAAACTGAAGGAGAGGATGTTTAGGTTAGATGTTAGGTAGAAATTCTTCACTCGGAGGGTGGTGAGGCACTGGAACATGCTGCCCAGAAAAGTTGTGGATGCCTCATCCCTGGACACATTCAAGGCCAGGCTAGATGGGTTCCTGGGCAGCCTGATCTAGTGGTTTGCAACCCTGCTGATGGCAGGGGGATTGAACGTAGATGATCTTTGAGGTCCCCTCCAGCCTAAGCCATTCTATGAGTCTTCCCAAAGCAAAATAAAGAATCACCTGTTGCACAAGATCACAGTTTCTGATTACATCTATTTCCCAATCTTGTATTAGTGTTTTCACTTCGCAAAGCAAGTGTAAATCTGCCATTTTACATTTCCTTCACATGGGTAAAAATGAATTAGCAATTGCAACAACTCATCACGTTCTGTTATGTAACTACATCTTCTATTTTAACCTATGTGACAAATTACTAATTACATGTATGACTTAAAAATGAATGTTTGGGGAACATGACAGAGAGTACCTTTGCTTTTGAGAAACAACTGCCCCCAGGCTGATCTCCCATTCACTGGTATAGCTCTAGCCCGTAGTGATGCACTACCCAATTAGCTGCTTCACCTTTTGACTCCCTAAGAAATACGCTGAGTTGCAAAATTTGTGTCCTGATGTAGAAGTAACAGAGAACAGAATTTGATGTTCCCAGCTTTGTGACGTGTAGATGCAGGTGTACAGAAGATCAGGTAGCAGTATCAGAGGTATTATGTAATGATCCACAGTAAACTTTGGATATCTCCTCATTCCCGTAAGTGATCTTTTTGAACTGAGAAGAACTCATCTTGCAGTGAAAGAAGAGAGAGAGAGAGAAGAAATGTTTATATTTTCTACATTCTATTCCATTATTTTCTTGGACAGATTAGTCAAGACTAAGGATTTTCATCTACTCTCTATTCAACACTGGTAAAATAGAACAATGTTGTTGAAGACAGACAACTGGATTTCTCCTCTTTTTTAATTTTCTGCTAATTCTGAATAGATATTCACAAGGAATTAATGCGTTTAGGTCCTTTGGCACACACAGAAAGCTAAGAATGATCGACAGTAACAGATAACCTTGTCATAAATATGTTTTTACTCAGCTTTTATTTAGCAGCAGTTTATGATTTATTAATAATTTTACAATAAATAACAACATTAGATCATATGATTCTTAGTAACACTTAATCAGCACTTTATCATTTGCCAATTTAACACAATGGTTCAGAAGGTGGGAACTGGGAGAGCGATGGCCCTCCTGCTGCAAGCAAAGATCAGGCTTGTGACTGCCTAAGGAACCTCAACATCTATAGGTCTATGGGTCCTGATGAGATGCATCCCAGAGTCCTGAGGGAATTGGCTCATGTATTCACCAGGACACTCTCTATGATATTCGAAAAGTCAGGGCAATCAGATGAAGTCCCCAGTGACTGGAAAAAAGGCATTGTCACATCCATTTTTAAGGAAGGTAGAAAGGATGATCCAGTGAACTACCAACCTGTTAGCCTCATCTCAGTGCTGGGGAAGGTTATGGAGCAAATCTTGCTGAAAGCTATGCTAAGGCATATGGAAGACAGGGAGGTGACACAAGACAACCAGCATGGTTCATGTTCATATGCTATGAATCATTGGAATTTACTACAATCATAAACAGCAACTTAGCTGAAGATTCACAGAGGATGAAGTTCACATGAGACTTACTGCAGAATATTGGAGGGAGAGGTTTCTAAATTTGGCTGTTTGCTTGAGGACTCTCTACCCCATGGTGAGCTACTCACCCTTCCTTTTCACCAGCTCTCAGCAGACAACTGGGGTCTGCTCAAAAAAATATCTCCTCTTCATTGACATCTGCCAGCGGTGAATCTCAAGAAATCTACACTGAGAGACATCCCAGGCCAGGTGGCGATCAAGGATCACAGCCCACTGCAGTCCTTGAGATCTCAAGGGACTCTTTCCTTAGGACCATTATTATAGGACCGCAAGATAATTGACCAGTCAGAAAACTTTCCAACAATTCAGGTGAGGTAGTACCAGAATTTTCTCTCAGCCATACAGTTGCAGTACTCGCAGACTGTACATTTCTGGTATCTTTCAGATCAGACCACAATTCAAGGAGCAGGAATTCCCAGTATGGTCAGGGATTACTTGATCATCCCAACTCATTATACTTGAACTAAGGCAAAAGCCTAATGATGACTTCTGAGATCGCAGAGTGGCTCAGGGTTCTTCAGCACCACAATCCAGAAGTCAGTCTATCTTTCCACGAAGTAGCAGCGTGGTTTCTCTTGCCTCTATGCCTATAAACAGACAGCACTCTTTTCCAACATGTTCAATTATGTAAGTTGAAAATGTAAACAGTGTTGTACACATGAGGGAGTCCTTTCAGCAGCGCAACTAGGCTAGCCATTCTCCAGACCCTGATGGATAAAGCAACAGTTAACATAATAAGAGTTAGTGAAATCACGGTGGGTGGCAGCTTTAGGTTCAGTGCTCCAGTTGCTATAGGAGATCACCCAAGCAGGACTTCCCACCATCGAAATTCTCCATCCTTCTTGACTCTCTCCAGTACTTGATGTATATCTTCACTGTCATGATAAACTGTAATAAGAGGTTTTTGTCCCATTCTCTGTGCTTGCTGCAAAAGGCTTGTCAGATCAAGATGATGGAGCAGTGCTTGATTAGACTCTAAATCATTTCAATTGGCATACTATGATCTATCATAGTAACTTACGGATCAATTTCATAAATTCGTATGGATATAATTTTCTTATGCTTTACAGACAGAGTGGGTGTTGTTGTACTAACTTTAGAAATGCACATTTTAAATTTAAATGATAGTCTCACGTTATGGTTAGTCTAGATGTTTAAGCTTCACTCTCACATTCCCATCATACTTGACACAAGCCTGGGCTCACGGCCACTCTACCCCTCATCTACCCAGCCTGTCATGACATCCCAGAAGGCTAACAGATCAGTCAAGGATGATTTCCCCTTGGTGAATCCATGCTGGCTACTCCTTATAGCCTTTTTCACTTCTGCTTTCTTGGAGATGACATCCAGAATAAGCTGTTTCATTGCCTTCCAGGGATGGAGGGGAGGCTGACTGGCCTGTTGTTTCCCAAGTCCTTCTTGCCAGTTTTGAAGACTGGAATGACATTGTCTTCCTTCCATTCTTCAGGCATCTTTCCCATTCTCCATGACATTTCAGAGGTGATAGAGCAATCACTTCTGCCAGTTCCCTCATTACTCATGAATGCATCCCATCAGGGTCCATAGAACTCTGTGTGTCAAGTGTGCCTAGACAATCTCTGAACAGATCCTCCTCAACCAAGGGGAGGACTTCCTTTTTCCAGACCCTCTGCCTTATCTCAGGGGCCTGGAATTCCTGTAAAGACTTCTTCAGTCTTTACAGCTAAGACTCAGTAACTTCATCTTCTCAGTGTCCTCTGTTACCAGGGGAACCACATCATTCAGTAGTAAGCCCATATTTTCCCTAGTCTTCCTTTTGCTACTGATCTACTCAAAGAAGTCCTTCTTGTTGTCTTTGATCTCCCTTGCCAGATTTAATTCCAAGTGGGCCTTAACCTTCCTTGTCAAATCCCTGCATGCTGACATTCCTATATTCCTCCCAAGTGACCAAACTCTTCTTCCAAATTCTGTAAGCTTTCTTCATCCATTTGAGTTTCTCCGTGAGCTCCTTGCTCATCCATGTGGCTTTCCTGTCACCTTTGCCTGATTTCTTACTCTTAGCGATGCACTAATCTTGATCTTAAAAGAAGTGGTGCGTGAATGTTAACCAGCTATCTCAGGCCTCCTTACCTTCCAATGCTCTAATCCATGGGATGCCTCCAAGTAGGTAAAAGTTGGTTCTCCTGAAGTCCAAGGTTGCAATCTTATTGCGCTATTTCTTCCACTGAATTCCACTATCTCATGGTCATGACAGCCAAGTCTAACCCCAGTTTTCACCTTCCCAACCCGTCCTCCCTTGTGTGCAAGAGCAAGGTTCAGCAACACACTTGTCTTCATTGGGTCCTCCACCAACTGCATGAGGAACTTATCTTCCATGCACTGCAGTAGCATCCTGGGCTGTGTATGTCTGGCAGTGTTGCTTTCCCAGCAAATATCAGTGGTTTAAGTACCCCATGAGAACCAGTGCCTGTGCTCATGAGACTACTTCCAGCTGTCTGTTCAAGGCCTCATCAGTTTCCTCCTCCTGATCAGACAGCCTTTAATAAACACCCAGAATGGTGCCACTCGTATTTGCCTGTCCCTTAAGCCTGCCCCTTAATTCTCACACATTAGCTCTGCAGTCATTCAGTACTCATCTGCTGGGAGAGCTTAATGCATTCCAGTTGTTCACTCACACAAAGAGCAATTCCACCTCCTCATCTTTCCACTTTAGAGTGGGGAAAAATATCCAGCAATTGTGTGAAGGTTCCCTCTCCAATTTGTAAGCTTACTTAAGAGTATTACTCATAGTCTTGGTTTTATTTTTGAATGAAAGCTCATTTGGCTTTCAGAAATTGAATCAGTATTCTAAATGAATCCCTTGAATCCCTCAAAATCCTTTATTTTCACAGCAGCATTTCTTCATGTCAGCTCTTTTATCTAATGTGGAGAAAGCCCTTGTCAAAATGTTGTCTGTACTTTTGTAATTTACCAAGGAAATTAAAAACATATAAAAACATGTGGTTGAAATCCTGTCTTTTATTTCTATCCAGAACTCTAATTGTTATATATTTTTACCTTACAGTGAGTTTTCAATGTATCTTATTTTTCTACTGAAAATGAGTAATAACAAGTTACAAAAATTTGCTGAAAAGTGAATAACTGAAGATACTGGTGCCAAGATGCTTGAAAACATAGAATAAAACCTGTCCCAACAAAATGGGTTCCTCTACAGCCTTTTTCTGATTAGAATGTATCTCTGACAATTTCTCAATCATCTTCAGTTGTGAGTTAATCTTTCTTTTTCTCCCTATGTGCAACTGTCAGTGTTGAAGCAAAGGTGTCTTTGTGTTCTTGGTCTTGCTTTCCTTTCATAGCCACTTTAAAATTCTCCCTGTCTACTTCAGAATGCCTGCATCATGTAGAACCATCTTTGTCCTGAAAGAAAAAAAAAGACCAGCTCTTCATAACGAAAGAACGTGTGAACTCCTGGAACACAAAGTATTAGCTGCCAACAAAAGTCTCTGATGAAAGGAACTTTTCAAGGCAACTATGGGCGTACACTTAGTTTTTCAGATTGCCATAGATAGTTAGTACTGACGTAGTGTCTAGGTTATCTGCTAGCCTAATGATAGCTACCTATTTTACATGTGATAGGTCCCATTACAGTATCTATACAGTATCCCTTATAAGTATACATTATAAAGACAAACAACAAACAATTAGTGTTTATATGGATTATCTCAGGAAATAAAAATAAAAATAAAAAAACTCTTTTCAGCGGACAGGTGAGATGATTACCAGAGAAATGACAGATGATTACCACAGAAATGATACTGAAACAGAAACTATGAGTCTGGAATAGAAACCCTTGTAAGAAGACAATGAACAGGTTTACCATCCATCACTGTCAGTATTTTCCCGTGCTTGAGAGACACTAAGGCAATGCAACAACAGCAACAAACCTGTAGAAGTATGGAATTATCCTTGTTCTTTCTTTCTTTGAAAGAAATCTTGTCTTGTTGGATGTCGTCTTTCATCCTCATGCATTAGTTTTCATAATAAGATTTGCTTCAGTGTTTCCATCTAGCAGAACAGGAGGACTTGGTAAGGAATGCAGCGTACACCGGTTGCAACAGCAGCTCAAACGCCAGCTGTTTCTGTACTTCCTCATGATTTAGTCTTCCATGTGGGTGAC
Organism: Numida meleagris; assembly: GCF_002078875.1. Classification (NCBI taxonomy): domain Eukaryota; kingdom Metazoa; phylum Chordata; class Aves; order Galliformes; family Numididae; genus Numida; species Numida meleagris. The sequence continues at coordinate 71,982,129 of NC_034438.1, forward strand.
AGCTGAATTTTGTCCAAAACAAATGACTAAGGCTAAAACAGGAACAAAGGCAAGTCTCTTGGATTCCTTACGTTCCTACTGTGGTACAGAGGCTGCTGGAAACAAATTCTTCTTCAGTAGGCAGCCATTAGCTCAGTTCTGACACCAGTATTCCAGCCTAAAGTCTTGAGGAATCTGCACTGAGAGATCTCTATGCTCCTGCAGTAAGGCTCTTTTTTAGCAGCTTCTAGTTTGAGCCAATTTGTCATAGAGAGAACCGTTTAGTGAAAGACTGTTCTGAGCAGACAATCTTCATTGTCAGTTTTGTACAAGCATGTTTTCTGAGATTTCCATCGCATTATGCTTTGTACTCAGATGTAAGTAAGACTTTAACTAGGGTTCTATGTCTGTATTACCTTGTGCAGACTTGTTATAGAACAAATCAAAGAGGCATAAAGTATTCTTACACCTCTCCACTGCTAATTAATTAATCCTTTACTTTTTCTATGTAAATGAGTGAAATAAACAGTGGGCTCATATAAGATGATTCGATAGCTTATTCTCTGGCAAACTGTGATTTCATCATAAGAAATCCAAAGCTGCTTTGTGCTGTAACCTGTCACCCAAGTTCTGAGCAATTCTAACCACTGTCCACTATTCATTTATTTTTTGTTGAATGTTTCACTGAATCATACAAAAATTCTTCAAGCATGATTTTCACTGCAATATGCATGTCACAGACTCTTCACTTCAACTGCAGTAAAAAATAGATGAATTATGACTATAGAGAAAGAGATCGTGTGTTTCTTCCTCAAACTCCAAAATACACATTGATGCATCGCAATTTTACAACTGTGGAGTAGTAGCTTTCTTCCTGTTTTCAATCCCACCTAAGATGCTTGTTTTTCTTATTAGTCTTGTTTTCCCCATTATTATTCCACCTCAAGAAACACATTTGATATCTCTTCCTCTATCTGTACATGACACTTCTACAGGTGTTTTTCTCTGATCTATTTAATGACTGATCTTTGTCTTAACTTAATCTGTTATAAATTGCCACACCTGTGAGATTTGGACTCCTATTTTCAAATGCCATGATAACGTATTGCTTTTCCAGATGCTTCTGTTTCCTTAAGTAATACACCTAAATGTACCAGTTAAATATCCTAAGGGCAAGAAACCATGCAAAACAAATGAGAAATACTCCAAAACAAAATGCCAGCTGATTCACAGGATACCCAATTATATTAAGCTTTCCAAGTTTTTAAAACTGTTCCTGTGTTGGCTAAGAGGAAAAGCAGAAGTTCTCTTCTAGCTTAGAGTACTTGTAACACTCGAGATGCTAATACTTATCTGGTATCTTTTTAATATTAAATTTTAATATTAAGATACCTTGTGCTCAGTGTATCATCCAAGGTTAAGAGAGATGATTTTTAAATGAACAGACTACACTCTGGTAGCCAGATAGTGTACTAGATAGGCATCCTTATTCACATACATGACATTTTGGCTTGCTTCCCTCAGGAAATACAACAGCAGCAGTTACTAGACAGCCAGTCATGTAAAATGCTTTGTTTGTTAATTGGCCTTGGCTTATAAGCAGTAATTATGGCATGATAGATGGTAACAGACCAATATATTCATTTTCGGTACATATTTGCAGTCAATGCATGAATAGCTAGGATTACTATGAATAGGGAATAACAACTTAGGTATATAACAGGTAAGAAAAATGTATTGAATTCTTTTTGCCTTGTCTTCTAAATCCTGTCCACTACCTGTACAGCCACAATACTGCTTAAAATGCTGTGATTGACACAGTTCCTGTAGAGAGAATGTTGTCTTTCATTAGATCAGCTACATATAGTTGTAAAGACTCTTATAAAAACTCTTTCTAAGAGTTTTATAGCATATCATAAGTACCTTAAATCAGAGCAGATAAACAGAAGTCTTTCTTTTGCCAGGTAAGTGTAACAGCATTACCAAAATTCAGTCAATACTGGGAGGGCAACAAAACAAAGCAACACACACACACAAAACAAACAAACAAACAAACAAACAAACAAAAAAACCACAAGCCATTGTGAAGAGCACTGCAGAAAGCGTACCTAGATTCTTCAGATTCTTTGCATAAGATCTAGCTAGGGCATCATTTGCAGTTCTTATTTACTTCAGTGCAGTCAGTGTTTCATTGTCTGCCTCTTTCTGAGGTGTTTCAATACTTATCCAAATCTTTTCTCTTCTCACAGTCCATTAAAGTCCAGCTTCAGTCAGAAAAGAGGCATGAAAAAGCCCCTCACACAACGTGAGCCCTTCACTCTGGAAGAAGATGAATTAATAGCAACAGTCCCTGCCACCTCATCCTAGCACTACCTGGGAGGTCTGGGAGCTGTGAATATTAATCAGAGACAATCTCTAATAATTAGACAATCAGAGGAATCTCCGTTTCTGAGCAAGCCGTGTCCACCCTCAACTTCACAAGACAGTCTTTTCTTCATTTTTCATGGATTTTTTGCAGATTTCTGCTCAGTGAGCCTCTCTGCTGGTGATCTATGTTATACATGAAGTCCTGGTACCTAAAAGCACTTAAAGCATAGCTTTCACAGCTATACTGGAAGCCTGACCCAAGCATGAGTCTTGGGGTTTGCAACCCATAGCTTGTATCTAAGCCTATATTATGCACTGACACGTTGTTTTTGTTTTAACTTTCCAATATCCTCTTATTACTAAATTGAAAAGGCCAATCTGAAAGAACAGTCCATTTCCAACAAAAAGTAGCATTGGAAAGTTGTTGTGAACAATAGCTCCCTCTTGTGTACTACAGAAACAGCAGTAGGTCCTGGTCGGCATGGGTCTGAGCTCGGGAGTGTGCGAATTTGACAGACTTTATGAGGAAACTGAACCCTGCAGTTGGGTCCTACAGGGGAAAACTATAGAACAACAAACTCCTGACAGTGACTGCCTGAGCTCACAGCTTGTATCTGCTCTGGGTATATCCTAAGCTTTGTTGTGGCAAGATGGATGTTCATTTCTGTAATATAAAAACCTCCAGCAAAGAAGGAAAGAAGGAAGGGAAGGGAAGGTGGAAGAAGGACTGACATTTTAAAACAAACTCTAATGCATTTGAACTTCTTGCTCATAAACAAGTTTATTAAAAAAAAAAAGTTAAAAACCAAAATAATATATTTTCATGAGTATAGGCTCTCAAATTCTTGCTGTCAAAAAGACAAAGTGGTAACTCTGGATCAGTGTATGTGGCGTATTTGAGAAGGTGACAAGGATCACAACTTTCTCAATAATCTCTTTTCTCCTGATTCCACAATGGCTGGCACAGGAGCAGCTATGAATGTCTTCCTGTATGAAGATGTACATGTGGACATATAGTAAATGTTTAATTTTAGGTGGAGCTAATTTTTATTTATTTACTTAACATTTAACACAATAGTTAACATTTTTCTTGGGATGTTCTGTTTGGGTGCTTCTGGACTTTTATGTAATCATCTATTATAAGCATGAACAGTAGTGCACTGAGTTTTTAAACTTGAACAAATTCATGTCTCGTTCGCTGCAATTTTGAAAGCATGAGAACAAAGGTTATAAAATGCAATGAATCTTGAAAGAAAGGATAAATTCAAGAGGTTTTAAGGTCTGGTGATTTTTTCCTTCATAGCATAACAAATCACACAGAATCTGCAGGCTGAAATTGTGTTAGTTGATAGTATACTACACTTTGAATGCTTTGCAGGTTCCAAGGTTGTTCAGGTCCAGTTCTTCAAGCATGAAAGCTAGTGAAAATGAAGACAACTTTGTATTATCAACTGACCTGTTTATTTAGTTGTTTTTGTCTATCAAAAATTGAACCTTGTAAACAGCATTTATTATTTGGATATCAATAACTTTTTTTTTTAATGTAAAATCTGTCAGAGCCCCAAGTTTAAAGATTTTTAAATATGAGGCTTTATAATGTTGAAGTTTTACCACGCAACGTGGGTTTGAGCAGCAAGATAAAATATACTGTGAAGTCTGTTTTAAGTGAGAATTAAATGGTGATGCTAAAGTGTTTTTTTTTTAACTACACAACTTGAATCCTAGAAAGGCATGATGACCACATGGACCAAGGAATTTCATGAAAAGACCTTTCAAAATCTTCAGTAGGGAGGGCCGCATACTGAAATACAGTATAAGTGAAGAACAGCTTTTTTCTGTTTTACTACTTAAATAAATGTTAGTTCAGTCATAAGATCTCATTTTATCTGCTTGAAATTGCATCTGCATCTAATATCTCCATTAATAGTTTAAAAAGAAAAAAAGAAAAAAAAATCCTTTCCCTTAAGTATTCAGTGATTTTCAACTTACCTCAGCAATTAAGCAAAGAAGAAAAAAATCTGCACACTTCCTGTTCTTTGCAGCTTCCTACAGTCTTACTGCAGCTGATCTCTGTGTGTTTCTGAAGAAACAAATAGTTCATATCACTGTGGTTCATCATTTCTTGGGAGAGCAAGGTTTAAATAATGCCTGTGCAAGAAACACTGGCTGTTTTTTAATTTTCTACAGACAGAAAGTGACATCATACATTTATAAACATTTAAGTCAAACTAATCTAACCATAAAATGAACACATAAGGTAAAAAAGCACACTAACAAAATTATCTGGCTGTGCAGGTGAGTTTAGGGAAGATCGTAATTGCACCTGCAAGTATTCTGTCATAATAAAGGGGAGAATATATTTATCAAGAAAGAGCTGTACTGAATAACATCTGAAAATGAGTTTCATCCTAATTAAATGGGTTTTCTGCTTGGAAACAAAAGATCTTCATACAACTCTCTTTAAATTATACTTAATGAACTTATTTGGGGCTTAACTTTCAAATATTCTTCGAACAGTAAGATAATAAAGACAATTATATGAAGTTCCATTATTTCACAAACTGTTTACACATAGAGATAGAACAATGAAAATCAGAAAGAACCTGGTAACAGTAACAGCAGCACCAGCAACCCAGAAAAGAAAGTGCTCTATCTGAATAAGCTCTGTGTTCCTTGTAAACATTACCAATAGTTAACTGGCTAATTCAAAGGTAATTGTAATGAAATCAGTAAGTTCGTAGTCAGGTGTAATGTCCTTCTAAAAGCAAAAGCTCGGAGCCCTAGTGTTACAAATCAGTCTCTAGATCCATGCATCACCCAGGGAATTGGATACCACTATGACTGGACTGCTTAGGAGACAAAAAAAACAAAGCTAGCTTCAAACTTCAGTAGTATTAATGTTCATAAACAATTCATGTTGCTAGTGTTTAGTTTTTAAATCCTGTCACTTGTTATCGCCAATACAAAACAATCAGTCCTCATCAGAACAATCAGACAAATTTAACTTAGATGAACTGTGAGCATCCCACATTGGGGCTGAGGCAGTGTGGTTAGTGCTGATGGCAACATCCATTGGTGGTACTGAGTCACCAAGGCCAAGGTGATCACCCCTGGGAGCTCCTCATAAGCACCTTGTCTTCTATCCTCTTTACTCATATGATGGTTCAAGCCCACTGTCCTCTCCCACCCCCCCCCCCCCCCCCCAAAAAAAAAAACAAAAAAAAAAAACCAGAAAGTGACCTCATCTGCACTTGACAACTTATTCTAGGGATCAGGAGTTGTTTCAGTTTTGCTTACTCATCACAAGACATCACCCTTGCCTGTTCTGTTGGATTGTGTTATCTTGCTATTGCTAGGTATCTTCAGTGTTTGGTCCCTGGTGACAGGCTTCCAATTGCCATTCTTAGGTGAGCATGAATGTGCTTTGAAGCTGTCTCAGGTATCAGCCAACATTTGGATGCCTCCTGAAATAAAACCAGTGTGTTTAAACAAAACCAGAAGAGGTCTGAGAAGCAGCTGTAAGCAGATAATTCCTGCTTCAGAATGGTGGGTGAGGATAGAAATATGATAAAGCTTCTACCATACCATTTTAATTCACACCTGCCAATCTATCAGAGCCTCCAGGACTTGGATTTTGGGTACCACTGCCCTATGAAATCTTCAGACAGATACCCTGGCTTCTTCTGCCATGCTGAGGATGAAATCCACAAGCTTCAGAAGACAGGTGAGGAGTCATTCTGTCTGAGCCAGAGGGGTGCGAGGTGGGTGCCATGCAGAGCTGAGCACTGTCTGATCCTCCTGGAGCCAGAGGGGATGCCGTCCTGTCTCCATTGGGTTCTAGAGAGCAGTTCTCTCCTGCTCAGCCCAACCAGCCACTGACAAAAATGAATATGTACCAGTGAGGTCACCTCTGATTCCTTCTTTTGAGCCTGTTTTACCTTTGTAAAGGTAACCGTGTGTGCTGGAGAAGATGGATAAGCACACTGGCCAGTGCTGTCTCTCCCCAGAGCAGGACGTTCTAGCTCTTTGGATTCACCACTCATGACCCACCTGGAGGCTCAGTGAGGGTGCCCCTCCAGTGCCTCCCCTTATGTTTGCAGATCAGGGCCCACCCTTCAGCCTCACAAGTCATAGGAGAGGCTGGGGTTATTCAGCGTAAAGAAGAGGCTTAGGGGAGTCCTTGCCACTCTCCACAACCACCTCAAAGGAGGTTGTGACAAGGTGGGTTAACCTCTTCCCCAAGCATTAAGTGATGGGGCAAGATGAAACAGCCTCAAGTTGTGCCAGGGGAGGTTCAGGCTGGATATTTAATTACTCACTGAGAAGGCTGTGAAGCACTGGAACTGCTGCCCAGGGAAGCAGTCAATTCACCATCCCTGCACATATTTAAAAGACATGGAGATGTGGTGCTTGGGGACACGGATTGGTGGTGGTAGACTTGGCGGTGCAAGGTAAAGGACTGGACTTGGCGCTCTTCGTGGCTTTTTCCAACTGAAACGATTCTGATTCCATGAAATTTAACACTCGGGTAGCCGACGCAGAGCCCGACGCCCTGACGCCGCAGCCGGCCCGTGACCAGCCCCTACCGCTCCACCACCGAGCGCTGAGGGGAACGCGGCTTCCCGCGCAAAGGAGGAGCAGCGCCCCGCCCCCTTGCGTCACGCACCACGTCTGCAGAACCCCGGGGCTCACCCGGAAGTGCTTCCGGAGGGCGGCGCCCGGCAGCGCGAGTGCTTCCGCTCGGCAGCGCGCTCTCCCGCCGGGTCCGCCCGCGTCGCTGCCGCCTTTTCCGCCGCCTCCTGCACCGGGTCCCGCTCGGTCTCCGTTCTCCGTCGCCCTCCCTCCCCGACCTGAGCCATGCTACCGCGGGGCTGCGGGACCTCGAAGCCGTGGGGGCGGCTGGCGCTGCTGCTGCTGCTGGCGCTGGCCTGCGCCACGCGGGCCTCCGAGATCACCTTCGAGCTGCCCGACAACGCCAAGCAGTGCTTCTACGAGGAGATCGCCCAGGGCACGAAGTGCACGCTGGAGTTCCAGGTACCGGGCGAGCCCGGCTCGGCGCGACGCGGCCTCGCGAAGGGTGCGAATGGCGCCGCGTCGGCAGCGCGGGGAGGGCGGTGCGTCCCGGCACGGAGCGGGGCGGCTCTGCTGTGCCTCGCGGAAACTGGAGCGCTGAGGCGCTGGCGTCGTGTGGAGGGCTGTGGGGAACGTGCGCGCACCGAGACGGACTGTGCAGCTTTTCTTGCTTAGAATCTTAGAATCTTTAAGGTTGGAAAAAATCTCCGAGGCCCTCTAGTACAATAGTCAGCTATCGCTAAAACCATGTCCCTTGGTGGCACGTTTATTCTTTTCATGAAAGCCTCGAGGGACAGTGACTCCAAAACCTCCCTGGGCAGCTTGTTCCAATACTTCACCTTTCTGAGAAGAAATTTTTCCAACTGTCCAACCTCAACCTCCCTGTTGCAGCTTAAAGCCATTATTTCTCATCCTATCACTGTTAACTGATAAAAGAGGCCAAACCCCACCTCACTACAGTTACCATTGATGTAGTTGTAGAGAGCAATAAGGTCTCTCCTGAGCCTCCTCTTCTCCACACCAAGCAATCCCAGCTCCCTCAGCTGCTCCTCACAAGGCTTGCACTCCAGATCATTCAACAGCTTTGTTGCCCTTTTTTGGACACGCTCTAGGGCCTCAATGTCTTCTGTATAGTGAATAGCCCAAAGCTGTACATAGTATTTGGGGTGCGGCCTCATCAGTGCCAAACACAGAAGGGGTTTCCCACAGTGTGTAACAGACTGAACTTTTACCTTCTTAACAGAAAATTGCTGTGCAGCTTTGAGATTCAGCAAGCCATAGCTCTGGCACTTCTGGTCCCTCTGATTCTGCTGCTGCAGGTGGCAGCGACTGACACCAAAGTGTGCAACAGCAGCACCAGAGCAAAGTCAACCCTGGCAGTGGGAATTGTGGCTACTTTGGGGGAGCTGTGTACTTTTATGGACCAACTTTTCCCTTTGAAGTCCCATTTTCTTTTTTTCTTTTTTCTTAGTATTTTGGGCAACTTTGCTAACAAATAACTTTGTGACTTTGTCCTTTGAGTTCCAGATCTTTCTCGGATGTTTCTTTCCTACTCTTTCTTGTGTCTTGGTTTCTTCTCCCTACTTGCTGCTTTTTGCACTTTCATTTTTTTTTCTGTTCAGCACTTTCCCCTTGTTTTGAAATGGGTATCACTAGAGATTCCTGGGTGGATAGGCCTATTTGCCACTTCTATTCATGATCATAACAGATAGAACAGGAGGAATATTTTTGAAAAGAAGCTCTAGGTTTGCCCAGCCGAAGTGCTGCATGGGCATCTTTTGGCAGTATGTTTTAAGGAAGAGCTGAGGGGAGGCTCAGGCAAGCTCTATGGGAAAGAATCTCAGGAAGGCTTTAAACCTCTGACAACACATCTTTATTGTGTATGTGTAAACCGGCCCTTTCAAGGTTTGTGATGCCCTTGTAAAATTTGAAATCATGGTTTAAAGATAAGCCACCGTTTTTGTGCAGAATATTTTTATTTTTTTGCTTCCAACCAGGTAGTAATTTCTGTATGAAAAATCCCCATTAGGTAATAGACAGCAGAGACCAGACATCTTTTTTTTTTTTTTTTAATTTGTTATCATGTTTTTGGAAAATCAGGAAGATCTCACTTGCCAGCTGAATGTTTTTAAAATTTGCTGTCTGTGGAGCAGATAGTTTTCAACTCTTTTGCTATTTCTGCTTTACCATCAACTTTATGGTTCTAATAACTTGATAGATAGAAAAATTGCTGTGGTTTTAAGCAATATTATGTGAACTGCACATCTAAAGCGAAGATACACAAACAGATATGTAAAATATACTCAATTCAGTAAAACTTCTCTTACTTTGGGGGGTTTCTGTACAAATACAAAAGGGACATGCCTTCAGATACAAGTATTTTCCTCATTCAGCATGCTTTATCTCACAAGGAAGAGAGCTGAAGTTAATATTAAGCTTAAAACTGCTATCCTGAGAGTCATGAATGTAGCAAATTTTAAGTATATGAACAACCAGTGGGTCTTGTTACAGAGGCAGGGATATCTTGTCTGCTTCTAGAGAGTAATGTCAACAGTAACCAAACCCTGAAAGTGAGTCATGTAGTTTGGAGCCACTCATAGGAGTTGTCTCAATGTGCTGGTTTTGAAGAGAAGTGCTGCTGCCAACTGTGCAGGAGCTATGCATCAGACCCCTCAGTAATGCTACTTCTCTGACAAGCTGGTGGAAGCACTAGCCCTGTTGTAATACCTGTTTTACTGGTCATATGCCATTCCTGTGGCGCCAAGCAGCTTGACCTAATAGGGTAGTTATGCTCCTTAGGCCATACAGAAAGGAGCTGTCTTATCACATTTTAACAATCTCAACTTGCAGAATTGATTCCATGGAGAGGTTGTGGATTTAGTTAATGGTGATTTGCTACATTACTGTCTTTGCTGCTCCATCAAGTTTTATCTATCTAGCCTTTGCTATAGCGCAATTAGCTATAAGAAAGTAACTAAAATTTCTTTTATAAACTTTGAAAATGTAGTTGACATTTCATATCTTGAAAGTTTTTTCTGTTATTTTCTGTGTCCTCTTCCATAAGAGGATGGTTTTTGCAGACTGGCTTCGAACAATTTTCAAATTAATGTATTCTGTTCCAAAATATACTTGTCAGAGTTAGAAACTTTGCGGTACCATTTGACAAATCGTATTTCTGGGAAGAAATGTATTAAATGTCTGTTTTGTTAAAAAGACAATTCTTTGTTTTTTGTTTTCAGGTGATCACTGGAGGCCATTACGATGTTGACTGTCGATTGGAAGATCCTGATGGCATTGTATTGTACAAAGAGATGAAGAAACAATATGATAGCTTCACATTTACTGCATCCAGGAACGGAACATACAAATTCTGCTTCAGCAACGAGTTCTCTACTTTCACGCACAAAACTGTGTACTTTGATTTCCAGGTTGGAGAAGATCCACCGCTGTTCCCTAGTGAGAACAGAGTAACTGCACTTACCCAGGTAAAATGCTCTTGTGCTTGACAGCAACTGTTAGCTTGAAAGAGTGTGGTTTTTTTTCCAGATTCAGCTGCATTACATATCTACATCACTTTTGAACATTACTTGGATTGGAGCTGTTAAAGTAACCTGAGTTTAAAAAATAACCTAGAATTTCTTGAATGGCAGAGGAGAGCTGAGAACAAGCTAGCCAATGCTTAAGAGAAATTTAGGATTAATAGCATTAAGTCTAGGCCATTTTTTTTTTAATATACTGAAGCACACGCAATACAAGTAAGGTATTTGGAGAAGGGAAGGCTAGTTTTCAGTGTACAGCACATTTTTAGTTAGAAGATTGTGGCTGCAGTTTTCTTGAGGCTTTTAATGTGACCAAATCTGGGCAGCTTTTGGACAGTGAAAGGTGAATGCCTGAAAGCAGAGGGGCTTGACACTTTAATATCCCTTCTGTAGAGTAGAAGGCCTCTACAGTTTATTAGTGACACCAATGGTAGAAATTAAGTTGGGAAACCTTCCCCTGAATCTCATTAAGAAGAATAACTTAGGACTTGTTCAGACACCAGGCTTGTAAAAGATGGTTAAACACAGATGTAAGTAACTGCAAGTGGCCCTAACTAGGGTGTAAAACTTTTCCTTTAATAATCATAGAATGGGTTGGAAGGGCCCTCAAAGATCATCTGATTACAACCCCCCTGCCACAGCTGGGGTTGCCAACTGCTAGATCAAGCACTAGATGAGGCTGCTCAGAGCCCCATCCACCCTGGCCTTGAATGCCTCCAGGGACAGGGCAGCCTGTTCCAGGGCCTCACAGCACTCTCTGTGAAAAAATTCCCCTGACATCTAATCTAAATCTGGAAATCCTAATTTTTAAGACATAAAACTGAAAAACTACCTGTTAGAATTTAAATACTTTGAAGATCTGTTGATTGATTTCGTGGTGATCAAAGCACAGTGAAGAGTCCTGACTTAAACAACATGAGCTGAACATGGAAGAAGTTTGTGAAAAATGATTTAGGGCTTGGAAAACTGGCAGCATGGATTGAACAGGTTAAGTGGTTGTAGTTTAGGAGAGGAAATAAGTGAATTTGGGGAAGTTTTTCTGAATTATTTGCTATAGTGTTGTAGAACACTAAAAAGTAACAGGATTTTTCTTTCTCTAATTACTTTTTGCATACAAGATTAAGAGAAGGGTCTCTTGCCAAAAGAACATGTTGAGTTTGTTAATGTAGTTTTTGAGATGTTGTAAGACTTAAGTGACAGACAGTGAAGAACATCATTGTTGTGTATGAATGCCATACATGTAGCATGTATTAAACAGTTCTGTATTTTAATGATAGAAACGGTTGGGATGTCTCTGTCATTTCAGTAGTTTTTCCAGTGTTCACTTCTGAAATCAAACATGCATTAATTTAAGATTTGTTTTGTAGTTTTCAGTGTAGTGTTCTGTATTAGATATGCACTTTTACGTGCTTCTTATTTAAGAGTCTGTGTGGACTAATGTAAGTTCAAATGTTACAGTATTTCAGCCTGACAATGAATTGAGCTAGTCTCTGGGATGTAATGTTGCTAAGTCCTAAAGCACAGTAATTCACAGAAAATGTATTAGAAGGGTTCTTAACGGGGAACTCTGCATTTGCTTGCTTCTCTAGATGGAGTCTGCCTGTGTTTCAATTCACGAAGCTTTGAAGTCGGTCATCGATTATCAGACTCACTTTCGACTGAGAGAAGCGCAAGGCCGCAGCAGAGCCGAGGATTTAAACACAAGAGTGGCATATTGGTCGATAGGGGAAGCAATCATTCTTCTTGTTGTTAGTATCGGGCAGGTATTTCTCCTCAAGAGCTTCTTCTCAGATAAAAGAACCACAACAACCCGTGTTGGATCATAACTGGTAGTCATAATGCTTCAGGTCATTATGCACTATTAATCTGTAAAGTTATTGTTCTCCAATTAATTCTAGGTACAAAGGATCTAAATATGTGCAGCATTCAAGCGTGTCTACCCATCATCTATTAGAATTGCAAAACAGACACAAAAAGTTACAGAAGGGACACACGATAACATTAAAAAAAAAACCACACTTCTGCTTTCTGATTCCTCTATTAAACATCTTGCATTGACCAGCCTATCTGTCTTTTACTTATTTTAATCCAAACAGGTTGTTTTCTTTTTGTGTTTTGTTTTTTTTTTTTACCAGGGAAATTATTTATCTGCAGTATAAAACTTTATAAGAACCAAGCAATCAAATGTCTGGTGTGCAGAAGCAATGCATATAAAAAGTGTGGCTTGATTATAATTTCCAGGCTGAATGGATTGCATTATAAACAAGTAAATGTGATGAACTGTAATATGCTGTTTTGATTTGCTGTTTTAAAAAAAAAATGAATACATCCCTTGCTTATTTGTAAATCTCTTGCAAGCGTGACACTACATCAGGGCTCGTTCTCAGTCAGCCCAGTAAATCACTTTCAAAACATGTTAAATTTTATAGTTGAGTGCATTTGCTTAAGCATGTATTCTTCTATAGTAAGGTATAATGTTTTTCCTCTTTTATGATGTTTGTTTTACTGAACAGATTTTAAACTGAGACTACTCAGGAAATAGATTTTCTGTCTTTAAAAATCCAAATCTCCAAATTTATTTTTAAAACTTGCAATAAAATAGAGAGTTGTAACTTTGTCTCTGAAGCTGTGCAGTGTCTGGGCACACGTTGCTGCTGCTTTTTGGATTTAAGACCAGAGGTAGCTTGGTTTGTTAGGCAGCACAGCACCAGCACTGGCCTAAGCTATACTACACATGAGGCACATACAAAGGTTTTTACCAAGTTGTTTTCCAGTTAAGAGGCCGATTTGATATTGATACTGCATTGCACGTGTGCTGTAAATTTTATTTCCTTGTGTGTGGTGCACTGATACAGTATGGCCTTGTGCATCTGATTGCCACTCTTTTTTTGCTAGTGGTCAGAAAATGTTTTAATTATTTTAGGTTATCTTTTCGTAGAGTTAATAGCCACATTGTTTCCACTGCTTGTGTATTTAGTAGCTTATGTACTGTAAAGTCTTGCTTTATTTGGATGTGGAAGGAAGTGTATGAACATACATACAGCTTAAACTGAACTGGTCAAATCCTTCAGGTGCCTCTGGAGGAATAAGTAGGCTGCAGCTTGTAAATGCACACAAACTAAACTAAGGTGGGAAAAAAAGGTCATGTGTTACTGACTAATTCAAAAGATGCTTCTTAAACTAATTTTCAGCAACCAGAGAAAGAATGCTACATCCTCATTCATAGCCTGTGTTATCTCTAGCAAAAAGTTGAAAGTGACCCTGAAGCATTCTGAAGAATCTACCTAAGATAACTTCATTTAAAACGGTGTGATGAAAAATAAAAATAAAAAGTGTACTCATCCCTCTTTTGGAAAAAAACTTCTTCAGAAACCAAAAAAACCTGAAGAAAATGAACCCCAAAATAAGTTAAAAGGTCATGGAGGTACTAAAAAGCTTAAGATATGTAAAATTCAGGATTACGTGTAATGTCTCATATTGAACTTCAAATACCACATTCTCATTTTGGTATGCAGGCTTCCAAGAAATAGTTAAATTCACAAAAATCAGAAAAGAAGAAAGCAAGCTAGTCCTTTCTTTTGAGACAGGTGTGTGCCTATGCACTATGTTCTTAATCATACCTACGTGTGTACTTCTGCAGCTGATACTCAGTAGTTTTTGGCTGCTTTGCACACAACAGTGAAGCAAGTTCTACACTTTGGGTGCAACTATGAAAACATGATTTAATTACAAAATTGTCTTCTACAATCTTCTGAATTTTGAATATCACTTCTGTAGCTTTAATCAAAACGAAGACATTTGTTTTAAAGATTGAAACTTTTTTTCCCGCTGTGTTCTGTGTGCTATTAAAATTGGTAAACAGTGGGGTAAAGCAGATGCTGGTTGTCCATCATATACGTGTCTATTCTTTCATAATGTTTGAATGTGTAAGGTGGGACTGTTGCTCTCAACATTATGCCCACTGCAGAGGTTTAGTGGACTTGACTTTTTCATTAAAATTAGTTATCTGAACCAGTCCTCTGATATCTTGCTACAGAATATGCAGCAATAGCTTAAAATGCCTTTATTTTGTCTTATTAAAAACATGGCACAGACACCCATTTAAACATAGATGTACATAGTTTTTTAAATGTGATGGAATAGGATATAATAAAACATGCTAATATGCAGAGAATGAAGAAATGCTTTGTGACTTTTTGTTTAAGCTGCATCTTTTCATATATGAAAAGATTAGCTTGATTAATGGTGTCATACGCAAGTAAATTGCCATGCATTAATGGGGATACAACTGTGTTTTTAACTGCTAAAGACCCTAGTTTTCAGCTGTTCCTTCAGTGTTTTGTGTTTACGCAACTTCTTTTCGTGTTGTGAACTGTCAGTTTTTGATTTAGTTTGGAAAAAAAAAAAAAAAGTTTGAGTAAGACAAGAAACAGACTCTGTGAATACTGTATGGGAAAATAAAAAATTAATATATGATTGTGGTCTGGCTGTTTGGTCTGCATTTGGGAGTGGGGAGCATTATTCTTTTAAATGATAATGTGTCAACTTGTATTTCAATACATCACATTGAAAAGTCTTAATCTACCTGAGCTTTGATCATTCTTCCATCACTGCGCATTGAGAAGTAATTCAGTTCACTGCTGTTGATAATTAGCTGTGCTTTAAGGTCACTGGAGAAAAACAAAGTTCCAGTTGTGATTTGGAATAGTGGGGCTGTGGTTGGCCAGCCTTGCCTTGCAGGAGGTCAGCTGGGGGCTGGCAGGGCAGTGGCTTCCTTATGACATGACACGACATACGCTGTCGTCGTGGCTCTCTATTTGGGAGCTGACCAGCACTTGCTTTGGTTTATGACATCCTAGTGTAAAGTACAGCTTACGTGCCGGTGGATGTGTTACCAAAGCAGTTTGTTCACAGTCTTGTAAACCATGGTGTAGGATCTTCCGCTAAAAACGCAAACATAGAGCTGCCCTGCTTAAAAGTGTTTGCATTCAGGAAGTGAATGCGGAGTGGTTATGGAGACCTCATTTTGAGCCCTTACGGTTCAGAACGCTTTGATAACTTGTATCTTCTTAATATTTATGTATGCATATTATTCTATGCATGCATATAGGCAGCTGCGATGGAGCATTCATGAATGCTGTGGCCTAAAATCACTTCCTTGAGAGTCAGACAAAGGTATGAAAAATGCTGGCTCATACAAGGTATTTTGAGGTGTTATACAGCATGCATTTTCATCCTTACTCTGGTTACTTAAGCTATGGAAAAACAGCTACACCAAAGTGAATTTTAGGGGCTTTTAAAAACCTTTTTTTGGAGTCCTTGTGCTATTTTTCTCAGTTTTTCTGTTTCCTATTTGTTTGACAATGGTCCATCTACAGTGTATTGAAAAAAAAAAGTCCTATTCAGTGCCTTAGAGGATGCAAGGTTTTTAGTTTTCTCATAAATTTTAATTTCTGAAGTTGAAAATGGAAGCCAAGCTTCTCAACTCTGGAAATACAAATAAATATAATTACACTTAAGGAAAATGTGGAAATCATCACTGCATAGATGATAGAAAGCAATCAGAGTAACAAGAAATAGCTCACCATAATTCTACAAACAGTGAGCAGTGGGAAAGAGTATTTGTTCTGAGATGGCATGAGGAGCTTTTTATCATACGATATGTTTTTGCTTTTGAATACTACAAACAAAATAAAATTTACACAGGTTCAGGAATACTCATTTTCTTGGAGTTTGGTTTTATATTAACAGAAATAACTATAATGTCACCACCCTTTGCTCAGTCTTTCATCTTCCCTATCCCTGCCCTGCTTCTTCCCAAGAATTTTATACGAATCCCTGCTCTGATGGAGTTGTAGCTCCTACATTTATGCTCTGGTGTAGTTCACTGGGCTACCATAAGCCGGTTCATAACTCCAAATAGGGAAAGTTGGCATGGATGGCCACGCAGTGTTACTGATTTTACTGCTGTGCTTGTGTGCTGAGGGACGCAGATAGCAGCTGCCTCCTTGTACAACCTGTTCTGTGCCCCTTCCCTTGCAAGGTTTTGGTACCTGACAGCAAAAGGGAGGACCAACAGCAACATAAGGTGTCTGAAAGTGCAATTACTGCTGTGGGAATAGCACAGCTGAATGTGGTTTTTGTTGTTAATACTGTTTTTTAATATCAAAAAAGGTAATGTTCGGGACTGTCTCATAATACATTTGGTCAGAGCTCAAAACTGAAGAAAAAAGTGAATTATAGGATCAGCGCTTTTTCCAGGTCTTTCTGTTTTCCATTTAAACTGAACAGAAATATAAAATAATCAGCATGGAGGATGTTTATATTGATAATGAGGAAGAAGATTTGCATATCTTTCAGTAGGAAGGGTATGGGCGCAAGAGAAGAGCAAGCTTGTTTTATCAGGGGATGGGGGGAGGAGGAGGATATAAAAATTGCTTTTATGGATTAAAATAATGTGAAATACAGAAGTATTGCCTGAGCAGCACACAGACAGCAGTACGTCTGTGAGCGTGATATTTTCTTGTGGGATCAGAATGCTGCCATGCTCTCTGCATGTGTGCTGGAGGGCTGGGAGGCTGCGGTGGTGAAATAAGAGCATGGAATCAGCAGAACTCACAGCAAAAAACATTTGTGCTTGAGTGTAGCACAAGATAGGCCAGGGCAGCCTTTCATGAGTATCAAGTACTGTTAAAATAATTACTCAACTACGTGGAATTTCTGGCATATGTGGAAAGTGCTGAACTTTCAGGAATCAGAAAAGCTGGAGCTGATTTACGAAAGGAGGTGCTGCTGGGATCCTGCCAGAGGCATCGCTTAGAGGGGCTGGCTCTGGACAACACGATGGAGCTGTGGATGTCCCTGCTCATTGCAGGGGACGTAGATGACCTTTATAGGTCCCTTCCAACTCCAAGGATTCTATGATTCTATGATTTTTTCTTACACCTCTGTGTTACATTACATGAAAATACAGTTTGTTTTATCAGAGCTTCAGGTTAAAGCTTTGTGTCTGGGCAAAGAACACTCCTCTTTCCGTATCAAATCAATTTTGTTCTTGCTTAAATCTTTCAGATTGTAAAAACAAAGATTTGAACCATGTCATACAGTCAGAAAACTAGGAAAGGATAGAAAACTAATACTTGATACAATTGAAGAGAAGGATGAACAAGAACCATAAACAAGACTGTAGTTAAAATGTTGCTACTAACATTCAAATCTACTAAATGAGTTTCATCTGGAAAAACTTCAAAGAGCTGAAATACAAAGTGATGTCATTTCAAGTGAAACTCACAACAGGTGTATACAATGCTTCTGTATGAAAGTTGTTTTTTTCCTCCTTAATTTAATAAAAAATAAAGTGCTCTTAAGGAAAGTAAATATCAGGTTTACCTGCTGAAATACCTACCCAGTGGTAGTCTCCCAGCGTCTTGGAAGGAAGCAATCTCAGCTGAAAAAAAGAAGCTCCAGTAACACGTTGGGTGGATTGCAATGCACAGATGGTTATGACACTGGAAAAGAAATAATTCATAAGTTTACTGAAGTGATCCTTTATATATTTGAATTATTTTGTATACAGAATCAGTTTACATCTACTTGTGTTTATCACGTTACCAACACGTATTTATAGACTGCCCCGACATAATAAAGAATCATCTGTCTATTTAGATATAGAGTTACTACTGCATAGCTTGCATAACGAATTCGTCTGGACTTTAAGACCTTAGCTAAAGATGTAAAGTCTTTTGTTACAAGTAATTAAGGCAGCAGAGGTAACCCAGCAGTCTGAACAGTGACTTCCAGGTGACATACATACTACAAATATTACATATTACGTATTTGCTAAATATCTTCTTCCGCATGAAACGGCTGCTTACTACTGGATTGCCTCACATTACACATTCTGTTCAATGCACTGCAAACATTGACTTTTTTCTACTTTATCTGAGAAAGTCTTTTTAAAGCCTTTTAAGTTGCTTGAAAGAGATCAGTAAGCAACAAGATCTAGCTAATAGAGTTTACCAGATCTCCAAAGGGCATCTAATTATGTCCCACAGACACTTTTAAAAGAAGCCTTAAGCTTGAAAGAATGACTTAATTAGTAAAGCCTGATCAATTATTAATAAATAGGAAATGGGTGTGGGTGGGGAGGGACAAGTTAATGGTTAATTCTGCAGTGGAGGAAGGTTGCCAATACAGTAATGCAGAAATCTGTCCCAGTATGTGGATTGTCCAGCAGAGGTGTATGAGGGCTGCTCGGAAAGTAATGCCTGCTATTTTATGATATTGGCCCACAACCTCAGAGGCAGATGTAGGTAGTACAGCAGCAGAGGCTGAACCAATATTCCGTTCCCTGTTGTTGCCATGTGACAGATGGCAGCAGAAGGGCAGTCTGACAGAATGGTGTCTGACGTGGAAGAGCGTCTGAAGCAAAGGTGTGGAGCTGAACACCTCTATGCCTTAAAGCTGGCACCCACTGACATTCATCAGTCCTTGCTGAACCCTCACGGGGACCAGCAGTGGTGACAGCAGCATGAAAGACAAGCCACATTCTGGACAGCCATGCCCAGCTGTCACTCCACAAAATTAAGAGTGACTTGATCAGCTCATCTGCATGATTGTGACTATCTTGAAAGACAGTGCTTTGTATCTGAGAATTTGCTCTATGAAATAGTGTTCTTGTGCTCTTTGTATCTTTTGTGCCTCCCATGGAAATAAATAGGAGGCTTTTTTTTTTTTTTTTTTTTGGCGTAACCTACATAATTAATACCAAAATCAGTTTCTGAATGTTTAAGAACAGAACTCGACTCGTATATAAGAAACTGATACAAAAGTGAATTTACAGAATCTGAATGCATCAAGAACAGAATTTTCAATAGCTGGAAGGTGAACAGTGTTTTGGAGAAGTGTAAAGGGAGACATAGCAGTGAGGAGTAAAAGAGCCTTTCAGCTCTTACAAAAGAGAGGACATGTGGCTGAAAGGGAAATGAAGAGTTGAAATAAAAAGCAGGGAGGTAACGACAGCAGAAGGATTTGGTATACACAGATAGAGAAGCAGTGGTTTAGGGGCTGCAGACCTGTTTCATAACCTTTGGGAACAGACAAGCACCAAACATAACAACTGTATATCACTCTGCGTGAAAAGCAAATTTTGCTTTTGCAGAAAGCAACATCTACCTAATGTTTTGTGCATGACAGCGTATGAACCTAATGCAACTACAGTAATCTAATTTTATCACACCTATGTAGATCTGTGATTAGTTGTGCCTTATTTACCCAACAGATACAGACAGCTGCAATCATAGTTACCACAAACAATTATTACTGTTTTTATACTGTTATTAATGACCATATACATGAATTAGAGGTCACCGTAAGCCTTACTTTAGCAAACATAGACATTAGCAGCTGACATACTTTTCCCCCTGAGAAGAAAGAGCAAACCAAGGTTTCCTTACCTTTGAGTACATCATTTTCCCCAGAGCAGAGAAAAGACCCAGAGCAGTGTGTCAGCTGACAGCTCTCCTAGAAACCAAGGCTCACTCTGAGTCCTGATAAACCTACGCCAACTCTAGCAGAGCAGAATGTGTTTTGCTGGTAGATGATGTCAAACTGATATTGTAGAAAAATTGGGAAAGCTTTTGGGCGCTCATACTGAAGAAGGGCTTGAGTGCCTTGAAGTACATACCACACACATCATTTAATAAAGCATATTATCTCTTAATTCCAATCCATGAGCAGTCTTTTGCCCTTAGACCATCACTTTAACGACAAAATATAATTCTGACAAAGATAGAGGCAGTAATTTAATAATGATGCAATAGGTCACTTTACTAATGAGATACAACTGTTAGCTGTTGCATTTTCAATGTTTGCTTGGAAACACATCATCAAGAAAAGGATGAGTTCACCAACAGCAAAACTGTGATTCCAGTCTTGTCAAATGGCTTTTATAAACTGAAATTCAAATCTCTGTGTTAGATGTTAGAATGCTGTCTCTTTTTTTCAATTGCAAGCCTATGGTGATCTACAGATTGTTCACTGCTGATGAGATGACACTGCACAACACACTGCTGCACCTTCTGAACCATAACATCATTTACAAAGCCTCACTTACATTTCTATAGCCTTGAAACAGAAAAAGAAGTTTAATTGTAATGTCTTTTCTAACAAGGAATTGTGATCACGGTTTATGACAATAACTTTTCCATTTCTTATTTGAGATTAAGATTTTGTTGGGGCATCTGACAAAGTGTTTCACCATTACAATTATGGGATTGTTTTGTGAATTCAACTATGACCAGCAGTCTCTAGGAGTAAGAGTGTGCTATACAAGAACCACCCTGTACCCCAGCAGATGTATTAAAACACCGTTTGGGTTGCTGGTCAGGAATTAAGGAAGGTATCTCCCAAACAGATGCATTTCTTTGTAATCTCCTCAATCTAAACCCCAAAGTCCACAAGTTTACCAATTGTTGTAGACATTCTAACACCATTAATTTTGCCCACAAAAGTTCTTAAAAGCTTTCTTATAAACATTTTCATATACATATTATTATGACAAGTGTATACCATGTTATATTTTGTTTAAGGGATAACTTCATCCTGAAAACACAACAATCCCTTTTCATTTGTTCAGTATTCTGGAAAGGAAGGATAAAGAAAATGATGTGTTTTAGCAAACATTTGCTTCCTTCAAGTATCC
Source organism: Numida meleagris (assembly GCF_002078875.1). NCBI lineage: Eukaryota > Metazoa > Chordata > Aves > Galliformes > Numididae > Numida > Numida meleagris. Next base: position 72,003,288 of record NC_034438.1, read on the forward strand.
TAATTAAATATATATATATAGCAGTTTTTATTTATTAATAAATCCTTAAAATAACACTTGTACAGTTGTAATTGGCATCAGGATGAGTTTTCATTGGTAATTTGGGATGTTTTTATTAATACCATGTACAATGGGAAAAATTGAATATTCACAACATTTTGATATAGAGATGCTAGAAAGATTAAGGACTCCAAACTAAGTAAGAAGTACAAGATTTCAATGGAATTCCCTTCCAGTCCTTGTTCCATTTGCCTGTTTCAAGTTAAATTAAGTCCAAAAATATTTAGTCCTTGCTTGGAAGGGGTCTAATGTACCATGGACTGGAGACAGTAAGATAAGTTTTAGCAGTCTGTGCTCTTGAGGAATCTTAAGCAAAAGTGCTGATATTATAAAGAGGAAACTTCAGACAACAGCTGGTGCTGCAGTGTGACAGAACACAACCAAAACGTGGTGTTTTGCTGCTGCTGAAGCTGTATTTTGAGGCTGTACACTGCACTCCTTTCCCAACTCCTGTGTGTTTTGCGTGTTCTCGTGTCAGCAACACAGCACTGGGTTCTGGGCACAAATATCTGTTCTGTGGAAGATGTGCACAGGGCAACGGAACGTAATACTGAAAGTAGTGATGAGAGAAAAGATTGTGTGCAGCTTGAATCAACTGTAGCGAGCACTGGGTAGTAGCGTTAAGCACCAGGGAAGGGGGAAGGCTTGTGTGGAGCGTGGGCGCTCCTTTCTGCTGCAGCTCTGGAGCTGGCAGAACATGAGACCTTGTCCTCCATGGTAACCTGCAGTTGCTGTGATAATTTTACAGGCTTGCCAATACAATCCTACTGATCTGAGTGCTACAGGCGTGGGCGAGGAGAAGCAGGAAGATGAACGAGGAGTGTTCCCTCTTCCTTCCAGCCAACGTGGTGGGAACGAGCTGCCTTGCAGCCAGCCTCGGCTCAGACAGACAAGGAGAAGGGCGGGCTGAAAACAGAGCAGCAGGATAGTGGCTGATTATAACTGAATATAAACGATTCATGCGTTACTCCTGCACATACTAAGCAGCCGCTTGCGGGCATGGAAGGACTGCCTCTGGTGGGCCGGGTGGTGCAGGGAGCACCAAGATACCCGTCCTCAGCTTCCCCCAAGCGCTTCAGGATCACGACGAACATCCACAGCCCCACCGCCCTCACACTCCGAGACGACTGGGCTTGCGCAGGCGCACTGCGCGCAGCTGTGCGGGCGCTTCCCGCGCGGATGGCGCCGCCGCAGGACGCAGGTGCGGCCGGGTGGGGCGGCGCGGGGCGGCGCAGGTGCGGCGGGCTCGGTCCTTCCGCCGCTGCCATCGCCGCCGCCGCAGGGCCGGGCGCCGGGTGCCGGCCATGTCGCGGAGCGCCTTGCCGTCGTCCGCCGGGGCCGCCTCCCCCTTCCCGCCGCCCCCGCTGCCGCTGCAGCCGCCCCTCGGTCCGGACGCGGGCCCCGGCGGCGGGCAGGCCGAGCTGAAGCCGGTGCGGCGCTTCGTTCCCGACTCTTGGAAAAACTTCTTCAAGGGGAGGCGCGGGCGAGACGCGGGCTGGGACAGCGCGGCGTCCGACATCAGGTACGTCTCGGACGGGACGCCGTGCTCGCCTCCCGCCTCTCCCGGCCCGCCGCGCTGCTCCGGGGAGCGCTGCGCGGAGTCGGGGGGCAGCTGCCGCTCGCAGGAGGCCGAGGCCATGCTGCGCGGGGACTCGCTGCGCGCGCCCACCGGGCTGACGTACAGCGAGCAGGTGGAGGCCTACCGGCAGCGCTACGCCTACATGAAGTCCTGGGCCGGGCTGCTGCGGCTGCTCGGCGTGGCCGAGCTGCTGCTGGGCGCCGCCGTCTTCGCCTGCGTAACCGCCTACGTGCACAAGGACAACGAGTGGTACAACATGTTCGGCTACTCGCAGCCCTACGGCTACGGCACCGGCGCTGCCTACGGCGGCTATTACTACAGCGGACCCAAAACGCCCTTCGTGCTGGTGGTGGCGGGCGTGGCGTGGATCGTCACCATCGTGCTGCTGGTGCTCGGCATGTCCATGTACTACCGCACCATCCTCCTCGACTCCAGCTGGTGGCCGCTGACTGAGTTCGGCATTAACGTGGCCATGTTCCTGCTGTACATGTCCGCTGGCATAGTGTACGTCAATGACATCAACCGAGGGGGGCTCTGCTATTACCAGCTGTTTAAGACGCCGATAAACGCCTCTTTCTGCCGTGTGGAAGGAGGACAGACGGCGGCGATCATCTTCTTGTTTGTCACGGTGGTCGTTTATCTGATTAGCGCGTTGGTTTCGCTGAAGCTGTGGAGGCACGAGGCAGCCAGGAGGCACAGGGAGCAGATGGAGCAAGAGGTGGGTCCTGGTCATCCCTCTGGTGGGCACGGCCTGATGGGCACAGCTGTAAGGTCTGCTGTGTGCAGAGCAGGCCCCGAGCCTTCGGGGCTGAGCCTTCAGCCTCAGTTATGGTCAAAAAAACGGGTGTTTTGAAGATGTGAGCCAAAGCTATTCTGCATTGACTTTGGTAAGGAACAGGTCCTGTCCTCTGGAATGCTCTGTTCTCTTCAGGCGTCAAGTGATGAAGTACTTCCTGGTGTGTGTTTTCCAAACAAAGGAAGACACAAACCTTGTGCCCGTTGAGCTTTTCAGTAGGGTTGGGCTTAGAGCCACCTCGCATTTGTTTGAAGACTGTGCTCTCAGCACGTGAAGTGCTACTGTGAATGATAGTAAGAATATGAAATGCTGATTTGCATTTTGAAGTGAAAAATCCAGGCAGCTTCTTTTTGTCTTTTCAGCTTTATTTACAGTAGTACCAAATAATAACGGTAGTAATAGAGCTGGCGTCTCAGTTCTCAATTATTTCATCTTTTCATTTAATCTGTTTTGCAGTGCTGCTGGCCTTGTCCCTACTAAAACTGTTCAATACTCACCTAGTTAATGATAAACTGTCATAGGGTTCACCTAGTGCTATCAACCAGAGCATTTGAAGTCATTTGCATAAAACTTCTTTCGTGTGAAAGCACTCCAAAAAACTTTTAAAAAATCATTAAAACATAGCATAGCTTAAAAATTGACATATGTGAAGCCTACAAAAGCCTACCTTAAGTAGTTGTCAGCATTTAAATGATTTTGGTAAGAGAAAGCAAGAAGCTGCATTGCATCTGCTTTATGACTGTATTTCTATTGATTCTTTGCTGTACAAAAGAGTAGCTGGTTGGCTGCTGGTTAGTGCACTGCTGTGTTTTCTAGGCAGTGAACTAAGCTGCAGGTGTCACTGGAATGTGAAATTGTAAAAGTGGTTGCGAAGTGGTTGGAGTGTTCCCTCCATGTTGTTCCTTACAGCTGTGCCTCTGAAGATCTTGTTCTGGGTTTTGTGTGGTTTTTTTCATTCCACCATTCTTCAAGCATCTTCAAAGCACTTGATCTGAAAACATCCTCTTGCTAAATACGTTCATAATTTAATTCCGTAAGAATCTCTACAGCTTGACTTGAAATATACATATTAAGTATCTGTGCTTTTTGACTTATCGTTTAAAGTAAAACTTAAAGTTATGGATTTTTTTTTGACAGATGAAGACACAGTTGTCTTTACCGGACAAAAAGGTAAGAAGCAAATTTATTTTTCTGTTTAATGGTATTCCCAATTGCATATTCTTTTTTTCTTGTGTCTCGTTGTTTTGACTATTTTTTTTCAATATTTAGTTTTCTTAGTTGTTATTTTCCTTAGAAAAGATTAGGTTTAATTCTTTAGTATAGTCAGGAGAGCATTCTCTTACCGAGAAGATTTGGAAGAAGCTTGTGAAGAAGTTACTACTAGTTTGTCTAGGTTTTAAGATTTGCTGTCGACAGTATGTGCTTTTACTTTCTTTCATTAAATGACAAGTTCTGTAGTCTTTATCATAGAATTTTGCAGGCGTGGTCATAGCAGCTACGCATCTGATGCACCACAGGTTTTAGGGATTACTTTTTTCCTTTTGGCTGCCTGTTAAGGTTGGAGAGGAGCCAGTGGAAGCCCATTGCTAGGTGCTCTGGGACTTGAGTTTTCTCCTGCTATTGTAAGACTACTCCAGGACTGCCTTGCAAGCTTTGAAATATCAACAAAAGAAGGATTTTAGTGCTTCTGCTGCACAGGTTTGCAGGTGCACGCACTACAAAGGTTGGACAGGATTTTAATGCAGTAGATGTTGATGATTCCCAGACAATTTATGGAGTATTTCTTTCAGTCTTAAATGTCTCTCTTTAAATGCTGTGAGCATCCTGCCACTGTCTTTTCTGTTGCTTACTTCAGTACTGAGTCAGGAGCCTTTTTGACTCCATGTGACATTGTTTCTGGATCAAGGATTAAACTGTAGAATTGGAAGTAAGTGAAAAAGGGATCTCTAGAGAATGGAGTGATTCATGTTTATCCACAAATGAGATGGATACGCAGAAAACTGACATAAACTGTTTTTTAAGATATACGGGACAGATCTTTTCAAGCCCCAAATAAGTGTTTGTCTGTCACTGGTACCAATATTAGGTTCATTGCCAAGAGTATTAGGACAATCTTAAGATAACCAAGTTCCTAACTGTGTAACTCCTTCCTGATTTTCTAACTGTAATAAAGCATGTAAAGAGTGTATGTGATTTGCCTGTGCTGCTGTTCAGGACTCTGATCTCACTCTTCAAATTAATTGGATACTTTTCAGAACTTGTATATTGTGTTTGAATAAAATCTCACTTTAATTGGAACAATTTTTTTTCTTTTAAAACAGTATGACAGTGACGACGCACCAAGAGAAGAGGTCGCTTACAGGCAGCTTAAATCAATGGAAAGGAAACCAGAACTACTTAATGGTCACATACCTGCAGGCCACATTCCTAAACCTATAGTGATGCCAGATTACTTAGCGTAAGTGACTTGATTTTGATAAACAAATTCAGCAGAGAGTACTTGAATGGTGTTTTTCAAGCAGCATTTCTCATATTCTTGTTTTCTCTGCATGTGCTATAGAAACTTGTAATTCTTTATCAGTGCCGTGGACACAGTAATATAAATAAGTAATCTGAAGCTTAAAAAACAAACAACCCCTAAAACTCAACCCAAATATTGGAACACACTGTTATAATCTAGCACGTAATTACCAAAGGAACAGAAGACGCAGGCAGTATTCATGGGAAATTACTTTGCTTTTTAGCTCCGTAAATTTGTCTAATCTTGTATGAGTGCTAAATTGATATCATCATTCCTCTTAAGGGATAGGCTTTCCATGATATTCACAATCTGTTTGGTTTTTTTTTCCCTCTATGATTTCCATGATATAGTGAGTGGCAACCCGGCCCACAGTAGAAGGGTTGGAACTAAATGATCTTTAAGGTCCTCTCCAGCCCAAGGCATTCTGTGATTCTGTGGTAAAGTATGAGGCAGTAAATTGATTTATATAATATTTGCGGTATATTTCAATGGTTTAGATTTGTGAAAACTTCAGCATGTTATGAGATGAGCAAACAATACGGAAACATGCTATTGATTCAAGACTCTGTGTGTTTCTTGAAGTCTTATGTCTAATACTAGTCATTGAATATTTTCTTATTTTAAAGGAAATACCCAGCAATTCAAACAAATGAAATGCGAGACCGGTATAAAGCAGTGTTCAATGATCAGTTTGCTGAGTATAAAGAACTGTCTGTGGAAGTTCATGCTGTATTAAAAAAGTTTAATGAGCTAGAAGCATTGATGAGACAGCTTCCTCACCATCCTGGAAACATATATGTAAGTATCTGTGAAAAAAGGGCTAATGGAAAGCATGCAGCTTCTAACTTTCGTTGGTTAATATCTGGTAATGTTGGCAGTGGCTCAGTAGGAGAGACTGTTTTTCCCAAATACGCTATTTCTTATTTCATCATCCATCTAGAATGCAATTACATTGTATGTGGATATGTGTTTTTTCTAATTTTTTCATGCTGCTAGCTTTCTAGTTTGAATAAAGCACAGTTAACTTGTTCTCACTATTTCTCAACTACAAAATGTACAACTAAAATAAATCAGAAAAGATTTCATCAACTGAGAGATTGACTTTTGACAAGTATTTTGTAGAATTTACATGAAGATACAGAGGACGCTCAGTGTGTTTAAAAATGTGTGATATCTCTCCATAGGAGCAGGAAAGGATATCAAGAGTTCTACAAGAATATGAGAAGAAGAAAAATGTGAGTGTTTTCAGCTTTACCTTACTGATGAATCTAAAGAACAACAAAGAGAATCTAAATAGACAGCACTTCTGATATAAATTTGCTACCTTGGGGTATCCCTAGCTATTACAGGGCTTTGTATATTTTGTGTCTTACATCTTTGGCAAAAGTGGGACGCTGCCTCCTCCATTCATGCCAACAACCTGTTTTAGAGAGTGATTCTTTTAGGCAGGTGAAAAATAAAATAGTCAAATATTTTCATCTTTTTATGTTTTCCTTTCAAACATCTGTTCACTTCCTACAGTGTAGTTTATTTATATTCACTAAATGATGTGGCCATCAGATGTGTTAACATAAAAGGTAGTCTTACCCTTCAAAAGAAGTATTATATTTTTTTGGCAGTGTGGAACTTGGGTAGACTTCCAAAAAGTAATTTCCATTCTAATCCAAGGAGTTTCACTTGGTCATTTTTAAGTGCAGGCAGTGTACCTATGTTATTCTAAAGCATCATCCATTACAAGTACCTGTTTTTTTTTTTTTTAAATTAAATTTGAATTGCATCCATGGTAAATAAGTTTCATTACTTTTTTGGAGAAGTATTTATTAGACATATCAGAACACATATATCAAATAAAAATTATGTAGCAGGATGTAATTTACATTTGCAGGCTTCTGTTTAAAAACTGCACTCTTTCCTGAGTAGCTGCAGTGTATTAAAGCAGAACTTCTTTCTCTAGCCCTTCATGAAGGAAGAGGAAAGAGGAAATAAAAAATTGTGGCCAAAGAAAAAGAGTAGTATTCTGGAGAATAATTATATGCTGTCCTTAGTCAAGAACATTGTTGATAATAGACTATTACTGGATAAAACTGAAAGCATAAATATTAATGTAAGGATTTGTCTTTTCTTGGCAGGATCCTGCATTTCTGGAGAAAAAGGAACGTTGTGAATACCTGAAGAATAAGCTTTCTCACATAAAACAACGAATTCAGGACTATGATAAAGTTATGAACTGGAAAGTACAAATTTAGCAATGCCTGGAGCTTGGATATAATATTTTTCTAGTTTTTAAATCATTCATATTTTAAGATATTTATTTACTCTCAGATCTGTATACTTTCTGTGGGGATAACAGCTGCCTGATCACTTTGTCACTTCATTAGATATTGTATGTTACTGATAAGTTTTATATGCAGATCCAATTATAAATCCCTGTCATGAAGTTGTCAGATACATTTAGAATACCAGTGTTAACATTCTGCTTTTATTAAGCAATACATAGCCTGACCTCTTAAGTAAGCATAGTTTATTTGAAAAGTTGGGAAGTCCACTAGAGAAAGAAGGCAGTTCCGAATACTGTGTCAAAAGTGTGCAAGCAAATACTGTAACAATGATGTAGATAACATCTTAATGATATCAGAAGGAGTTGCATTGTTCTGGGGTTTGGTAGAGTATTTGATCATACTGAGGAGTTTCATCAAGTAGGAAATGAGTTTTACAAGATCACTATATTTTCAAATGCACCACTGTATATCAGAAATGGTTTGGAATTTCTCCTAATAAGAAATGCAGAATAAGTTCCCAAGTAAGCAATGATCGTGTGCTGTTTTTCTTTTTTTTTCTTTTTTTTTGCTCCTCTGTAGAGGTGATGCAACAAAACTTATATGTGACCTTAAACGAAGAGCTGTACTGAGTAAGAATCATGTTTATGGGTTAAAGAAAGAGAGTACTTCTTTTCTTTGTCAGCAAGGAATAGGACTTGTTGCTTTAGCCCACTTTAAGATTATTTAAATGCTGCTGTTTGTGAACTTCTTATTCAGCAATTAAGTACAACAAAATTAATTCTCAAACTATAAATTATTAGCATCTTTTATAAGGCCAGGAATGTTTTGTTTTCTAGAGTGTATCTTCATAAATCAATATAAATTTTCATCTATGTTGGGGTTATAGGTTTATATATGCAAATGTTCGCATAAGCCAGTGAATTTTCTCTTTGTATCCTTTTCCACGTCTTTTTTTTAAACTTTTTTTACATAGTAAAGTTGTTGAAAGCATTGATAGTTTCCTTGTACAGTTTTATATAATTGCAAATTGACTATTTTTCTGAAATGCATTTTGGTTTCATTAAAAAAATGAAACAATGATGTTAATTCATTGCTTATATAATCATTTCATTGTAAAAAAAAAGTAATATGTTGCCACTGTTGCTCAGCATTGAAAATGCATTAATATGCCTAGCTCTGGGATTTAGTTCTGTTTTGATTTTTAAGCTCTTATTGTCACTTATGTTGCAATCTTGAGGTTACAGCTCACTTCCATACTTACAAAATTGACTTTCCAGTTTTATCAGCCACCTTAATCCCATGAGTTCTAGTAGCTGAAGTAAATATTACAAGACACCATGAGAGAGTTAGAAAATTTGGTGCCTCTTATTTGAAGGGCTTCAGCCTTCACCATCTGGAAGATCTCAGTATTTCTGTCTGAGGTCAGACAACAGTGTTACATTCTGTTTTCCTTCTTTTCTCAGTTGTCTCAGGTTCAGGTTTCTCTCCTTTTCAAAGAGGAGGAGACCTCTCTACCTTATAAAGGGGCTGGGCCAAGTGTTTTATACCTGCTGTATTGTACGCGTTCTAAAGAACAAGCTTTTGTTTGTAAGCTTCTTGTCCAAGTCCCTTCAATCTAAATGCCCTTTTGCTATGTACTTAGCTTTTTTGTCGGTGGAAATTTTAGGCTTTACATCTGTACCAGAAGACTAAGCATAAGGAACTTTTTTTTTAGCATGTTATAAACAGTTGATGGCTGTGATATTTTTGCTGAAATCACAGAATTAATGGTTTGGGCTGGAAGAGACCTCTAAAGATCATCTAGTCCATGCCCCCGCCACAGGTGGGAACACTTCGCACTGGATCGTGTTAATAAAAGCCCCATCCAGCCTGCCCTTCAACACTTTCAGGGATGGAGCATCCACAACTCCTCTGAGCAATCTGCTCCTGTATCTAACCAACTTTCTAGTAAAGAATTTGTTCCTCATGTCTAGTCTAAATCTGCCCTGTGTTAGTGTAAAAGGATTACACCTCGTGCTGTCACTGCAGGTATAAAGTTTTTCTCAATCTCACTTATAAGCCCCATTTATATATTGAAACATTGCAGTAACATCTCCTTGTAGCCTTCTCCAGGCTGAACAACCACAGGTTGCAGCTAGTCTTTGTACAAGAGGTGCTGGAGCCTTCTGACCATTTTCATGGCCCTCCTCTGGACCTCTGTAACAGCTCTGCATCTTTCTTGTGCTGGGGGTCCCAAACCTGGTTTCAGTTTTCTAGGTGGGGTCTCAGAAGGTCAAAGAAGAAGGAGACAACCAATTCTCTCAACCTGTTGGACATAATAACTTCTTTCAATGCAGTAGAGGATATATGTAGGACTGACTTTCTGGGCTGTAGGCATACATTGCTGGTTCATAGCCAGCTTTTCTTCAACCACTATCCCCGAGTCCTCTCTGCAGGGCTGCTCTTAATCAATTTGTCCTCAAGTCTGTGCAGGTATTGGGATTGCCCTGGCCCGGGTGCAGGAACTGTTGAACTTTGTGAGGTTCACATGGACCTATTTATTTAGTGTGTCATCCACATGCCTGTGGATGGCATCTATTTCCTCTAGGGCATAATCTGCAAACTTGCTGGGGATGCACTCAATTCCACTGTCATTCATGAAAATACTGTGTGTTGTTGCTCCCAGCACAGACTCATGAGGAGCATCACTTGTTACTGTTACTTGTCAGTTTGGGCATTGAACTGTTGACTCTTAATTCCTTGGGTGTATACATCCAGCCAATCCCTTATTCGTCCAACAAATACATATTTCTCCAATTTGGAAGCAAGAGTGTTGGGAAAGGGGAGCGTATCAAGGCCTTACAGAAGATTCTGCACCCCTAGTCGGCCTTTCTGCTGTAAGAACGCTGGGTTGTGTTTTCAGCCTCCCTTTGAAAGTGATCTGAGTTTCAGTTTCTGAGAAACTAGCTTCTGGACCTTTAGACAGTGTCTGTATAACCTCCGTGTCCTCAGGCAGTGAGTGTGTGGAGGAAGATCTTTCATCCTCCAGTCTACCTCTTAGAAAACGCCCAGGTAGGTCTGCAGATCAGCAAAGGGAAAAGTCAACAACACTTTCCAGGAGTATGAATTTTCAAACTGGACTAAATAAATGGTTCTGTACATTTTTGCACAAATAAAGCTGTCTAATAAATGCATTCAATAGTTTGCATAGCGTACTGTGGTTGTCTAGCTTTAACACAGCAACTAAAAGTACTGGTGCTAATGAAAAACCTAATGGATTTGGTTTTCAGTTTTTAATAATTTAAAAATTACAGTGGGATTTGAAGCATGTGGACACTCACAATCTGCTCTTATGTCCAGCATTCCTGCCTGGAATTTAGGTTCTTTACCTTGACAATAAAAGATATCCCTGTTCTGAAAGAAGCCTTATTTCTCCCTTTTCCTACTAACGTTGGCTTGCACCCATTTTTCCGTTTCAACATTTTATAAATTAGACTTCTTCTTAAGAAAGAATGGCATGTGACTGCTAGAAGCAAATTTTCTTAGAATTAACAATTTGTTTTTTTTTTTTTCATCTTAAGTAGTTTTCATTGCTTTCGCCTAAATGTCAGAGACTTTTCCTGACTTTGGTTTAACTGGAAACAATTTTTCCTATGTTTCCCTTCTGTTAATGTGTCTCCTGATACATGCAGCAGAGTGAAAGATACAGAAGCTACAAGTTTCGGTAAGTTCCCCACGCCTATTAGTGGAAATATTACTGATGTTTAAATGCTTTCTTCCTCAGTTCTTGTCTTGGAAGCAGAGTGACACGCCTTAAAAACGGATGCTTGGTGACTTTCCTGTAATTCAAAAGGTCAAACCCAATCTTGGCATATTTCCATTATATTCAGCAATGTTGTGATTGCTCTGCAGTGGAACTGGCTACAGTGATCTTCACTGTATTGAGCTGGTCTTTATGATGATGCTTCTGAAACTCTTGGTGAGCTGAGTGTACCTGCTTGTCTCAGTCCTGAGTATTACCTGTGGCAGATTGGATCAAGCTAATGCATGTAAAACAAGTGTGCCGTATCATTTTCTTTTTTAATGATGACGGTAAGAAGAGTAAAGGCTTGCTGTTAAGGGATCAATTCAGCCAAACTGAAAGAGCTTGAATTTGTAGAAATTCTTCTATGGTTTTTAATGTATTAATGAGTTAACTCCTAAAGTTTGCGGAGGATCTGGGTACTGAATACTTGAGTTAGAGAGGGGAACAGGAAACAACCAAAATCAAGAAAATGCAGGTTTTCGGAGCATTTTGGTTTAGTTTCATACATTTCTTTTTCAAAGCCATTCTTTTTTAACAACCATATTCGAGTTTCAAACTCTGCCTGAAAACATCCCTTTTATGAAGCTCGGTACACTGGCAGTAAAGCAGTGCTTCTTTCAGAGGCTTACCACTAATGTTAAGAATAATCACGTTAAGGGTGCATATACTGCATAAAGACTCTTGCTGATGCTTGTTTTTATGCTGGATTTCAGATTTTGCAGTTCAATTAATATTGAAGTAAGAGTAGGAGAAACAGTTTTTCGGATTTGAAGTCCTAGAGGAGAAACGCTCTGGAAGATTTCTGACTGCAGGTGCGGAGCCTGACAGAAGACTCACTGGTATTTACTGCCTGCCTGTTCGTCTGCAGGTAGGGTAGTTTGTAAACTATGCTTAAACAACATGGTTTCGTTTCGTACACTTCATGGAGCAGAACTGCTTTTGTTTCTGTGGGTCCCCCACCGCCGCTCAGGAGGAACGAAGAGAGCGCATGGCGGGCGCAGCCGGCGGCTCGTGGCTGCAGCACCAGGGCGGAGGGGCACTTCCGGCCTGAGGGCGGGCACTTCCGGCCTGGGAGGGTACTTCCGGCCTGGGGGCAGGCGTGGGTGCGTGTGTCCGCCGCGCTGCGTACCGGCGGGGAGGGTCTCCGTGCTGCAGCTGCGCCCGCACACCGGGAGCGGAGCGGAGCCGAGCCGAGCCGAGCCGAGCCGAACTGAACTGAACTGAACTGAACGGAGCTGCGGCCATGGACGACGAGCCCGAGAGGACTAAGCGCTGGGAAGGAGGCTACGAGAGAACGTGGTATGTTGTCGTTTGCTTTCCTCGCCTTGCTCTCGGCGCGGGACGAGGAGAGGAGAGCCTTCAGGTGCTCAGCGGGAATCTCCCTTTTCCGTAGGGAAATACTGAAAGAAGACGAATCCGGGTCGCTGAAAGCAACCATCGAGGACATCCTCTTCAAAGCGAAGAGGAAAAGGTACGGTGCCGCGTGCCGTGCCCCAGCCTTACTCGCGGCCCTGCTCCGCAGCCGGTGCTGTCGCTGCTGAAGCCCGTGCTCCGTGCCCCTTCCAGCGATCCCAGCCGGGCTCCGTGCGGTGGGCTCGGCTCTGGGTGTGCGTGGAGCAGTGCTCCTCGTGACGGAGTGGGTCTGCGCCAGAAACCCGATGGCAGCTTTTGTCGAGTGTGGAGCATGCTTCCAGCTGGTTGTTTGGTGTGATGGCCCCCGACTTTCGCATCCCATTGCCAGAGTAACGGCTAGATGAAAAGTCTGGGTTTGCTTTGCTTCAGATTGTGTCAAAATAATCAACGTCATGCAAAACTGTGAAGTTGTGAGCCTCGTGGCAAGAACTGTATTCAGTTCATTGGGTTTTCTTTTGTTTGTCTTAAGAGGCGTGCAGTCTGTCTGTGATGAAAGGTTGGCTACAGTCTCACTTTTTGCCTCTTCTCAGTGGGAATACATGTCCATGGCTTATGGTTGCCTTCTGTTTGCCAGAGGCGCAATAGTGGGTTGGTTCCAGGCTTTGTTGGAGGCTCCATTCATTCATATGCGTCTTACTTGAAACTTTCTCTATGTTTTTTTCAGAATCTACGAACACCATGGACAAGTCCGGCTGGGAATGGTACGTCAGTATCTTATAGTCATCCTGAGCCCACAGTGAAGTCAGCGGAGGTGGCATACCCACCCTGAAGCAGCTTGTGCTAGCTGGATGTGTTTCAGAGCAGAGCTTGCATCTTCTGCTGCTCAGTTTTTTCTGAAGGCTTTTCCAGTGTTGAGTGGCAGGGTGGGCTGTGGAGCACGGGTTCGATGTGTGTGCAGGGTGTGCTTCACACGCTTAACTATTGAGTTTTCTCCATGTGAAAAATAAGTAGCTTTAAGGAGTTGTAGATTACAACATTGCCTTATGAACACACCGAGGTCTTCAGATGAACAGATTAAACGGGCGCAAACTGTGCTTAATTTGTAGCTTGCCTTCAGAGGAAATGGGCAGTGAATGTTTTTCAAGATAGATGGTCTTTTGTTCCATTTCAAACGAGAAATGGAAAAATGCAAAAACTTGATCCTTGTGTTAAAGTATAAACCTGTAGCAGAATTAACATTTTGTGGTGATAATGCAGATGCGTCACCTTTATGTGGTTGTTGATGGATCAAGAACTATGGAGGACCAAGATCTAAAACCGAACAGACTTACTTGCACTTTGAAGGTATTTCTGTACTCAAAATTTACCTCTTTATTAATCCACTCTTTGTCTGTAAATCAGTTCCATTTTGCATTTAAAAGAATGGCAGTCTCCTGCAACCTGATTTCTTACAGAGCCTCATCTCTTTTCTCAAAGCTACTGGTTTTTTTTCCTGTGTTTCTGTTGCTGACCAGTAATTTTCCTAGAGAAGTTTGGCTTCTGTTTTTTGAATAGTAAAAGCTTCGTAACATCAGTATGCACTGTATGCTTTGAAGTAACCTAATACAGAACTTCAGCATATGAAGTGAATAAAATAAAACATTGCTACTATCTGGTATTGATTTGAATAGGTAACATAGGAGGGAGAAGAACAGAAGGGCTCAGGCAAAGGGCAGCAAGTGCCAGGGACAGGCTTATTTCCCCCTCCCCTCCCCCCCCCCCACTGTTTGATTGACCAACTGTTTTGCAAATACTAGCAGCAAATTATTAGATGTGGAGCAAAACTGTATTTAGTTTTTAACAGTCTCGTTTTTTTCATTATAGTTACTCGAGTATTTTGTTGAAGAGTTCTTTGACCAAAATCCTATTAGTCAGGTGAGTAAAACAATGCAAGGAACAATGTCGTGAACAGGTTTCTGCGCAGGTTTGATTTAGTAGCAATTGAAGATTTATTAAATGCTTTTATAGTAAATCACAAGATTAGATCGTGTGATTGTTAAAAGCACTTAACAAGCTCTTGATCACCAAAAGTTGCAGCCTGCTGCAGTCCTGCAGACCTCACGGAGCTCGTTGCTTAGGATCATTATTGTAGGGCCTCGAGATAATTGACTTCTGTCAGTAACTTCCCATTCTGGCCACAATTCAGGTGAGGTCATTCTGGAACTTTTCGCCCGTGATACAATTCCAATACTCCCCAGACTGAAGATTCTGCTACCTCTTAGATCAGGTCATAAACCAGGAATTCCAGGTGCAGTCAGGAAGTGGCTGACTGTCCCAACTCACTGTGCTCAGACAAAGGCAGAAGCCCAGTGGTGGCTTTACTCTGAGATTGCAGGGTGTTCTGGGGGGCTGCACCACCATCACCACCCTGTGACTGAAATCACTCCATCTCTCCACGGAGTGGCAGTGTGGTCACCTTCTGTCTCTGTGCCTGTAAATAAAACACCTCTGTGCGTGTATTTCTTTGCTTTCATGTGCTCTGTTTAACTAACTGAAAATGTAAATGGTGTTGTACACATGAAGGAGCCCTTTCTGCAGCACAGCTTGGCTAGCCATCCTTCAAACCCTGGTGTATAAACCAGTAGTTAGCAAGAAGCAGAATAGAACAAGAGCTAGTGAGATCATGATGGGGTGTATTAGGTTCAGTGTTTCAGTTGCAGTAGGAGACCATCCAAGCAGGGCTTCCCACCATCAGTGTTCCCTACTGACTCTCTCCAGTACTTGTATTTCTTCACTACTGTAAGAGGCAGTGGTAAGCATTTTATGTCCTGTTTTCTGTGCTTGTAGGAAGTTGAGATCAGGATGACGGAGCAATCGCTTGACTAAAATCAGACTTATCCCAGTAGGTTTTGGTTGTAATTCGTGATGTAGCATAAAATCAAAAGACAAATCTTTGTGAGCGATTACGAGTGTAAAGAACTTAAAGCCAATAATCATGGAAAAGTTACACACGCATAGATTAGAATGATTGGTTATACTTTGAGCAGCATCACCTATTAAAGAAAGATTCACAAAAGCTTCGCGTGCGTACACATCCCTTCACAATAAATGTCGTTATGGTTTTGTGAACCTTAGAATCATAGAATCATAGTCATTGAAGTTGGAAAAGACTATGAAGGTCATCTAGTCCAACTGTCCACCCATTATGCGTGTCCCACTCTGCTGCTCACAGCCCGTTCCCATTTGTTTGCTGCAGCCCACATGGGCTTGGAGGCAGCTTGTGGTGTTCTGCCGTGCCTTGTTGGGATGTGTTTTCAGAATTCTCCGTGTCTAAACAGATATCTTGGGCTTTGAGAGTACTGATTTTACAAATGAAACCCTCTTGTTCCTGCGCAACACGTGCATTTACATCATTTGCTTGCCACCTTTCTGCCTTTTGATGGGCCCACGCTTTATGTTCTAACAGATAGAGTGTGATCCTGTTAAAACTGCTTTAAAAAGCTAGTTTTAAGTTTTGACATGTTGTACTAAACTTTTCAGTTGCTGATTTCTTTCCATCCCTTCATATTTGCTCTAGTGAAATTTTGCAAGAACTAGTGGAAAAAAAGAATTCAGCTATTCCCATATTTCTAAATATTAATCCTAACAGAGAAGACTTGATTATGTTTTATTTCAGGCATTTGGATTTTTTTTTTTAATTGTACTTTGTGGCAATAGTAAACTGAAGATACTGGAATGTATGTTAACTGATGCATGGTGTGCTGCTGCTGTTAGATGTGTAGGAGACCCGTGTAGTTAAGTAATTGTTGATCTGTAAAGAAGTATGAGGCAAAACATAGCAGAGATCTAAATCAATGTGTTTTTAAACTCATTAAGAAAAGTTTTGCCATTTTCTTTCCTTCTCCAGATGGGCTTAATTGTAACCAAGAGTAAAAGAGCTGAAAAAATGACAGAACTTTCAGGTAGGGAGGCAGTATCTTCTTTAAAAATTGCAGGCCTGTTGCCAGTGCAGTTAATTTCTCAATCTGTACGTCAGCTTCGTATTTGCTGATATCTGTGCTTTCCTTGGTGTTTGGCAAGCTGCTGTGAAGGAAGATTTCTTGGGTTTCTGCTTTCTGTCACCAGCAAGAAATGTGTCTTCAGAGATGTGGTTATAAATCTTCTCTTTATCCACCTGAAAAGCTGAAGAATTAGAATTCTTCGGTGCTTAAATAGTACTTTGAGGACAGCAGGAGACTGACTTCTGTTTCTGCTGGAACAGTTTGTGAGATGGCTCACTCTGTGACTGCTTTGTTCACGTGAAGCACTTAATGATATGCAATGGTTTTCTGCTTTTTGGGCATCTTGAAGTTTCTAGGGATTGAACACCTGCCATGTTTAGCTTTCTGTAAAGATTGCATCCCACGATTGGATCAAGAGGTCCACTTCTTGGGCAAAACATATTCTTGGAAGTCACAGTTTGAAAATTGTTGCTGTATAAGTACGCTTCATAAAATGTATAGCTTAAATTTCAGCTAATTATTTTAGCTGAACTGTTTTATTCACTCGCAGGTAACTCGAAAAAGCACCTAGCTGCTCTGAAGAAAGCTGTGGATATGAACTGCCATGGAGAGCCATCTCTGTATAATTCCCTGAATTTGGCCATGCAGACTTTAAAGTTAGTATGTAAATGGGATTTTGTGTTTTCTTTGTTTTCCATAATAAGTAGAATGCTGATGGTGAATTATTGAAGGGACAGAGTCAGTACTGTGTTTTTAACAGTTAGTGTCTTGCATTATGCTTCTGTAAGTCTTTAAAAAGGTGGTTTTGTGTCCTCATACGATGCAAACTGTTAAGGAGCTAACTTCTAGACAGGTATTATATTGAGATTTCTAACATATTTCTATTTAGAGATGAGCTTCTCACAACAAGCAGCAGCATCCTAAAAGGAAGTACATGGTTTTTTGCTGTGTATAAGTATGAAGACAGACCCTGCAGTGAGTTTTTAGTAGAGGACTAGGTTAAAGAGGGAGTTGAGGATTAATTATGGTCAGAGAACAGGAAAAGAAACCACGTTGAATGGCAGTAACCTGATTGAAGTTTTGGCAGTCTTCAGAAAGGTGACATTTTGAGGTAGGGTAGACGTAAAGATTTTATGTTTTGCTGTGTGTGTCATTTAGATCAAGAGCATTTGGTGAAAGCAGTTTAGCTTTTAGTTAGTTTTGTTCTGATAGTGTTTCTAGCTCTGAACAGTAGTCAGTGTCACAAAATGTATTTCAAAAAGTTCTCAGTTAAGAAGTCAGAGGAAAGGCAGGAGTTAAAGGGAGTAGATTTACATCTGTGAACTGATGAGAGACTTTTATTTTAAGAAGTTAGAAAGACTTCCTGCAGTGTTGCTAGTCTGAAGTTGAATTTTACCTGGCAGAGTATGGATAAGGTACGGGGATAACTTGAACATCATCACAATCAGATCACAGTTGTACAATTGTATACCAAATGTTAGATACTGGGGAAAAATGGATTTTGGAAGGAGAAATTCTGGAACTCAGAATGAACTTACCAAAGTGTTCCAGGATTTTACAGGCAATTTCCTTTTGGGTAATTTTCTGATATTAGTACATTGAAGTCCTCAGGAACTTCATCATAGGCGTAGCTTAATGTACAAAAGTAAACTAACTGCATGCTTTCCTTAGGCATATGCCAGGACATACCAGCAGAGAGGTTTTAATCGTCTTCAGCAGTCTTACAACATGTGATCCAGCCAACATCTATGAGCTAATCAAGGTACAGAATTGAAGTTTGACTACTGGTTTTAGCCTGCAAGCTGTTAGACTAACAGCAGGCGATTGTACTATCCCCTGTCAATTTTTCTTGACAACTTCAAATGTTCTTTACGGTTCAGTGTAAAAGTCTGATTATTTTTTCTTTTTTCATTTGAAGTGTCTAAAAGCAGTTAAGATCAGAGTGTCTGTCATCGGTCTGAGTGCTGAAGTTCGAGTCTGCACAGTACTGACCCGAGAAACTGGGGGTATGTACATGAAGTTCTGTAGCTGCACTAGTCAAGCACGTTTTCAATCAAAATGGAATCACTAGTTTGTTATTTTCTTTAACGCATCTTGGTGTTAAAGAATGAATGTTCTGTTGTGCTAGCGGATTTAAGGGCTTCTCAAATCTGTGATGTGCACAGTGAAATAATACGTGCTGGCAGCTGCATCTTTGGAGAGGAGAAATACGTGTATTAAAATAGGATTCTGCATGCAAAACATTATGTTATGGAACTTGACACGATTCGTTAGTATCATTTATTACATCGCTGGTAATTCTTACAATATAATTGCTGGTGGTACAGCTGAGGGCCTTCACTTGTAAGTGAGCCTTCTGTTGTATTAATTATAAAACTTGTTTTCAGTAGTATTCACAGAGTGGGCTTTTTTTTTAATTAAAATATATATATATATTTAGTCCCAAAGCTGTTTTTTGTTTTTGTTTCATTCTTAATATACAAATGCTTTTATTTTCTGTTACTTGGAGAACTTTTCCCTTGTTTTCGTGCTCATAAGGCATTTCTTTGTAATGACAGGAACATACCACGTTATTTTAGATGAAAGTCACTATAAGGAGCTGCTGATGCATCATGTTAGTCCTCCACCTGCCAGTTCAAGTTCGGAGTGCTCCCTTATTCGAATGGGTAGGATATGGTTTTGGTGCAAGATCTGCAAACTTTGTCCTTTCCTGACTTTGTATCTTCTGTGTTAAGACAAAGCAAGTGGATAGAAGCATAATAAAGATGTTATAGGATTTTTTAATAAGTTAGCTTTTATTTTGTTAAATAGATTTCTAACCATTTAAATGTTGTTCCTGTAGAGTAGCAAGCTTTTTAAAAAAGTGAATAATTATAACAAAGGAGACAAATTGCTCAGCTGCAGTTGGAGCAGTCAGATGAATAACGCTGCCTGTGTAGCAGTTGGTGTAAATGTAATATGATGAAATGTAAAATGATGAAAAACTGTGTTTTCTTTCTCCCTCTGTATCTACCCCCACAGAAGACAATGGGCTTTAAGGCTGTTTTGGACATGTTTATTAGGAGCACCATTGTGGTGTCCTTTCTTTAAGCAAGTGGATTAGGTACCTTGATGTATTTCTGAATAAATTCAAGCCTAGAGTTAAACTAGAATAGTACCACAAATGCCACTAATCAGGGCATTGACTTCTCACTTTCATCCATCCATTTTCACAGAGGGAATGTATATATTTGTCTGTGTATGTATGTATGTCTGTGTGTATATAAATAAACTGGCTACTGGAGATGTGCTGTAAAAGCATCTGGCATAGACAGACCAATGCCTTTTACCCTTCATAAAGTCCTATAGCATGATGGTAGATGAGACTGTGCTTGGAAGAAGATCTTACACTCAATGTCTGCGTGTTATTTTCCGCTTAATAGAAATTGTTGTTCAAGTGTACACTTAGGTTGTGCTCCTTCTAATTTCTTACCATTGCACATCATTTTCTTTTTAAGCTTTTTATTCAGAAACTAGTTCCAGTAAGTTTCAGTTAATAGGAAGCTTATGGGGAAAAATAAATCAGTTGTATGGGAAATACAGTGAAGGATTTGTTGGTGGACATAGGCAGAGGTTTTTAGGAAAACTTGTTGCCTGGTAAGAGTGTGTTCCTGTAACAGCAAACAGAAGAGAGAGATGTTAGTGTTTAGCATGTTACTTGAACTTCTCATTACAATAAAAACTGAAAGATTATTTTTGTTTAAAATTGATAACAGGAAACGTTTCTCTCTTCAGGTTTTCCTCAGCACACTATTGCTTCCCTTTCTGACCAAGATGCAAAGCCATCTTTTAGCATGGCGTAAGTAGAGTTGATTGGAATTCAGGGAGCTGACCTGAACTCAAGGAGATGCTGTAATATTTATCACATCTGGTTTTCAGTGAAAAGTCTGCACAATAACATGAAAAAGGACAAGCAAGCCATATGTTGAGACTTCTCAGTGGAAATCTTACTTTTGTGGACACGTCCACTCTCTGGCCATAGTTACCTCTCTAAAATACACTTTATAAAATTTGCATTAGGTTTTTTTTTTTTTTGAAGGTAGTAAATGGCTTTTAGATATGTTTATTGATACTGCCAATTTTAAGCACATTTCTTCATTAAAATATTCCAAACCTTACCAAGATAAAGTGATGATAAAGAAGAGTATTATCTGTAATAAGTTCTTTCTTAATTTACCTACTAACTTGGCTTTAAAAGGATGTTTAGAACAGAAGCTTTGTTTGCTTAATGTGCTGGTCCTTGTAATGCAGAGAGTTGTAGTCTTTAAGGATGATGGTAGGAGGGTCTGAATTTTCAGCAAGAAACAGTCTGCTCTTTGAAAGAGTAAGTGCTAACACAGAATGCTGTGGGGAAGTAGGAATATTAATACGATTATCTTCAATAGTTTTTTTCCCAAAGTTATCTTGATTCCTTTATGTGGGAAAATTTGGTCTTTGCTTGTGTGGGAAAACGTGACTACTGATATCAGTTGTTTTCTGATACTTCCACACACTTGGAAGTGTTGTGTAGAAGCTACTGGAACTTCTGAAACTATTTGTTGTGAGAACTCTGTTTGTTCAGTTCTGTAGCATCGCAGCGTTATCTCTTAAGCACTTAATTGTCTTTCTCCCTTCCAGACAATTGGAAAACAACAGTGAGCCATGTCTTACACTGGATGGATATTTCTGTCCCCAGTGCAGAGCCAAATACTGTGAACTTCCTGTGGAATGCAAGATCTGTGGTGAGTAACAAAAGCAGGTGAGCGCATGCATTACATGCTAATGATGAGAAGGTTAAGGGGTGTCAAAATGCATTGTACTGAGAAATTAAGGGCTGACTGTACTTAATTTCTCTGTTTTGGATTTCAGCTTCATACAAGGGACTTCCAGGACTGCAATTGTAAACCAATATGATATTGTTTACCATGAATAACCTGTTGTTCATGTGCCTATTGCTGAAGTCACTGTGTGTGCAAAACTTACAACGATGAGCCTAGATGCAGCGTGCTTGTTAAGTTTCACAGAGCATATGTTTGCAATAATTGTATCAAAAATTGTTGCTGCTGTTCTCCTTGATTCCTGGAATCAAGGTGATAATAGAAAAGAAAGGCAAGAACACTAGAAATATTTGCTAGCAAGCATATGTTGTACCCAAAATATCAAAACATACGAGGCTGCAGGCATTTCACTGCCTTACATCAGTGACTAGTATGTGTGTGCTTGTTCACCAGAATGGAACAAGTAATTGACAAGCTGCCATTCACATCTGTGGGAGAGATGGGTTTGTTGTACAAAGGACGTTGAGAGAGTTTTACACACAGCAGAATTTGCTTGCAGTGTCTGTAACTGATGGCTTACAGCCAGTTTAGTGGTGGACGTTGCTTTCAGGGAAAGAGAAAAGAAAAAAGAGTTGGGGGATAGAAGAAGAGCATGATGAGAGGGAGGAAGGGAAAGAGGAAACTCTCCTCACTGGCCAACTAGGAGGGGAAGCAGGATCTGCAAGACAATATCCTCTTCAGGATGCCTTCTTCAGTACTGCAAATGCTGCCCACCTGGTGCTGTTGTCACAGACTGTATTGTTTTATCAGGATCGTTGAATCTTCCTGTATTTGCTCTTGTGCATTATGTTAGTAGGTCTGATGGAAACATGTATCAATCAGATGAAGGCACTGCAATGAGTAGCTGGTTTTTAAACTCTGCATGTACGTTTTGCTGGGTTTGTGTGTTTCTTCCATCGCTTTGGGGAAAGAGAGAGTGATTCACAGATGAATGGTAGGCTTCTTCTCAAGAATCCTGATGTAGTAGGCACACTGATGTTTCAGACTTTTCAGTGCAAGGCCTTGAGGATAAAGAGCTCTTTGAAGTAAAAGAACAGAAATACACCCCATCTCTGGGAGTGTGTGGATGAAAAATTTCAAAGCTGAACCTGAGGGCAGGCTGCATAGTGACACGTGAAAGGCTACAGAGCTGCAGAAGAAAGCTCTTCTGCCTTGTAAAGGTTAACAGACTGCAGTCAGTGGTACTTGTCTCTGCTTCGTGAGGTCAGGAGGAAGGATCAGCATTTTTGTAATATTGATGTTGTGTGAGCAGCTCCCGTCAGCTTCCATGGGTAGACTAAAATGTGGTAGGTCTTACCAAGACAGGTGTATTTGGCAACAGGATTAAACAATTCTAGTTCGGAGTCATCTTATCCTAGTTTGATGAGAAAGCGTTTGTATCAGCGTTGGGTTTGTTTCAGCAGAGTAATAGTGCAAACTTCGAAATCTTATGTATCAGCAAGAGAATTTCCATAGCTGCAACAGTCAGCAGAACAGGAGCTTGAAAACCTGCTCTGTATGTGAGTGGGTGACAGAGAACTTTGGGCCAGCCCATACTCCATCATAAGCTTGTGTTAGCTTCAGTAGTCCCAAGGCACGGCTTTCCCATTATTGTAGTTGGCTGCAGTATTGCTTTGTAGCAGGGCACCATTTCAGCAAGAGATCTGACACAGCAGAACCATCACTGCCAACGGAGAACGCTGCACTTAGATTTAACTGGAAGACTCTTCTGTGGTTTCATTTTGCTTATGGAATGTGGGTGAAAAACTCATTAACTTTCCAGCTCCACATCATAAGTGTACTTCTGAAGATGGAGTTAAACCTTCTAACTAGAAATCTGGGCAAAATAAAGGAGTTACGTATTTAATAGCTGTCTCTTATTCTAATACTGATATCTTTATTTTTATTTTTTTTTTATTTGCAGGTCTTACACTGGTGTCTGCGCCTCATCTGGCTCGGTCTTACCATCACTTGTTTCCTTTGGATGCCTTTCAGGAAATTCCACTGGAGGAATATCAGGGAGAACGGTATGCAAGTGATACTTGTGCTAACAACTCTATCTTTGATCAGAGAATTGTTTGTTTGTTTGTTTTGTTTTTCAACCTTCCTGGCAATAGCTTCCATACTGCTAGAGACTGCTAAATGTTTGGAGATACTTTTGATCGCTTGTGGCAAAAAGTGTTTGTAGTTACTGTTAGCAGTTATCCTGCCCATTCAGTTAAATACCTGAAATTGTCCTAGAAATGATTAATACGTAGGAGGTGTTTTTCAACACCATTATGTATTATCTTGTAGCTTTTCAGTTTAAAAACACAGTTTTGTTTTTAGGTACTGTCAAGGCTGCCAGGCCGAAATCAAAGATCAAAATGTAAGTACATTGGAACTTGCATGGAGAGGTGCCACAAGTGGAAACAATCATTAAAAAGTACTTCTCTAGAGGCCAAAAAAAGTTCTTGCGGTGTTTTTCTCTCTCTAAATAGAGTTCTCTGTCATAGTTCTGTGCCTTTTAGACTTCAAAGGCTGTACAAGTGTGGGCATGGATTTCCTGGACTTCTTTAAATAAGGTTCCACTCTTAGGCATTTGGAAGCAGTGGAAGCAATGACTCAAGCTCAACCCTTATGACATAGTTGCTCTTTGAAATCCAACTGAATTAAGGTTTCTTTTGGGTATATATTGCAAGCAATATATACTTAGTCTGTTTACACTCTCTTGGTGACAACTGCTGCTCTACTGTAATGTTGTGATGGTGGTAATTTTCTTCTAATTTAACTTGTTTTTCTACCTTTTCCAGGTTTATATATGTAAAGTATGCAAGAATGCATTCTGTGTGGAATGTGACGTGTTTGTTCATGATTCTCTGCACTGCTGTCCGGGCTGTATTCACGAGCACCCTGCTCCTGTATCTGTATGATGTCATCTCTTTTAGAGATTGTCATATCAATTTAATTCTTCTGTAAATTGTTTGTTCAGACTTGGCTTTCAGTGAGGCACCTCGAAACAAGAATGATTACAGAAGAGTGAACACCGGCTTGGAAGCAAGTATAGTGTTTACCTGATGTATTAGTAATTTTCTAACTGTCATCAGATACAGATAGTTCCAGAATGTATTTATTGTAAAAGGTCTGAGTTTTTCTGACTTTTGCTGTGGGTTAACATGTACATTTGTAAATGTGGAAGTAATAAAACTCATTTCTATATTAGCATGATGATTCTAATGATTCCTGTTTGTTTATTTGTTCAAAAGAGAAGCCTTGAATGTATATGTATCATTTTCAGTGGATTGTGGAATAGAGCAAAATATTTTTGTGGGAAGTTAACAAAGATACTTTAGAGCAGTTTGTTGAATGTTCTGATGGATGAAAAGCCTGACGTGAGCCAGCAGCATGCTCTTGCAGCCCAGAAGGCCAACAGCATCCTGTCCTGCATCCAAAATCAGGTGGCCAGCAGGAACAGGGAGGGGATTGTCCCCCTCTGCTCTGCCCTCGTGCAGTCCCAGCTGGGGTACTGCGTCCAGGCAGCGCAGACCTCAGCTGGGAAGCTCTGCTCCAGAGCCAGCTCACAGCAAACCTTCTCAGACCCTGCTCACATCCACCTGCTCCAGGGCTCTACTCCCCCGCCACTGCAAAATATTTTCTTTGTACTCCAGTACAAATAACAAAAAGTGAGTAATTCCAAGAGATAGGCTGTGTTTGAGAACAATAGTGTACGAAACAAACACTCTATGATTCTGATTCCCTCTAATGAAGTCGCTTCATTAGAGGGAATCAGAATCATAGAACATCCTGAGTTGGAAGGAACCCACAACCATTTATCAGAGAGCATCCAACTGGGGGATACAAGGATGGGGAAGGGTTTAGAGGGTGGGTAAGTCATATGAGGAACAGAAGGCACCCACCGCCTCCCTGGCCAGTGCCTCACCACTCTGATTGGAAAAAAGTCTTCCTTATACCCAATCTAAATCTCCCCTTTTTTAGTTTGAAACCGTTTCCCCTTCTCACAACATACACTGCTTCCAAACCCCACTGACAGGCCGCTCTCAGGTCTCCCCGCAGCCTTCTCCTCTCTGGGTTGCACAGCCCCAGCTCTCTCAGCCTGAAATATGCTTCAAATAGAACAAACTGCAGAAGCAAAAGCAGCCACCAACAGGCGCTAGACCCGAAGAAGCAGAAGAGCAAGAGAGCTCCGTGACACAGAGATGAACAGCTCTACCAGCTGAATTCGGCGCAGCATACTGCGCGCTCCAATCAAATCTGTCAACTCCTTGAACCCTGGTTCAGCATCACCACGCTGTGGAGATGAACGGAAGACAAGCACGTGCGCTGCAAGTTTGTTTGACTAATCTGAATTTTGACCTTCAGTAATTTGGAAAAGATTCAGAGGAACAATTCCAGTGCTAGTGAGCAGCTGCACGAGAGTTACTGCACCACCACAGAAACAGTGCGAGACTCACCGAAGTGTTTCTTATCCTGCAAAGTTTGCTCCGTGTGCAGAAGTCGCAGCTGCTGAGTTTTTCCACAGGGCTCTGGAAACCAGCGTTGATTCCTGGGGAGAGTGGTTTCCTGAGTGAGCTGCCTGACTGTCCCACAAACATCCATCTGAGTGTAAAAAGGTTGATCTGCTTCCTATCTTTCTTCTCGCCAGCAATGACGGAAAGCAAACAACAAAGGCCCCTTCTTGTCCTCAAGGTTGTTATTTTCTGAGCACTGGAATGTGTAAGAAGCCTTTCCCACCCCAAACCTTTTAATTATTCTATATATGTTGCTTTACATACTGTCCAGAGATATCCTCTGGGCCTTCGGATTGTTCTCTCGCCGCTGTATCACGTGAATCACGCCAGCAGCACCACAAAGTTTGCCTTTGCTTTGCTGAGTTTCTGCTGTGAAAAATCCTGAGGAATGACGCTTTGCTGCCTTAAAGGTGTGAATTCATTCAAAGCAGGAGCTCTGGTGAATAAACCCAGCAGCACGTTGAAACCTACCATGGAATTTGTGGAGTGGTGGCAGTCTCCTTGGTTGCACCGAAAGTAATACCTCCCATTTATTTCCATGAACACTACAGCTGATACGAAGAGCGTAAAAGGTGTTCAAGACGAGATCATCTTTGCACCCAAAGATCTTTGATTAGCTGGGGAAGCTTCAGTCATCCAACAGTTTGCAAACACCTCAGTCTAATATCTCAGTCAGCTGGCACCAGGTGTTCTCTGTAGGCTTTACTGGTGCTTGTTGGTATGCCAGCAACTCAGTTTGAACGAAATAATAATTATTAAGGGGTTACAGCTGGGTTTGTTTTTGTTCTAGAAAACTTAAAAAGCAAATCTTGTTGAGAAAGCAACCCTAAATTCTGTAGAAACTCATAGCAGCAATTGAAAGGAGGACAGTGTTGAATATACACTGGAGTTTGAGAAGAGTGTTGAAGGTCTTCTGGATTTGGTTCTCACTTCATCTGATGGAGTTTTCATCCAAGTAGGGAGTGCGTTAGGATTTATGCATTGTCCACACCCCAAGGCAACCAACAGCAGAGAATTTGACAGCTACTTCTTGCTTTTGTAATTAATTTCTGAATATAAATCAAACCCCTGGCGGGCCAAAGTCATCTCTATGCAGATGAAACACGTAGGAAAATTATATTTTTTTGTGACAATACAGGATGATTTTTTAAGCATACTTGGGAAAATTGCAAATAAATCTCAGTGGCATACAAGCTGTCACATGTATATGCTTTTGTACACAAAAGAATCAAAGCTGGAATAACTTTCTGCTGTGTTTTCTTCTGATCTTCTCTTTCTCCTCATACTGTGGCCATTCCAATGGTTTTGCCAATATGTGTGTGGATTCCTGAGAGAAGAACTCCTACAGTGAGTGCTGAACAATACTGATGTGCAAGCACAGAGCTGACAACTCAGAAGTAAATTTGCTATAGTAGCAAAGCACCCAGAGGCTTTACTCCTAGAAGTGGCCAAACAGTTTGGCATGTCTGTATGTATCAGATGATGGTGTTCTGTTGATTTTGAAGGCAATAAAGGAGTTTTAGTGCTCCGAAAACAGACATTTCTGGTATTGAAATGGTGGAGAAAACATTGAAAGTTATAGCTGCCAGCTTACTAATGAAGATATTTGTTCATTCTTGGCATTCACCAACAAGCACATCTTCATTTTACTGAAAGTGATCATGCTTGTATCTGATAGAAGTCCTACGCCCTTGGCTATGGCAAAAGAACACCCTATCCTGTCTGAAACTCTTCAGGAAAGAAGCTCTCTGCTGTCACCTCCTAGTGATGTGCAGGAGGAGTCTGTGAGCATCTCAGGGTTTCATCATACCTGTGTCGAACACACAAACAAAATGGTACTGCTTCTTTAGAGGCAACAGGTCACTGTGGGTTGGCTGTACTTTACTGAGGGGACAGGAGGGCAGTTCTGGCAATGCATATCATAGAATGGTTAGCTTGCATCTCACCATGCAGATGGACCAGCTGCTAGAACTAGTGTACTACCAAAACATTTCTCAAATATTTATTTAGTACCACCTCAAAACAACTCACAGATAAGCTAGGGAAAATGATTTGTTTCATAAGCAAATGCTAAGTAAGTCTGTCATACCATCTTCCTTTATGTCTGACATTTATTTTCAGTATACCTCAGTGATTTGATGTTCAGAGTCCTATCTTCCAAGTAGGATGACCATAAAGCAAGAGTGAAAAGCAAATGTAAGTGATACATAGGCATAGAAGAGATTATATTAAACTCAGTGTCTTGCAGGTGCACAAAGCTGATCTCAAGTGGTTGCATAACATGGGAGCACATTTGCTTTGCTCCGTCAGAGTGATATCTAAATATTCATAAACACACTGGCATCTTTTTACTAAGAATTCACATGCCCATTAAACTATCACACGTTTTATCAGTCTCCCTATTATTTGGTATTAAAATACTTAATGAACAGAGTTCAAAGTTCTACTTTTCCCAGCTTAAATTTTAAACAGTTTTTGCTATTATTTCTGAAGTCCTCAGCTTCCCCATGTATTGATTCATTCTTCAGAGGGGTTTGGAGCATCTTTAAATCTTACTGAGTTCTGCTTATTTTTTGCAGGGAAGGGTGCAAGCTCCGGAGGTTTCCAGAAGCTTTTAAACCTTTCTCTCAGTATTACAGAAACTGATAGAAGAAACTTTAAAACACTGAGTACCAGTTCTGATTTAAAAGAGATGAGCTTCAGTTCCATGTTCACAGGCCGGATCAAGGCCAGCGTAACAACACCCACAGCTTTTGCACCATGTTTTTCTTGACTGCCTGGCCTGACAGTAATGCATGGTTGGCTTCTTGGTGAAGAGGGCTTTCAAGTGTTTGATTTAAAATGTTTAACTGGAACAGCATCCCCAGTCTAGGAGTTAAAATTATCTTGACAATGGCTGTTGCCACTTTTACCTGTTCAAGACTAAAAATGTTTGAAATTGTTCGGTTCTTTTTCCCTTGCTGCGTAAATTATTGTTCCTGCATTGCAAATAAACACTTTCTGTAGAAATATTTACCACAATGAAATATATCAGTCTCTTCTACAGCAGCATTATTGTAAGAGAGTGAAGGAAAAGATAGAATTAATATAACTTGGAAAAAATTAGCTGCTTTAAGTAGTTGCAGATTGGAACTGACACTTTCTGTTGAGAAATGCATAACTTTGCTTAAAGTCTGTTTAAAATAAAAGTAACTTCTACTCAGTTCTTGTGCTTGTAATGAAATTAATTATGCAAATAATTTACTGTGTAACAGAAATCATAAGCCTATGTGTAACAGGACTGAACTAAAAATAACACCGGGTGCCAGATTTTACTAGTGCTAGAACTTGATGAAGAGCAGTTGTAACTTCATGCCAGATATTACCACAGGACTAGCTGACAGAAGTGGATGGCAGTTGTTCCTCTTCAGCCACAAACAGCTGATGAACCACTGATTTAGAACCTTAGCATCATTGTGAGCAATCTTGATTTATTTCCACTAGACAATGAAAGAAAAACTTCCTGAAGCCACTTTGAAAGCTCTGTAGGGAAAGGAATGTAACAGAGTTCAGAATCTATACTGGGCTACTTATCCCACAATAGAAACTGCTGGCATTAACTAAATCATCATTCAGTTTTGTGCCCACAACCTCCACTCCACAAGAACGACGACTGTAAGGGCCAAAATGTTAAGTCCACGATTTCCATTACGTTCTCATGACCTCCTACTAAAACATTTGGTTTTACTACAGTGCCACAGGAAACCCAGTAAAAGGCCACCTCAGAAAATCGTACTAGATCTTCAACAATTCATTCAGCAGAAAGTAAGCAGAGAACTAAGACACCTAATGTAAAAGTTCAAAAAGCAGAACTTTATTAACAGGCATGTCAAACAAAAAATGAGCCTCTACAGCTGCTACACACAGCATTCTGATCAGACCTATGAAACAAGGTATCTTCTTAAACATGGAGGCATATTGTTTTTCAGGTCATTGCCATCAAAGGCTACGGTAACACTAATTGCTGTCATAGATGTGTCCTAACATCGTACACTGCAATTGCTAGTTCAGGTGTTACCAGTCAGATAAAAAGTCTAAGGAATATAAGAAACGTTAAAATAAAGGATAACAAAAAAAAAAAAAAAACAAAAAACACCACAAAAAAACACTTGATGGACTTATTATTTTGCTTCAAGAAAGTAAAAAAACACTTTATTGTGTCAGTACTTTCTAAACTCATATGCCAAGATGTCACCAAGAAATAGCTTGTTTCAGTGCACATATAATTACTACTCTCGAGTAATTTGTCTACCTGTTACCATGGGTAGCTCGCTGTTAAGAAAGCAAAGATTTATCATCTTTGCTAAAATTTTGATCTTCACCATCACCCAGCGCACAAGTGAGCATCTCTCTCAGTGAGAAACATTTGTACCTGTCTTTAGAAAAGACAAGAATTAGTACATCAGATTTAAAAAACAAAACAGAAACAGCAAAACAACAACAAAAACCAAGAACTACTCCTCTGCACAGAAATAGCATGCTTATCACAGAAAGATCCCAAATCAGAAAATGTACTTGTAACAATGAAGTCTTGTCCTGCAAGGAACTGAAGAATATATTGGAAAGTTCTAAACAAATGATTACAAATAAAAGCACAAGCAATGAAGTTTTAAGAAGGGAATAGCACAGTAGTGTGAGCCTAAAATGCTGACCTTGTCCAGAAAACAAAGTGCAGCTACACATCAGGCTAGAAACAGTTGCTTTTTAAAATATGCACATAAATATGAAAATTATATTTTATTCTTTTACGTAACAAAATTTGAACAGCAAAATGACCATACTTACAATCCTTCAGAAGAGTGATGGCTATTCAGTTATTTTAGACAGGCTTCCCTCTCTAGGGCCGCTTCCATTCGACTTTGTTTTAACCCCTGCAGAACAAAATGTAGGTAAAGCTTTTATTTCCCTGTAAAAACAAGATTTTTTCAGTCCTTTATAAGAATAGTGTTTAACTGGGGAGATGAGACCTGGAGAATCAAAAAGGACAGAAACTAAACTTCATGCCTCTATTATGCACTATGTCTCTACAGAATAATTACAAATCCGTATTTATTGTCCAGTGAAAAGTATATTAAAGAAATCCATGCTTATATAACCCAAAGAAATAAATTCTAAAGTTAGTCATTTGAAGATACCTTGAGGAGCTGAATCCCCATTCCCCACTTTCTCAATATCAAGAGTTAAATTCCTCCTATAATTCTCTTCCATCCTTAAGCAATCTAAGACAAACAGAAATCAATCCCCCGTGTCACATGCTCTCAACAGCTATGTTGACAACTTTTGCTAGGCCTCCATAAGCACCTGAAACAATTACTGGTGAACAAAGTCTCTGAAAAATGTCAGATCTGATGCCAAATGGGATACTACCATCTAAAAAGTACACAGAAAACCATATTCAGACATAGAAAGTTACATTCATATTTACTTCACCTGCCTACACAGAACCTGTTCTTTCAAAATTGATATAGAACACTGGTTAGAAGAGTGCTTAATGAGATTATAAGTAGAAAGAAAACACAAAAAACAACCTAAACTGAACTAACACCCAGGCTCACGTGACTCCTACCCACAGGTAAGAATATGCATACAATACAAAATACCCTTAAGTCTAACTACTATAAATCACAGCAGCTGCAACAATACTACAGACCTTTCCAGATAGAAACAGCACATACCAGGTAATATCCCGTGTGATAACCGCTCATATACCAAGCTATCAGCATGCTCCCCAGTGCTTCATCATCCTCAGGAGAATCTGGCCCCATTGGTGGCGGAGGAGGAATCAACTAAAAACAAAATCCAAATTGTTTTTGCTTCAGTGGGTTATATCTCACGTTAGATAGCAACACATTCTAAATGATCAAAATATAAAACTGAAAACAAGGAATACATCCTCAACGCATTCCCTGAAATGGAATCAAGCAAGGGAATCTTTTCTGAAAACATACAGTTTCCAAAGCCTGGGAGAAATACGGTTCCTGTAGCTTGACTGTTCAAAAGTTTAATTAGGCAAAAATATTTATCTGTATCAGTGAAACACTGTTACTTAAAAATAAAGGTGTAGTTCCTTGAAATACTCTCTCTCTTTGTATTCCTACCAACAGCTTCCCTG
Organism: Numida meleagris; assembly: GCF_002078875.1. Taxonomy (NCBI): domain Eukaryota; kingdom Metazoa; phylum Chordata; class Aves; order Galliformes; family Numididae; genus Numida; species Numida meleagris. The sequence continues at coordinate 72,035,134 of NC_034438.1, forward strand.
TCACAAAAATAAGCAGTGATCAAGCCCCATACATTAGATCCTTGTAATAGGTGTAATTGAACGCATTACCAAATATCCAGAAAATACAGACTTTAACACTCAAATGAGTTCAAAAAAACAGGTGATCAGGACACTTGAGATCATCAACATTCATCTTCACTTACCGGTGGTCCTGCTGGAAAGGGTGGGGGCCAGCACGACAGGAATGGTGGAAGTGTTCTGAATTTTGATCCATGCTATATTGAAAAAATTGAATAGTGCAATTAGAAAGAAATTCAAGGCATTAGGATTTTATTTAGCAGAAGTATCTGAAGCAACTCACAAATCTTAAACTAAAGGCAACATATGCCAGCAATTTAACAACTGCAATAACAACACGCAACAGCTATTTTTGGGAAGCATTCCATGCCTATAAAATTAAAACTTAGATACACTCTGAGGTAAACAGTGCTGAAACAGACATTTAGTTAACACAAGGTTATTTTTAAAAGTTTTTATGAACAGAAATAAGGGTTTGCACTCTTGCATGAAGAGGCATGTATGGTATCGGTAACAGGCATACAGACAACTTCTCTGTTCCTACATGGCTGGGGACGCATGCTAACTGAATTCAATAAATTCAAGGTGCCACGTGCACAATGCTAATGAATGTATTTGTTTAATGAGAGCTAAAACACAGAGCTATGAAAAAGAAAAACCAAACATGTCAGAATGAAGCCTTGCACAAATGTCAATTTTTAGCAAACACAATGCAGTGTATAACTGCACTGTTTATTTATGACTCCTCCACAACAGGGAAACTGGAGAGTGTATCAAGACCTCAGCTAAGCCAATAGAGAAGCTACAGCAGAGAGCTTCTGTGACATCTGGATACCACTTTTGCTGCCTTCAATGTTGTATAAAATAAAAACATACCACCTGGCTCATAAAGGTGCAGTCTTAAAACATTAAGAGTGCTGTTGCTAACAGCACTATCATGGTCCACAGAACAGCATCCTTCTATCAGTCTACAAGGCAGTTGCAAAGCAAGTGCTGTTTAGGGAGAGAGTTCTCCTCAGTGGCCAGAAGCTCCACAAAAGCACTACACAGTAGCCTCATTACTTGAAAATTACCCATGAGTGCTAACAAGCACATCTGCATATCCATTTTCAAAATGCTGTTGCTTTCTTTCTTAGACAATGGCTACGGTGGCAGGGCACTGCAACTGGCTGCCCAGGGCAGTGGTTATGGCACCTTGGTGCTGGAGAGTTCAAGGAGCATTTGGACAATACACTCAGATATAGGGTCTGATGTTTGGGCAGTCCTGCATGGAACCTGGATTTGGACTCCCTGATCCTTGTGGGTCCCTTCCAACTCTGGATATTCTATGACTCTACAACAAACGTTACCTTATTGTCTCAGAATTCAGACACCAGGTTTAACAGTGGTATAGGAATTACTTCAGATAATGCTGAGCTTACCCTTCCCAAGCCTGGGGCTGCCGGTGGTATGGGAAACCTTGAGTTTTTAGGAGAGAACCTTGCTTTTGTGCAGTTATTTTCATTTCGATGCGACTGGGAAGATTTTTCACTTTCATCTGTTGAATATGGAGTCTCATTTTCATTCTAGAAGACCAAAACATTCTTATGAGATGCACAAAGTAGGAAATTGCAGAAAGTAACTTCAGCGTGAAAAAGTGTGGGAAGCGCTGTCCACATCCTTCCCTTCGTCTAGACCTCCCAACCCTACTGAGGGAGTATCTTAATCTTATCTGTTCATCATTCTCACTGTATTTTCTTTCACCCGTAAATTTCTTATTCTCTTTTTCTACCGTACAGACTCCAGGAAGTAAGGGGAGACTTATAGTTCCCTCTACCTATATATGTCCCTTCACAGTGGAACTGGGTTTCAATTCTCACATGACCCATCCGGTCACTGCAGTGGTGCCAAAAACACTCAAAAAACACCCTTCACCTCCCCAGAATTCCTCATTTATTTACCGTTTCATCGCTAGCTGGAGGAAGTAGATCAGCCAGGTTCTGTTCCTCCTTATTTCCATATCCGGTGTACGTAACGACACATGTACCCCTCTTCAAATTTATGGAGGCAATAGTTGCTGGGTACACGTTACCATCCTCAGACCAAACAGCGTTACAGCTGTCACCAACTTTCCACTGCAACAGAATTGAGAAAGGCAAGTAAATGCACCTACACCAAAAATCGGTGGGAACAAAGTTTTTTCTAAACTACTTTTTTGTCCCAACCACGAGAACGATGCTTCTTACCCAGGAAGTCTTCCCCTAGTGAAAATGTGCGATGTAATAGCTACCTATAACCAAGGTTTTCCATGCTATTTCCTCCCCTCCACTCTATGAAATGTTACTTCCAAGGTAATAACAAAAAGCTCGTTTTGAGTACCACTGTCAAATACAACCCGCAGCACAAAAATCATCAGAATTTACAAGAGGGATAACCTGTTTCACCGGCATCGCATGGCTCTTATTTCTGTTCCTGTTCTTCTTGCTGTTTTTCCTTTTCATCCCTGGCCGCTGCTCCTGTTTATCCGAAGGCTCTGAGCATTCCCCGTTCTTCAAAGCATTCTTCAACAAAGAAAAGGAAAATAAATCAAAAAAAGCACAGCGCCAGGCTTCTGGGCGCCCCGAAGGCCTGCTTCCACACCGCCTCCAAGCGGCTAGCGGGGCCGCCCCTCACCTTGAAGGAGGCCACCGCCTTGTCGTACGCCTTGATGAGGGCCGTGTCGTCCCACATGTCCGAGTCGTCGCTCTAAGGAGGCCACAGAACGCTTTATAAGAGCTTTCTCGCCTCGCTCCCCCACGCTCACGCCCTCGCCTCCCGCTCCCGCCCGGCGCCCACCTGCCCGGTTCCACGCCGGAACAGCACCCTGCCCGCCATGGCCGCCCCGCCCCACGCGCCTGCCCTCTGCGCATGCGCCCCACGCGCTTCCGGCGGGCGGGGCCACGCCCCCAGTAGACCAGAGCTGCTCCACGGGATCAACGCGCCGAGCGAGCGCGGCTGCACCCGCGTCTGCGGGGATTCTGCGGAGCTCTACGCTGGCATCCTTAGGATGCACCCAGCGACACCTGGTACGCACCTTGAGAGCAGGAGCCGAGCAAAGCGCCAGTCAAAGGCAGGCGGCAAACTCGGCTTGATTTCTCACCGGCTACATCTTTCTTGCAACTCTTAAGCTACAACCCATGCATTTTGATCCACTGGAGTTTAAGCCAAGCAAGAATAAGGCTTCATTCAGCACTCCTCCCCTCAGAGATTTAGGCCTCTGTCGGCACACAACTCACCCAGGAAGCCAGCCTATCTGCAAAAATCATGCCTTTTCTCATGGCGTTATTCTTACCATCAGTTTAAGCAGAGATTTTTAACCATTTTAGTGACAGAACAACTTCAAGGTCTGCCTACGTTTGCAACACATTAACTTGAAGCCTGGAGCTTCTCCAGTTAGTATCAGCAGTAGTTAAAGAGTACCAATGAAACTTTCAACTGGATAAGCTCCTTCTGTAGCACAGGCTGAACAGCACCGTAGCACTTTCTCCACAGTTCACCTATTTCGCGTTCTTTGCCAGCTTCTTCCAAATCGACTGGTTACCAAGCATAACCACTTCAAATTACACAATATTTCATGCAACATTTTATTGTAAAAATATGGTGAGTTTTACAGTTTAGACCTCAGTAAGTTTAAGCACATTTCACTAGCGTGTTCCATTGTGAATGACGTACTTTAAAAGTTAAGAAAATCAGGTCTAACTGTAGCTTTAGAAAATAGATTACTGGAAACATTAGGTAAAACCTACAAATGCAGCAATAGCTGGAATAAAGCTATTGCTAGGTACGATCGTTATGCATGCAGAAGACTACAGTCAGTTTTGAAATAGCATTCCAGATGACTAAGCCTATACTAAACAGAAAACAAACTAACGCTAGCTGAACAAGGCTGCAAGATAAACATTTAATCATTTAATGGCAAGCCATTTTATGAATGATCTTCTAGGCCCTTCTCCTTGATTGATGTACTTTTATCTTCCCCACACAGTTCATTTTGCTCCTGCTTGCAGAGATTTCCTTTCATTAGCTGCTCTCTGTTTCTGCTGCATGATTTCAGAGTCCCTGTGAAGAAAAAAAAAAAAAGGTAAGACTTCAGACACTGGCTTGCTGTTTTTCTAAACAGAGTTTCTTCCATCTTTTTTGCAGCCCTTTATCAATCCCATTTCAATAAAGGGCTTATATTATAAAATAATCAGCCTCTATCACATCCTCATCCTGGTCTTTTCAGCAAGGTACGCCATGATGTAGAAATGTCACTCAATTACATTATACCTTATGTATTTCTAAAACTAAGAGAACTAAAGACCACAATGAATCAAATATCTTCAGGAAAGTATTACACAATATTTCCCTGTTAATACCAGACAAAAAACTGCTCAAAAGTAACATAAGCCTTTCCAGGTCTTGCCAAAAATAAACATGTCTAACAGCAAACACAGTAAAACCTACACCCAGGTTTTATACTTTGAGACATGAGTGGACCACAAACCAAAGAAAAGTACTTAAGCCCTGTTTCATCACTGGATGTTTTATGGCTCATTTTTCCTCCTAATTTGCACAATCACTCCAACCAACGGTGCTGAGTACCTTACCTCTGCTTTCTCTGAGATGCAGACAAGCTATCCTCTTTCCTTTTCCCTTTGAGAGTTTCCTGAGTCTTCTTCAGGTTCTTCTGTCGGGCAAGTTCACGCTGATTTCCACCTAGAAGATACCACATAATTGATACAGGTGGTAGCAGTTTCCAAGCACAGCGTGCCTATTACAAAAGTGTTAACATTTGGCTCATTTTACAATTAGAAATGACAGTATCTTTTGTCATGGTCTTTCTCTCTTGCACAGTGAGGCAAGAAAGCATCCCTGAAAGCATCAAGAAATGCACAACAAAAGTGCTGCTCTGAGAAGATGCACCTCTCCATCCAAACACCACAGGTCTTCCTTGGAACAGCCACAGCCATCACAGACACTAACTCTTCTGTATTTGCTGAAAAAAATCTTTTCAACAACATCCACTTCCAGTATTCCTAGACTGCTCTACTTCATTTGCTAGAGTTGGTTAGCTTGCTTGGTACTTCCTCTTGCCCTGCTTTTTCTGGACTCAAAAGTGTTCCAGAATACACTCAAGTACAATCACTTGCACTCTTGAACAAACACGAGCACTTTTCCATGCTGAAAAACGAAAACTCAGTTTCCCCATAATCTCCATTGTACCTCTCTTTCAGCATCTCTCCAGTCTTAAGACTACCTATGCCACCTCTCAATCTCCAAGACCAATCTCTCCAAACTTCACATGCCTGTAATTCCAGGTATACAGTCTACAACCAGGTGAAGAAGAAAATCTGAAACTTTACTGTTGATGTAATCCACAGCTTTGTACTACCACCACTTCTGAGCTGATAAAGGTACCTGCCATGCCAACAAGACAAAAGTGTTCCTTCTTCACATCAGTTTGTACAGCCCCTGGCAAGAGGTGCTACATACAGCATATTACCACTGCTACTTGCTGAGGGCTGCTCCTGCTTGTGAAGATGTGCTTCACCACTGACTGGACTACCTTTTGCAAAAGTGAGGAGAACTTCTGCTCCATCCTCCTCACAAGCACTCAGTGAGATCCTGTTCCCAGAGTTCTGCCACGTAAAATGGCCAATATTTTTTTCAGAAACGGAAATGAAACGGCTATCTCTGGCAGTATTGGGAGTTGATTAGAACTTGATGACTCATAAGCAGATGATACATTCCAGGCTATAAATGGTTCTTCAGTTTTGTAGTGCTTAGTGCATGAATGTCACATGAGTAAGCTTGCATCATGGTCTTACATGGCGCTTGAAGAAACTAAATAAACATTTATCATGAAGAAAAAAGGGTGGGAAGTCAAAACACACAGTTTTAGACAAAATTCATACAGCAGCTATCCTCGATCCTTAACCTCACACATTCCCTCTTTCCCAATCAAGCAGTGTCTGTAGAGTTATTGCATACATGTACAATCTTCTAAGTGCAACAACCAAGCTGCATGGTGGAATGAAAAGCTTGGCTGCTATTTCTGCACAGCAAAGGAGAACGGGTGGAGAAGGACAGTACCACTGTATAGACACTAAGCAGACAAAAACAAGCTGCTCTCTGAAAATAAACTTACTTGTACCATTTCTGTTTCCAAGAAAACATCACAAGGACTATTTGGCCCCAGCACTCTACCTGAGATGCTGAGTATCCCATCTCTTAAGAGAGATGGTGCTATTTTACACATTCTGTAACATCTGCCTAAATCTTCCAAGAAAGGTGGCTCTGGCAGGAAGTCAATTCCACTTCCTGTAATGTGAAAAAAACAGCACACCCTTCCTTACAATACCTGTGCCCTAATGCCCCAGGAAAGCCTGTCTCTGCAAGGCATATGGCTTTAGTTCTGCCTATCCGTGCTCTTCCATTTCCAAGATCCACCTGTCCTATTAGAGAACGATATGTGGAAAACTTCTGTATAGCGCTGGAACAAGCTGTCATCGTTTTTCCTGGACAGAGGCCAAACAGAATGGCAGCATGGAGTACAGATGCCGTGACCCCTGGAGTACCTTCTGAGCAGCAAAGGATCTGATCACATGTCAGAACTCGAGCAGAACAGAACTGACTGCCACTGCGTTCCAAAAACAGAATGCTGAATTCAACAGGGCAGTTTGATACAAGCACAAAGCAATAATGGAAGATGAGTACCAGGAAAAAAGAGTCATCAATTCATCTAATCATAAACATCTTCACAGATTTATTGCATTTCCAGGCACCCCATGTATATGCACTGTTTCAACTTGGTAGTACAAGAACTGCCATGAATTTATGAATTCGGAGGCACAGTTTCTAATTAGCAGTCCAGTTTCATTCTATTTTACCACATGAATCTTTGAAATGAGAGCCTAGTCCACACGTGACTGATACCAAAGGTCTGAACTCCAGAAATATATACTAAAGCTTAGAATAAACAGCGTGGCAGCATACCACAGCTGCCTCTCCAGCATCCTGGCACTGTGCTGAAGTAAGTCGCCTTACAACACAACGCAATAGTCCTGTTATCCTTGGCTATAGGACACTGTACCTCTCTTTAACCCTTAACATATAGTTATCTTAATAGCATAAGAACAGGGAAAAAAAACATAAAGAGCCATTAGCCTTCCACTTCCTCAAATCCCAGGTCTGATCCGTGCACACGCTGTTTACAACCTAGGCCATCCTTTGCACTTTGAGCAGTACAGCAGATTCAGAGCTGCATTTTTTTTTTTTATTAAGCCAGAACTTGTTAGTACCTCCTCACCTCATGACAGAGGGTTTCTGCGCTGTCAAGTACAGCATGCAGAAGCCAAACGAACAACCCCACCAATGAGGCAGCACTCCTGATTTGCTTTACAGTTCTCCACCATCTTAGCGTAAATATAGAACCAACGCTTTCAACGGCAGCCCTAACCACAAATAAAACAACGCGCTGTTACACGTTTGCCATCACTAGAGAGCCCTTTAGACACACGGTGGGCGGCAGCCAGGCCTTAAGCCTGGTTCCGTTATCGCTGCAGACCACCTCCTCTCCTCATCCAGCGCCCGGCCGCTCCCTGAGAAACAAGACACGATGACGGCCGCCGCACCCTGACAGCCCGGCGCTGCTCTGCCGGAGGCCGCAGCCCGCTGCCCGCCCCGCTCCCCGCCAGAGCGGCAGCGCAGCCCCGCGAATCCCTCCAGCACTCACGGGTCATCGCGAGACGCTCGGGCCGCGCAGCACAACAGACACCCCGACTGCCAACACCTGCTAGAACGTTCTCCCGCCCCACCCACGGCTCCCGCTCCTTATGAAGCGTCGCGGTCCCGCACGTCATTGACGCGGGCCGGGCGCGGCGCCTCACCCAACCAGCGGGCCGCGCGCTGACGGCCGGGCGCGGGGGGCGGGCACACGGCGGCAGCGGGGAGCGCTTCGCGGCGGCTTCCGCCCGCGGGGTCGAGGGGCGTAGGGACGAGGGGCGGTGTCCGTTGGGAGTGCGGCGCTTCGGGGTGGGGGGGAGGCGAAAAGGAACGGCGGTGGCGCGGAGCGGAGGCCGCGATAAGCCAGCCGAGGGGAAGCCTTGCAGGCTGCCGCGGCAGCAGGAGCTCGCGGGGCGCCGGCGTGATGAGGAGGAGCCCCGCGGCTGCGGCGCTCCGCCCCCGCCCGCCCCGCGTCGCGCTCTGATGGCGTTGCGGCCGCGCCGGTGCGCTGCCTGCGTGCGCCAGCCGGCCTGCCCGCGCTGCCCCGCCGCCCGTGCCCCAGCGCAGGCTGCGGCGCGCCTCCCGCCGGCCCGGCACCATGTTCCGCCGAGCCCGCCTCGCCGTGCGGCCCAACGTGCGGCCCGCCGGGAGGGGTGCGGGCGGTGCGGCGGACGCGGAGCCGCAGGGCTCCCCGGCGGCTTCTAGGGAGGAGGCTGCGGCGGCCGAAAACCAGCCGAGCGGGCGGCGGGCCGACAGGTGGGTTCCGCCGTGCCGCTGCGCGCGGGGAGGGCAGCGGGGCTCCGCCGGAGGCTGCTGGCTGCCGGCCGGGCGGGGTGGGCCCTCGGGAGCCCTGCGGGACGTAGCGCTGAGCCGGCGCCCGGCAGCGTCCTGCTCCGAAGGGCCCGGGCTCGGTAGCCGCGGCCGCCCCTGCGGGCTGTGCAACGCGCGCCGCTGCTGTGTGACTCGGCATTCTCACTCTGCACGCTGCTCCAGCCCTAACGCTCTGACTTTTTTTTTTTTTTTTCCGGGCCTTTTCAGTATTTTAAATGCTTTTCATCGCAATGGAAATACCCCGTAGGGTTAGGCTCAGGAGCAGCTCTTCCAGACCTGTCTCCAGTCTGATAACTGCCCTTCAGAACAACCTTCCCACCTGGCTGGTTTTGCATGTTGCGTTTGTACTTTTTTTTTTTTTTTTTTTTTTAGTTGGAATCTGTCCTTTATGACATTCTATGAGGCGTTTTTACAATTTCTGTTTCCTTTGACTAGAAATTCAGGTATTTAGCTAGTCCAACACAATCTGTCTGTGGTAAACCCATGCTAGTTTTTGTCCAGCTCATATATTTTGTACTTAAACTTGTTTTACAATGTGCTGTAAAGATCTTTTTCTTTCATAATTCATTTAGAAAACGTATGGGTTACCCTGATCAGACCAGCTGATCTCCGGTTGTCCAGGACTTCTTTCTTAAGTGAAGATGCAGTTGTTTTTCATTTATTCAGCAGATTTATCCAATGTGTTGTGTTTGTAACTTAATGGGTGTTTTGGAATAATTTAATTGTAACTGTGAAAACTAAACATCACTGCTGTTCTGAGGTGGAGAATGTTCTGAGAAATATTTTCACATGTCTTGAAAAAATAGGCCTTTACCAGGTGCATGACTAACAGTAAATACGGCAAACATCTATGCAAGCAAATCCACAAGTCTGGATCCTGCTCTTTTAAAGAAAAACTTAAATGGTTTTATAAACCTTAGACCGTAGTAGTTGTTAAGTCAACTGTCGTCAAGGCGTGTTCAAGACAAACGTCCTCAGTTTGCTGACCTAGTGAAATGCATGGGGAGGTAGGGGAAAAGGGCTGGGAAAGAGCTTCTTTGGCGAAGTGCGGATTTGGAAGATGGTGCACTCACAGGAAAATTCATATGGATCACTGAAGTGTGGTGGTGGCTTCCAGAATTCGGGCAGTGGGAGAAGGTAGTGCCCAGCCCGCAAGTACTGGGAGACTAGGGGGAATTTTCAGCCCTGGGAGCAGGCAGTAAAGGCTCAGGTGAGAGCTTCTGCCTTCTTTCCTACATTTGCTCTTCTTAAATTCCACTGAATTCGTGAAGCTTCCGTTTGGTTTTGGAGGCCTCTACTAACCAAATAGGAGAGGGTACGCCCAGGGATTTACTGCACTGTAAGCAGTTATTAGCTTCTTGGAAAGCTGCTTCTGTAGATGATGTATTTTAAAGATTGGCTGCCTGGGTGCCTCTGAAACTGACTATATGTCATCGAATCTTGATTTATTGAGTTTTAGTAATTGGTAGAATACAGCAGAATGTAGTTTTCTGTGCTCTGCAGAAAAATTAATGGCAAATACGGACATCTTGCATGTTTTCTTGCCCCACCTAAAGCATTCTGTCCTAGCCTCTCCAATCTGTACCTGTACTGTTTGTCTTTCAATTTCTAAGCTCTGAATTGGTTTTGCAATTATCAGGGAAGTGAAAATTCCCTGAGCATAAGATTTAAAATACCTTTTAATATGGTCTCTGCTAATATTGTGAGCTGACTGCAGTAGGCAGCTCAGCCCCACACAGCTGTGCACTCATTTCCTTGCAGAGGGATGCAAAGAGAATTGGAAAGGTAAAAGGGAGAAAATGTGTGGGTTAAGATAAAGGTAGTTCAATATGCAAAACAGAAACCACACATGGAACTAAACCAAACCAAGGATGTCATTCACTCCTGTCCCTTGACAGCCTTTTCCAGGAAAGCAGGGCCCATCACACACAAGGGTTATTTGGGAAGACAAATGCATTCACCCTGAACTTTCCTCCTGCTTCCTTCTTTTCATCAGCTTCTATTGCTGAATGCAACCTCATACAATAGAGGACATCCTTTTGGCTAGTTTGTGTCAGCTGTCCTGGCCATGTCACTTCCCAGCCTCTTACACGTCCCCACCTCTGCTGGCAGGGCAGCATGAGAAGTAAAGGCCTGGAACATGGGCAAATACCAGTTAGCATCCACTGAATGATGGTGTTACCAACAGTATTTTTACCACAGACCCAAAACATGGCAACGTATGGGCTGCTGTGGAGGAAATTAACTCTGTCCCACTCAAAGCCAGTGCAGATAAATTACATTTAACTATGGGAAATCTAGTATGGTACTCTAGGGAAAAATATATAAGCCTCAGACAGCATGGAGAAGATGATCGTAGAATTTCTTTCCACTGTTTCATGCTGTATAACTGGAAGACACTGAATGGAGCTTTCCAGAGTCTCGTTCAAAACACAAACGATATATGGTGAAGTTGCTCTGCTCCTCGTTGAAGGATGTGTACTAAAAATGCATATGAACTCACAGTGGGGAACAAATTGATACAGAAAAGTCTGCTACATCATCTATAGCCTATGCACACACCACATAATGCTGAGAGATTATTTGGAGGAGTTATGCTGGTTTGGTTTTTTTGCTTTTCATCTATTCCTCCAAAGGCATTTACTACTTAGCACTTTTGGAGTTGGGTAATTAAACCATAGATGTAGTCAGTGGTAAAGAAACAAAAAAGACATAGTTCTAACGTGAAATTAAAAAGCTCTTTATGACTCAGGTGTAATTCTGCTGCAGTTTTACCATGAGCAACATCCAAGGAGAGGAATACTAGAATTGCTTACAGGCTTAAGATGATGGAGATGAGCGATTTTGCTTGCACTTTGGAAATTATTCCTACGTAAGGGATTAAAACAGTACCTAAATAAGAAAGTTTCCAAGGGGAGCTAGAAGATGTTTGCCCCCTAAAGTCCATTTTTCATGTGTTCAGTGGAACAGCAGCCAGTTTCACTCCCGAAAACTTTTTGTACTTTAAAAAAAAAGATTAGATTTTATCTGCTTACATTGGAGGAATGCATGGATTGCAGTGAAAAATCATAAAGCTCTTTGTGCATGCCCTTATTAAAATTTTTTTAGTCTGTAACATGTTATATGGGGTACTTTTTTTTTTTTTACATACGTTTGTTAACTTTATCATACCATGAAATAAGATATTCTCAATAAAAGGTTAGAGCCTTCTAATAAGAAGGGCAAAAGAGGAATATGTGAATACAGTATTGTTGGTCAACTAATTTGTAGCATTAATACTTAGTATTTCAAAATATGCCATTTCTTATTATTATTCTTATTATAATTAGTTTGAGGAAGTGACAGGTATTGGACAGTTCAATTGTGGCTTCTTGTATACAATTGTATTTTTCTGTACTGTATTTATACTTGTTGGTGCATGAGCATGTTTTGATAGCAAAAGTTGTAAATCTGTCACTGTAAAGTGTTTCAGAATAATCTCTTACATTTTCCAGTGATGAGAAGACCAACAGCTCAAATGATGCTGGAGAAGCTACTAAACCTACAGACATGCCTACGCAGAGAAGAAAACGGATTTCCACTATGCCCAATCTTGTCAAACCCAGAGCTGGGCCTTCATCTGATCTGCATAGTGCATCAAAACCACAGAGGCGAGCATCACAGGCTCCTGATGGCGGCGCTCCACTTCAGAAGGATTCTCCTCCATCAGAGAAGAGTCATGGTGAAAGCTCTTCAAAGTCTCCCATGCTACCCGAAAAGAAGACACCTGTGCCACAAGTGCCACAGTTTTCCCCACTGAAAAAACCAGTGAACAAAGAGCAAACTGTAGCCACTCAAAAAAATGATGATCCCTTGCAGAAGAACATACCCTCCCCACTTAAGGAGAGACCAACACAGGAAACGTCAGTGACACAGGAGGAAAAGCTGCCTCCGAAACCATCTCCTGTAAAAGAGAAACGAATATGTTCTGACCGTGAAAGGATCCTCAAAGCTCGGAAGTTACGAGAAATGCTTAAAGAAGAGCTGAAGAAAGAACGGATGGTAGGCCTCTGCATTGAGCAGTGCTGATTTATGAAGGGCAGAGAAAGATGTTATCTGCCTAACATTAGCATTGCTTCTTTGCAGTAGTGTTTCCTGACAGCAGTCATCACCAGCTCACTAACTGCTAATACTTCATGATGTGTCAATAACCCTGTGGGGATTTATTTATTTATAAGCAGTAGCAGCACTATGTTCCCTCATAATACAGATTTCATGAGAAATTACGTATCTTTACTTTTAATTAGACTTAAAAACCTTTTTAACGTGAGACCTTGCTACTATATCATCACTAACTGGTCATGTAGTGAGTGGTGAAGTATGCTGTAAAAAAGCTTGGGATTTGGGATTTCTTGCGTCTTTTAGACTTTTGTTGACTGAGTTGTGTGATTTAGCTCTGCCAAGAATTGAATTTCTTTGAGAAGGTAAATCACTTAGGGGATCATAGAATCATAGAATGGCCTGGGTTGAAAAGGCCCTCAAAGATCATCGAGTTTCAACCCCCCTGCTGAGTGCAGGGTTGCCAAGCACTAGACCAGGCTGCCCAGAGCCACGTCCAGCCTGGCCTTGAATGCTTCCAGGGACGGGGCATCCACTCCTTGGGCAACCTGTTCCAGTGCATCACCACCCTCTACATGGGATATGTGGTCTCCTCTGTGGTAAATATACACTTTACAATAAACTTATTAGTTCAGTATAAAAGCAACAACAACAGCAACAAAAAAAACAACCCCCAAACTCCACCAACAAAAGGACAAACTTCACTTAACTGGGGTACTAATGAACGGAGAACACTACTTAAGACATAAAAAGTACTTCCTGGGTGAAACTGAGTTTTTTGGTTTTATACAGAAACAAATGAAACACAGGCCTCCAATAATTGAAGGGTGTTCTCCACCAGATCGCTCTAAAATGACCATGAGAGACTTGATATACTATCTACCAGAAAACAATCCTATGAAGTAAGTATGTTTTTTTTTTTCTTTGGGTTAAATGATTGTTTTTCTGCAGTTTAATGATTGTGAAGAGGAGAATTCTCAAATCTGGAGTGTTAGCACAGATGCAGTATTGTTATAATGGCAAGAAAAGCTTCTAAACACTTTCATGTCTACACAGTCTTTGTACAGGAATTATAAGTTAGTGTACATGTTAAAGTGTAAATAGTAAAATCTTCCCCACTGCTCATTCTTCTCTGTACAGATACAGAGTAACAGTAAGTTGGTTTTTGTTAGCTAGGTTCTGTTAAATTTGTTGTTAGATGTTAGGAATCACTGCAAAATCTAGCGGACTGTGGGAAATCAAGCATTTCTTTTCCTGGGTTGCTGAAGTGCAGAAAAATACACTGCAAGACCTTGAAGGTCTCTCCATCTCATCTGAATGGGTGTGGCAGCTGCTGCTGCTCTTCCTTAACAGCAGTCATTGTAAGTACAGCTGTCTGAGTCCTGTTATTCCTTCCTCTCTAGGTTCATAAGCAGACTTGTGTTCATGAATCCTGAGAATTCAGTACAGCTTCAAAGCCTCATATTGTGCCCAAACCATGGCCCTCCCTTACCAACTGTGTGCATCTCTTATTCCCCAGTTTGTTCAGCTGGGTGTTTGCTAGTAGAATAGATATATGCACTCACATAGTGATTTTAAAAACATTCCAGCAATCACAGAGCTGTTGAACGTGGGCTCTTAGTCTGCCTGATGTCCATGCTTGGATAGTGGACCTTTACCAAGCTGTTTGTATGTACAAGCTTATGCATGCAGAGTTAAATGGTGAATGTTCTGCTCATGAAGAAGCAAAATTGCTTCAGACATGTTCTTGGTGATACCAGGTAAAGTATTTGCAGGTTGGCCAATAGCAATACACAGGAAGAAGAGAAGAACTCACCCAGCCGATGAAGGGGCAGTCTGTTTACAGCCCTTTCATCCCTCTCCTGCTCCAATCATCTCCATTTCACCATGCTTATTCCATACTGATCCATCATGATCCCTGTTTTTCCCTCCGTTGGACCTTTCTCTTAAATGTATCACAACAAGTTTGTGTAGTCATGCAACCCTCTTCTGAATGCATTATATTGTGGACAGTCACCCAGAACCCTCTCAGATATCCCACAAGATTCTTACCAATTACGAAGTTCAGGTTGACCTTCAGTCCTGTGCCTGAGTAGTTCCTTTAAAGACCCATCAATTAGTAGCAGATGAGTTTGGCTTTTTATTGTCTGTTATCACCTGCTCATTAATGTTTGTGTGCCTGTCTCTTTTATTTACCACTTTCCTTGCTAATTTTTCTTTTGCACTGAATAGTCATTAAGCAGATAATGAACCAGATGCTCTCACATTTCCTATACCTTTACTATGGATATGTTCACATGCCTCAGTTGTGGTTTAACCCAGCAAGTGGTTGGTGTGCCACGCAGTCATTCACTCACTCCCCCACCACCCCAGTGGGATGGGGGAGAGATCTGAGAAAAACTAACCCCTCATGGGTTTAGATAAAACTATTTACTAAGATAAAGATGATAATTATGACATATATATATGAATGTATATAACAAGTGATGCACAAGCAGTTGCTTACCAGTCCCTAACTGATGCCTAGCTAGCCCCTGAGCAGCAGAAGAAAAAATTAGATGAACTACCATCCTCTTCAAAACTCCTTCTGCCTGATGTCATATGGTATGGAATATTCCTTTGGCCAGTTTACATCAGCTGTCGTAATTCTGTTCCCTTCCATCTCCAAGGGCCCTTTGATGTGAATGGCCTTGGTTCTGTACAACCCTCTAGCCCTCTGATAATTTTCGTGGCCTTTTGGACCTGCTCCACGTCTTTCTTGTGCTGGGGGCCCCAGACCTGGCACAGTACTCCAGATGGGGCCTCACAAGGGCAGAGTAGAGAGGGACAATCACCTTTCTCACTTTGCTGGCCACCCATCTTTGGATGCAGCCCAGGATGTAGTTGGCCTTCCAGGCTGCAAGTGCACATGGCTGGCTCCTGCCAGCTTTCTGTCTACCAAGAGCCCTAAATGTGCTGAAAGCAGCCCTGATGAGAAGTACTTGGGCATTCTGGTGGACAAAAAGCTTAACATCAGCAAGCACTGTGTGCTGACTATTGCATCCAGGATTGGGGACCCCCACGATTTTATGACTCTATCAGGTATATAGTATAGAATGTACAGTGAAAGATGTAAATTGTTATGTTTAATAACATTATAGAAGATTACATAAACGTATAGTGCTTATTGAAGGGGGACCAGTTCCACAAATGTTTTTTTTATTTTCAAACTTGTCAGTTATTGCAAAGTAGAGATGCTCGTGTGGAGTGTTTTGTTGTTCTATCAGATTCCAGCTTGTTATGTAAAGCATCAGGTACTTTTGTCTCATTTACTGATGGTCTGCTTTTCATCTTCAGTTTCCTGTGATAAGGTAATCTGCACTTCCTATTAATTGCTTTGTTAAAATTAGTTCACAGTGAATCAGATGTTGATTACTTATTGTAGTCTCATGGATTACTGTGTGAAATCTATTGTTGTGCCCTTCAGCAATTGATGCCCATAGATGCTCATAAGCAACTGAAAAACCACACGACTGTGTGTGATGATTGTTCAATTAGACTAAGTTCAGATCTGATAAAAAGAATTGAAGATAAGAAAGTTTATGTTTCTTTGTCCATTATCCAGAGAAGGTGAGTTTGAGGGAATGAAGCAGAAATACGTCTGTACAAACTTTTACCTCTAACTCTTAAAAATTCTAGGTCTTCATTAGCAGAAGAAAGGAGAACAGAAAAGAATTCTGCACTGGGTCAAATGAAAGAGTAAGTCTTGGAGATGAAGGTACTTAGAGTAAAAAAAACTCTTCTGATATTGGAAAATAACATGTTTAAATGTAGTAATAACATTGTCTTCATTTACTGTTTCAATATCATAGCCCTTATTTAAAACGAACTGTGAGAGTGGTAAAAGAGCTTCTTGCTTTTCATGTTATGGTTTTGGACTTGTCCATCACACAACAGCATGAAAAGCAGATTTCAGAGTCTGTATCAGCCACCTTGCTAATAGGTTGTAATGTTAAGTGTTTAATTAAATTGTTGAGCATTTGGCACATAGAGCAACAATTTGGTAGGGTGCTACCAAAAGTAATGTTTTTTGCTTTTTAAAACTGTAGACAGGAAGAGAAAAGTACTCCTGATCATGAAGAGGAAGATGAGGAAGAGGCAGAGAATGGGGAGGAAAGTCAGGATGGTCCACTTCTAGTTCCTCGTGTGAAAGTAGCAGAAGATGGTTCAATTATTCTGGATGAAGAAAGGTAATTTCTGTGTTTGACTCGTGGACAATATATGCTAGATTGCTGCTTTTTTTGTAAACGGGACTGTTGTTTGAGGGAGGGAGAAACAAGTGTATGGTGTGATGAGAGTTGAGGTATCCTAATTTAGAGAATAGTGCAAATATGTAGCAATATATGGGCAAGAATTATCTGTGTCTTCGTTGTGACAAACTTCCTCTGAAAAGCAGGGTTTTGGAGAAACTGATATCAAGGAAGGTGTCATGGTTTGTAACAATGCTGAATGTTTGACAAGCTTCCAAATGTCTCCTATTTAGTTCACTTCTTTATTTCTCATAGTTGCAAACGTCTGTTCGCTGTTGTTCGGTCATCAGTACAATTTACTTCAGCTTTGTATCTTGCATGTTGCTGCTATTCAGGTGTCAGTCACTTTTCTTAGAATGTGATATTTAAAAAAAATACCAGTCTCTCCAATTATGTGTATGCATACTCTCAAAATGTTACTACCATGAGATTTAGGTTGAAGTATAAGTCTAGAACAGTGCTAGAAAAAGAACTTGACATTTTTCCAAAAGAGGAGAGACTGTTGTGTGGTTTTGCAAAGCAGTTTTCTTGGATATTAAAAAGACAGATCTTTGAGGTGATATTTTTTAAAGATATTTTAATTATCTCTATCTGTACTAAATCTAATAAAAAGGGAAAAACAAACTTGCTTGCACAGTCTGAGTAGGCTAATGCTTTCTACCACTTTCTCCCATTAAAATACACAATAATGTAATCATTACAGTGGATAACACTGTGAATTCTGGCTTGTGGCTGGAAAAGTCTGACTAGTTGGCCTGTAAATGTCAACGATATGTCTTGCTAGCAGTATTGTCAGGTAAGTGTCTTTCTGTCTTTGCTTTTGTAGTTTAACTGTAGAAGTTCTAAGAACAAAAGGTCCCTGTGTTGTAGAAGAAAACGATCCCATCTTTGAGCGTGGCTCTACAACTACGTATTCCAGCTTCAGGAAAAGCTTTTATACCAAACCATGGTCAAATAAAGGTAAGTATACTTTTGGTTTCATGTTTTACACCTGCAGGAAAATCTGTTTCCCAGCAGTGTTTTACGCTTAACAAATTTTATGCCCAGTGAAGTTTATGATCTGCTTAAGTGTGACATTTCACCCTGGAAGTTCTTTAAACAAGCAGAGCTCTGATGTTGACTGTGAAAATAGGCAAGTTTAAAGAAATCCAGTGCATTTTGTAGGATATTCATGACTACTTCTGTTATGAAGTTTAGATACCGTGGAAATGCTTGCCTTTCCAGATGGGTAATTTTGGCTTTGGTTAGCAGTATATTTGAGCTCAGTATGGAACAGGTAGCTTTTCTTAACAGCTCCTTTACGTGGTTCTTCCAGCATGGACAGAAATAAATATAAAGCTGTTTCAACATTAGCAGCTTCGGTATGCATTGGAAGCAGACATGTTTTTGTGTTGTTTTTTTTTTGTTTGTTATAACTAGCTCTGTTGTATACTGATTATTATCTATTGGCTGACAGCACTGTGCAAGACTTCTTATAATTATGTATTTTTTAATAACTTTATATTGAAAATTTAGCATCACAAGATACCGTGCTGCTCTTTGAATGTGCTATTACCCTGTTTACAAGGAACAGTAACAATATGTTTTATGTATTATTTGCCTCGTTCCTGTTTGAGGTTGTGTTCATAATAAAATTATAACTGGCATTTTGAAATGGGTTAGCTTTTATTTACTAGTTATCTACAGAACATTTCACATTCTGCAGTTTTATATTAGACAGTTCTTTCTGTTAATAGTTCATGTAACAAATGTTGTTAGATATCCTTCAGTAAAATAACACTTTTGCCAGCTCAGCTGAACTTGCAGTCACTGAAGATAAACTGAAAGTTATCTATCTAACTGTATTAAGTTTGAAAGATGTTTGTATTTTAGATAGCGAGAAGGCTGATTACATTAAATATGCTTGGTTATGTGTGTGTATGTATAGCTATACAATCTTGTTGGTGACCCTGCACTCAGCGGGGGGGGGTTGAAACTCTGATGATCTTTGTGGTCCTTTTCAACCCAGGCCATTCTATGATTCCGTGATTTTCTTTTTTTCCCCAGAAACAGACATGTTCTTTTTAGCTATCAGTATGGTTGGAACAGACTTTTCCTTGATTGGACGATTGTTTCCTCACAGAGCCAGAGCAGAAATTAAGGTAAAGGTTAAAACACTTAATCCAACAATTAAGCATCTGTTTTCAATTTTCTGTTTCCTCTTTTTCTGTTACGATTATTCCTATTAGTATTGATCATCTTAATGCTAACTGGCTCTTAGAAATGATTTCAATAAATGTTTCCAGGAGATAAGAACCTCAATTATGAATATACTGACACAAATTCTGAACAGAATATCTTCTAAATCTAACATATGTAAGCACAGTTTGCCTTGATTTTATTTTAATTGAAAATACTGAAAAACATAACTATGAGGCTGTTTTGTGGTGCCTTTCTTGGTATCTGACTGGGAAAACCTTCAGTATCTCAGACTCTGCCTGGATTAGAAATAAGGACAAAGATGTTGAAAAGAATCAGAACCTGAGTGATGATATGTAGTGGTGACAGTAAAAACAAACATAGCTTTAACAATTAAAAACAGATGGCAAACTTGTGCTCTCTGAGCACGTTTGCAAGTGTTTACAACTTTGGTTCATAGAAAATTCTATTGCATTGAAGAAGGTTCATATTGATCTGTTGTGCTGTACCATATCTTGTTGCAATTTTTTTTTTAGAACAAGTTCAAACGTGAGGAAAAAGCAAATGGATGGAGAATAGACAAAGCTTTCAGTAAGTGAAGTGTACTCTACCCTACTGTGAGTCAGTTAACTGGCAGTTGTCTTTTTTCATTGTCATTTTTTGCTTTGCTTAGGTTAACCGTGTGACTAAGTTTCTTGTTCATAACTGAGTTTAGAAGATGAGAAGTCTTAAGTTTTTATGAAAAGTTTGGCTGACAGTAGAAGTCTTTGGGTTTAATTTATTGCTTTTCTATATATTTAATACTTTACATTAATATACACTTTTCATATATATTCAGTTAATCATTCTGGTCCTCTTTAGCAGAGTTACCACTCGTAAACTGTTTTGAGAATCTTTAAATTCTTTGTATGTTGCTTCAGTGGGAGATATAAGTCTTGAATTAGCAGGTGCCCTGCTCGTGCAGAAGCAAAATGGCTTCTGACAGGTTCTTGGTGACACCAGGCACAGTATTTGCAGGTAGGCCAACAGTTATACACAGAACTACGAGTGGAGCTCACCCAGCTGGTGAAGGGGCTCTCTGGCTGTATAACTCTCCTTCTCAGGAAGCAGCCTAGGCACAAGAGGTGCCCTCCCTTCAGCGGCTGGCCCTTACCTGAGCCCAGGGGCTCCACTCTTGCTCCACCCCTTCTGCTCCCTGGGGAACCCAGGCGCAAACAATTTGCCTGTGCACCCTAGGCCAGCCACAGCGCTTCACCAGGTGCTCCATCACCAGTTCAAGCCCTGACCTAACAGTTCCCCTACAGCATGTCAATGCATTATATGATACTGTGATAAGTACCGTAACCTTTTCACTATCTGTTTTTTAAAACCAAGGTGCCAAATAATTTTTGTCACCTCTTGTTCTTTCTCATGTGATGCAGAAATTGATACAGGAATCTCTGTTTAAATTTACATAATCTCTGTTTTTTATTATCACAGTGTATTAATGAGCATTTTACGAAGAAGAAAGTTGGAAAAATTCTCACCTTTGATTATTTTTTTTTTCCTATTTTGTTGCTTTAATCTGAAAGAAGAAAAGCGGCCCTTTGATTTTGAGTTGTTTGCCCAGCTGCTTGAGAAAGTCTTGGCAGATGAGGAAAAGAGGAGGCAGAAGAATGTTAAAAGCCAGAAGCCAAAGGAAAAGAAGCCACTAAGGCCTCGGAAGAAGCCAAAAGGTATCTCAAAAGAACGTATATGAGCGTTACAGACCAATGGTTAGTAAGATATTGCTAGCAGAAGTAAAGCCCTGTAGAGAATTTCTGTCTTCCCCGTTCTAGACATGGTGAGAGAATCCTGGCTTCATAGTTTAATTCTTCTTTAGATGTAGTTTGTTGATGCGGCAGTCAGAGAATCGTTGAGTTTGGTAAAGACCTTCCAATCTTAACCTCCCCTGTGCAAGTTAAGGCCATTTCTTAATGTCCTATTCTACTAATTGGTAGCAGCCTGCTTCTTGAGGTGCATTTTCTCCGGGCGGAAACGTGAGGCCACACTGAGCATAGTGCAATTCTATGATTTGAAACGCTGATATTCTAAAAGAAGTATTCTAATTTAAGTTAATAAGAATCTCAGTGATTTGCTAATGAATTTACTGCCAGAGTCCATGGCCAAACCCATGTTTTTGGCATGTTCTGTGACTTTTTAATTATCCTTCTTTTTAATACATTTTAGACTGTTATTTTAAAGATTCTGATTTTCCTTCTTTTTAGTTCAAATCCCCAAATCGGAATGATTTTTCTTTCTTCTTCCCTCTGGAGAGTCTTGTAAAAGTTGTTTTATTTTCTGATCTGTTTAAAACAAATGATAAAGGTTATGATGATAACAGTTGCTAAATATGTAGTATCTTATTACTTCAGTAACTGTGACAGGTCCTTTCATAAATCTGCCTAAATTAAAAATGGTTATACTGACGCAATTTTAGATATTTTGTGGGTTTTTTTGAATGTTTGTTTCACAAAAACCCGTCTTCTTATAAACAGCCTTGTGGAAAAAACAAATGAACATCTCTTTTTAGGGGGGTGCTAGCCAGGAAGCAGCATGTCAATTTAATTCTTAAAACTGACATAGCTGTTTTTCTATACCACTTATTTCAGATTTGATTGAGGAAGAGACCACCTAGTGGGTCTTAAAATTGTATGTAAAAATGGTGTTGCCAGACTTTAATGGTATGTTTAACGTACTTTGTGTTAAGCTACATGAATATGCTTTTCTATTCCTCCTGCATTTTGAATTACTTAGAGGGTAATGAATATAAGAGTAATAAAAAGAACAGGGGAAAAGTGTTTGGTGGTTTTCTGATATTCCACATAAATTCAAGATCGTGACAAAATGTTCTGGAGAATTAAGGAAGCAGAATTTTAGAAATGCATTAAATCCAGAAGAGAGCTTATGTATTATTATCTGCCAGATTATAATTCTAAGCTTTCTTATGTAAAATAAGAATGGTTAACTCATTAATCTATTGATCAAAAATACATTTTCCTGACATAATTTCTGCAATCATGACTATCTCTTTCTGCAGAGGTAGAACAATTCCTTTTAGGAATAGCAGCACCTGTTTTTACTGGACCAGAAAATGATTGCATAAACTGATCAAAAATATAGGAACAAGAACATTTGATAACTGCATCCTTTGTTGGCTTTATGCTGGTGGAAGTGTGGTCCCAGGTGCAGAATGTGTTTTGTGTTTAGTGCTGAAGCTTCCTTGTTTTTTGGCAATATGTTGACACTGATGTATGAATTCAAAAGATATTGCAAGTGGGAATATCATCTAAATTTATGACTCTTAATACTCTGCCAGAGTAGTAACTGGAACCATATTGTGTCAATAGCAAAAGTTGCCAACACAGAAACTACTGATAATGAAGATGACTTTCAGGAAGCCAGAATTTCTGATGCAGAAACAGAAGCAGATACTGTGACAGCTGAAAAGGAGAATAAGGGATCGCTGAGCACTTCTGAAGAGCCAGAAGAACAAGTTTCATTAGAGCCAGCATCAGTGAATAAAAAAAGAAAAAGGAAGAGAAAAGATGATCTTGAACAGGAAGTGGAAAATCATCCAGAGTTGGCTGTCCCTTCAAAAATTGCTGAGGAAGGGAAATCATCTAAGAAAAGTAAGAGGCAAAAATCCTTACTTGTTCAAATATAAATCTTATGTAAATACACTGCAAGCTTAGAAATTAAAACTGGGCTTTTGTTTTCATACCACTGATGTGCCTTGAAAGGTTGTGGAACACTGCCCTTCAAAGTCAACTTTCATCCTAAATCTTCATGTTGTATTTTGTTGTAGATGGAAACAGTTCTCTTAAAATATAATACCTAGTAGGCATGTTCTGCTGGGATTTTTTTTTCCCTAAAGGAACACTTCCTTCACTGTAGCTAGGATGCAAAAGCTGGAATTCTAAGCTGCTGTGCAGAACATCCAGATTGATTTAATTCTTATTTATTAGCAGGAAAAAAAATAGTCAATGATACAAACACTACTGGTCGTACTGTCTGCAGAGAAGAACTGGGCAGTGTTATTGAGGAAGAAGAAGAAGATGATCTACCTGCTGAAGAGGAGGAGAGATCACAGTCCTTTTTACCAATGGATGACATAACAGAGAGAGAAAGTGATGTCAATTTATCCGGGTAATGTTTGCAGTGGAACACTTAGGAACAACAAAAAAAAAAAACCGATTTAAACTTTTAACATTAGTTCTATTCATTTGTTTTTGCCGTCACATTAAGTGACAGAAAATGGGCAGGTTTTTAATTTTCAAGGACTGTCCCAGGTTTCAGTAAGCTGCTTTTAATTTACAGTGTTAATATGTTCTTTGCCCTGGTAGTGCCCTGATGCACTATTCTTGGAAAAAAAAAAAATTCCAGTAATATAAAAATTTCATTAAAAACTGCTTCCCCGTTTTGAAAATAGCGTTGGACTAAATATGGCTCTTCATGAAGTCTGTTAGCTCATCCTGACTACCAATACTCCTCAAAGCAGTGCTTGGTAATGTTGCTAGGTAGCATTGCTTTACCCTTGGAATTTTCATCTGTGGACTTTGTGCTGAACCTGGGAAGAGAAGCAGGCTTTTTGTTTCAATGTTGGGTATTTTGCTGGAATAAGAAATAATAAATAATTGTTTTGTTAAACTTCTTATATGTGAAAGTCTTTTACATATAAAGTGATTATGAAGCTGTCAGGACTGATTCGTAATTTTGTATGTTATCTGTTCTATATAGTAACACTGTAAATGTTTTGTTATTTCATACCATTTCCCAGAAACTTTTATGTACTTTAATTCCTCTTTGGAAGTACATGAAAGAACAGTATTTGTCCTTGAACTCAGCATAGTTACAGAAGATCGGGAAAAATTCGTCCTTATACAGTGTTGATATCAGTAAAGTCTGTTTTTAGGGTTACTTAGTCTAGAATGCTCAAGCAATGTTTTAACACCTGATATTTTAAAACAACTTTTCTACTTTTGCAGCTCAGATCATGGGAACATCACTAAAGTTTGTCAGACTGTGTTAAACATAGTCATTTAAAGTCAAAATTGCTTATACTATAAATCTAAATTTTTATGTGCAACTTGATCTGTCTGTAAACAACAATAGCTTTTAACCAAAATACAGTACCATTATAGTTTTTGTGTGCTTTTATTATTTCAGCTTTCAAGGTAGCAGTGATGTTAAACTAGTAACGGAATCTACTGAACTGGGGAGCCTAGATATCGCAGGTGGTGTATCACAGGAAATTCAGCTTTCAGAGTTTCCAGTTTCAAGAACTAGAAGCAAAGAAAGACAGCCTGAAGAAGCTAGAGAAACAACGGTATATTTATTTCTTTTGTGCAATTGTGATTTTTTTTTAATCTTCCTTTTTATTATTAAAAATATTTGTGTAGATCAAAGCCATTTTTTGATTGTGTAGGGTTTCTTCTGGCCATGCTTTGCAATGAGGTGCAAAAAAGGCAAGAAGCCTGAGGACATTACCAAAATCTAAGTTTTACCAGTAATCATTAGCTTTAATGGGCTGTTATACTGCTTATGCCTGCCTTATCTCACAGGCAATTTATAAAGCTGAACAGTTTATTTATTCAAAATTGAAGCAATGCAATATTAGTAGTAAAATGATGTTGCCTTGGAGCCGATTTTTGCTGCTCCATGCTTACTAGCAGAATGTTGGAAACTGAGCAGTGTAAGCATAGGGTTATTTGGGATGCCTCAGAACAGAAACCTGTCTGAACTTTTGCTTGCTGATCCTGGCTGGTTTGAGATATTCCAGGAAAGATATAAGAAACTGAAACAAGATTGAGTTGTCTTTGTTTGGGTATGTTCTAATCAGATCCAGCAGTTTAGAAACTTCTTGTGATTTCATGCAGCTTCTTTCATAGACCTTATACTCATGATTTCATATTTAGTTGCCTTTTCACATATGCCTGTGCCTTTTTCAACAACAGCACGCTGAAACTTCCTCACTTTAATTCACATAGTATAAAAGTGTATTCTTTGGATTGTTTTAAGCCTGGTGCCTGAAGCCTAAACTATTCTTTTGTAATATCGTTTTTCCTCTCTTCAGCAGTAGATTCAGGATAAGGAGTCCTAATCTTACACTTCTCCTTACATAGAGTGTGTTCTGTTGCTGTGATTCCTCTGATCATCATTCTGTCCTCGTACCATTATGTCATTTTTGGAAATTAGTGTACAGTTTGAAAACTTGTATTTAGGAATAAATTACTTTCTCTTTTGCTTTTTAAGACAAAGAATTACCTTGTAGCTAAGCTCTGCAGTGAAAGATTAGGAAATTGTAAGTGTTAGTGTTTCCCTGAAGTGGTAAGCAAATAATTCCTGTTATGACCTTTTAGATTCTGATCACTAAAACAGTGTCTTCATGTTAATGGAAAATTAACTACTTTCGGCCTTCACAAACTCTAAATGCCTGTCGTTGGAAATGTTAGCATGATACATAGTAGTTGGAATAATATTCATAAACATAAATGAACTGAAAAATGTAGGTTCATCCAATGAATGAGCTCTGCATACATCAGCTTATCACAGTAGTCTTAGTAGCCAGAGTAGCCAAGCTCTCTGGCTGATTAATTGTGGCTTTTTGACATGAGAAAATGGCAAATACTCTCTAGAACAGACTATTCCAAAAGATCTTTAAGGAAAGTTCTAGTTGTGCTGGCCTGCTGTGTCTGATTTTCTTTAAAAATCAGAAATACTCACCCAACTAGTGATGTGGAATGTAATTTTATCAATATAATTGAAGAAGTGAATCAATTAGAGAGTAGGCTTTCATCTTAATTCTCTAGATAGGTTCTATGGAAACTTTATTGAAATAGCTATTAGTTTGCTGTTGTTGCTTTTTTTTTTTTCATTTTCAGAGTTACAGTCAGTGTTCTATAGGAAGCTGATTTAAATACTAGACCTGGAGACCAATCCTAACTGTTACTGCCCAAAGAGTCTGTTACCAGCTTCATTCAGTTAAAAAAGGAAATTGATTTTCTTCTTGTTTCTGCTTGTTGTTACGCTATAGCAGAGTTCTTGCATGCTTATCACTTAATTCTTAAAATAATTTTTTCATCTTACTTAGAATGTAGACACACATGGTTTGCATAAGCCAGAGGAAAAGCAGAATGCATCAGAAGGTGGTTCTCAGTCTCAAATAATGTAAGTGGAATTATTTTTTACCTTGTGGGTTACTTGAGCTAAACCCATATTGACTTCATTTGTCTGTATTTCCATTTCACCCATGTAAGCTGGACTATATAGCAGATAATTATTTTTTTAATATTTAAGAATTATTGATAGAAGTTTTGATTACTGAGGAGTGAGTAATGCTTCAACTAAGACATACATAGTGTAGAGTATATGCCAGAAGAAGGCTTAACAAAGCTTGTGGAGAGCTATTCCCTCTACAGTCAGCAACAGTGAGAGATTTCTTAGTGTTTCCATTTTGTGGGTGAACCTGTGTTGTGAAAGTTGATCTTAAAAAGATCTTCACTGTATTCTTTGAATATGGCCATCATAGACTATTTGTTGTGTACATCGTGTGTGGTGTATTCAGATCCTCCTAATTGGAAGTTGTTGCTCTGTGGAATTCAGTGCAAGAGTTTAAGTGGAGACACACCTTTCCAGAAGATACTCCCTGCTGTCTGTCTTGACT
Source organism: Numida meleagris (assembly GCF_002078875.1). Classification (NCBI taxonomy): domain Eukaryota; kingdom Metazoa; phylum Chordata; class Aves; order Galliformes; family Numididae; genus Numida; species Numida meleagris. The sequence goes on from NC_034438.1 coordinate 72,061,978, forward strand.
GCAGTCTGTTGTGAAGCTAATCTTTTAACTACTTCTTACTTTTATTTCTGTAACTGAGCAGTGGTGTTTAAACGACTCTGTGTCTAAAGTTTCCATTTTAGGTGATCAGAGACTTAATTATCTATGAGTGTGTGTATAATGTAATTCTTTAAAGTTGGTTTAGAGGTGGTCTACTACAAGATCATGGTAATTTGGCTGCCCTTTAAAATATTAAAGCTTTGCCCTTCAGTCATTCCCTGACTGAAGGGCAGCTCTCCATCATGGTAAAGGATGTCAGTTTTATCTTTCCTGTCCTGAGAAAAATAGAAGAAAAGGTAGTACTAAGCAGTCTGAAGATTATCAGCTCTGGCAAGCTGTGTCTCAATCTTAAGACTCTCTGTTGTGGCTAAGGATAAAGAAATTGATTGCCTGTATGCCTGTCCTGGTTCCAACTGGGACAGAGTTGATTTTCTTCATAGTGTCTGGTACGTTTTGACTATAGGAGATAGTCAAATAGTGTCTGCTATGTTTTGACTATAGGAGAAAAGCAGTGTTGATAACACACTGATGTTTTAGTTGTTGCTGAGTAGTGCTGCACAGAGCCAAGGATGTTTCAGCTTCTCAGCTTTTTGTACTGTCCTGCCACTGAAGGGGCTGGGAGGGGACAGAACCAGGACAGCTGGCCTAAACTGTCCATAGGGATAATCTGTGGGTAACGTTTTGACTTGCCTGGGCTTCACTGAGTTAACTGTTTGTCTTGGGCTGCATACACAAAGGTTGCTCTGAAAATAATACCTTCTATTTATTTCTATGGAAACAACGATGGATAAAAGAGCACAATAACAATATTTGATAGAGCAAATTCTCAGATATAAAGCGCTATTTTTCAACATAGCCACCACTGTTAGCCGTACATTTTCACCAGCAATGAACTAGAGCCTGCATGCCGTGCTTGTAGAAATCTGCAATAGCAGAGGTGACCCACTGTTACAGTCACCACTGCTGAAATGCATCATCCATCCAGCACCACGTCGTGCTCACATGCACTGGCTGGTCTCGTTCAGCAAACGCTGGTGGATGTGAATGGGTGCCATTTTTTTCTGCATGGAGAAATTCAGTGACACACCTTTGCTTCGTACGCACTTCCATGTCAGACACCTTTCTGTCAGTCTGCCCCTCTGTTGCCATCTGTCAAGTGGCAACAGAATGTCGTGGGAAGCGGTGGGAATACCCATATTGGTATGGGCCAACATAATAAAACAGGAAGTGTTACTCGTGGGGCAGCCTTCAAAAAATATATGATATAGTTAATGTATATAAGTAACATTGTAATTTTTAATATTTTTATTTTAAAAAAGAGGACAACAAAAACACAAAACTTCTGGGATATCTGACCTTGACTTTGTGAAACTAATGCATCAATGACTGTTTCTCTCTAGTAGTAATATAAACTACCTCTTCTTATTTCTTAAGGAAAACTGAAAAGCCAGCAGAGAGAAGGCGCTTGCAAAAACCTAAACCCAATATAATGAAGTTTTCTGGTAAGAAAGAAGCAGTAAACCGTGAGAAAGAAGCAGTAAACCATGAGAAAATGGAGGCTGAGACTTCCTCTCCAAAACTTGTGAATACTACTGAACAGGTTAGAAGAATTCTTCTTAATATGCTAGGTGCTTGTATCAATTTTGACCAATGTTTATCCTCTGTATAAGCTGCTTAATACATAGTGTTGTGACTACTGCATCTGAGGTATCTGTACACTCATCCAAGAATAATATTTCATGCTGTGCTTGCTTTTGTCAAGATAGGGTTAATTTTCTTGATAATAGCCCAAGTGGTGCTGTATTTTGGATTGGTAAGGACAATAGTGCAGATAACACACAGATGTTTTAGTGGCTGTTGAGCACTGCTTACACAGAGCCAAGGTCTCTTCAGTTCCTCATACTGTGCTGTCAGCAAAGGGAACTGGAGGTGCCCAAGAAGCTGGAAGGGAACAGATCCAGGGCAGATGACTCCAAGTTACCAAAGGATTGTCCCATTCCGTGTAGTGCTGTGCTGAGCAATGAAATGCTGGAAGGCTGTGAGTTTGCTAAGGCTGCCACTGCAGAGGGACTGGCTGTGGTGGTGGACAATTGTATTTTGCATCTGTTGGTGCTTTTCTTTTGTTTAATTTTTTTTTTTTTAATTTAGAAATTGTCTGTATGTCACCCCATGAATTTCCTAACCTTTACCCTTCTGAATCTCTTCCCCTCTGTCCCTCTGGGAGGGAAGTGAGTGAAAGTCTGTGTGGTGCTTTGCTGCCCACTGGGGTTAAACTGCAATATTTGCCTTAATTCCAGTGCTCTGAGCAAGACGGTGGAGTAAACAGAAATGAAATCACAGAAGCAGAGACCATGGATTTGGGTACTAAATCTGAGTAAGTATTGAGATGACTTTTCTAGTCATCATTAACTGACTGTAATTGTTAATTCATTTTGCATAGAGATGTTAGAAAAAAATACAATACTAATAATTAATATGAATCTTAGATTTTATTTTGGAATTTTCAAGGATGATTCCAGTAATGGTACTGCAGTAGAAGATATGTGTGTTTTTTTGTGGGAAGTTGTGGAAAGTACTACTTTTATAAAGTACAAACAATGCTTGGAACCTGGGGGAAGTGGTAACAATGGCTCTGCCCCCACCCCATCTGCCAGCTATTTATGATACTTGGAGATGCAGCAATGCAGTCTACGTAGAGTCCTCACCAGTGTGACAACTTCATATATTTTCAATATCTAGATAAATGAAGTTTCCACACTCTTAAGACTAAACAATGTTTGATACTTACATGAAGGAACTTGCAAAAGTGTGTGCAAATCTTTCCAAAGGTAACTCAATATAATATTGACTCCCAAGTGAAGAGAACTGTGTGAATCATTGGATATTAGGCTTGCATATTACAGAGTGAATGTCATTATTGTGCATCCTTTGTGCAGAGAGCCTGAGAAAACTGTGTTTGCAGTGGCAAGAATTAGAGGAAATCGACAGAGATTTAAGCCTAATCTTACAGGAGCATCTGGAAGAAAAGAGAATAAAAACAGCGCAGAAGATGGTAAAACGTCCCATCCAGAGTCTAAGGAAGAAAATGAAAAGGTATTAATAGTGTAAGATAACTGCAAATAATGTAATAGCTAAAAAACTGTTGGATGCAACAGCAGCATTCTCTTTTTATTTCCTGAGCATGACCAGGAATTAGCACTTAACAATCAGTGACCGTGATGTTGTGTAGAGATCTCAGCTTAGGTGGGAGCTTGTTGCACAAATAGTAGATGTCAGTTATCTCTCATGCCATGCCGCAAGCACAACTTTGTTTTTTTGAACTAGGTTTTACTGCACCTTTCTGGCTATGTGATATTTACTGTATAAGTGGTTGCATCTGTCACAAGCAACCTGTTTTGTGTCTTGTCATGGATAAGTTACATGGTCTGTTAGGAAATGCAGCACTTGATAAATACTAAGGAGTTAATGTCTTAATATTCTGTTTCTACTCAGAGTACTGACCAAAGTAATAGCTTGGATGTTACCAGTGGAGAAGCTGCAGAAAAAGATGATAAAGTCTTGGAGATGGTGTCTCAGTAAGTATGTGGGGGGAAAAAAAAAAAGAAAGAACTTGCTGCTGTGTTGCAATTTGCCACCCTCACATCTGGTAATGTTACATAGCATGGTAGTTATAGAAGTTTCTTAAGGAACTTTTGCAGTGAGATAGAAATTCGGAGATGAATAATGTTTATTTATTTAATAAATAAGTTAGCCATTTTTAGTTTTAAAGCAGTGCTTTTAAATGAATCAATGGCCATAATGAATGCAAAGAAATTAGCTAGTCCCTTGCAGACTAAAACAAGCTTTCGCTAATAGCGTTAATACTGATGTGCCATCGTTTCAGTGGTGAAAAGTATTGAGTTCTTAAACAACAAATAAATGTTTGTTCTTAAATAGTTAAGCATTTATGTGTTTGGCATCAGGAGAAACAAATTCCAGTATGGGTAATTTATTGTATATTTTAATTAGTAAGTGTTTCCTCTATTTCTGTTTAGTGGAGAAATGACAGCTGTAGAGTAACAGGAGGAATGTGTTTTACCAGAGAATTAGTAACAAAAAAAAAAAAGAATGTTTCTTAATCCTTTTAAAGAGGGTGGAGGATGAGTATACATGGTTTCATCAGGCATAAAAATACTTCAGCAGTTAGTTCTGTATTGTCTTTCTTGCTGCATAACATGGTTCTCAGTGTAAAGGCATAAAAGAACATGGTAGTTGTAGATATATCTGACATTTTTATATCAGTAAGATTATCAAGTTATTTATATATTCTCTGAAAGTTTCTGATACCCTTCCTAGCCTTCATTAAATTAGGTTCTTCTGCTTCTAGACTGGATAAGAATATGATAAGAGTAACTGTGGGCCAGAAAAAGATCTGTCTAGTGTAGGATCCCATCTCCAGTGGAGAAAGAAAAGAACAGGGCAAGCATAAATCTTTACTTCTCAAGCATGTTTACAGTCTCTATGGACTTAGTAATGCATAGCTCTGCGTTACAAAAGCATATGTTATTTAGTGCTTAAAAGAGGAAAATATACTTTCCTTAAGAGCCTTCCACTTTAAGATCCATAAGTACACAAGATGTTTTATGTATTTTTCCAGGTCTAATGAAACGGCTGGTTCGCAAGAAGACAGCAAACAGAGTGTGCTGAAACCAGCGCCTTTAAAAAGAGGCCGAGTGCAGAAACCAAAACCAAATCTAGGAAGGGCTGTTGCATGGAAAAAAGACCACAGACATGAAAAAGATCCTGAAGAGGAGAAGGTTGAAGGTGGAGGAGCAGAAGAACATGTGATACACCATGTGAATGAAAGCAATGATTCATGTCACAAAAATGTAAGTTTCTTGAGCAGCTGCATAGACTTAATTTTGCTGGACCCGAGTAGAAGCCTTTAGTAATAAAGATCTAGGTAGATACTACTTAATTTGTAAGCATAGCATTTGTATCTTATTCTTTCCAGTTAAACTGAATTGTCATAGAATTTTCTAGTGCTTGTATTTAGATTTGCTTTCCATGGAGACAGATTATATTTCACTTTTTTTTGTGGTTATGGCTGATACTGGATCTGAAAAGAGAAGTGCTGTATAGAAAGGATAATGTTGAAAAAAATACAATTTCAGATGGAATGTATGCAGCAAAATAACAATGTTTTTTCTTTAAAGTATTCAGTGATTTTAGCTGAGGAACATGAAGAAAGAACTTTTTTTTGAGTTTTTTTTTTTAATAAGAGAGTGATTAAAATAAACATTTGTCCTTCCTGTCCTTCCAAAGAAGAGATTGGCCAAATCTTTTTTTCTTAATACAGTGAAACTTCTATTCCTCTTAGGATATGGCTGGTGCTCCCAAGACAAGTCCACAGAAGCTAAAAGCTGTGGAAAATGAAAAAGGATCTTCAGATGTCTTGAAAGATGTTTCAGATTTCAGTACAGGGTAAGATTATTTTTTAACTGGAGAAATGGGGTGGTTCAAAACTGTCAGTATCTCCAGACACACCACACTTGAAAGTTCAACTCCAGAATTAAACATCTTGTTGCAAATATAAAACTTGCTTTTAATCAAGACAGTACTAAACAACAGACAAAAAAAAAAAACAAAATCCAAAAGCTCAGAAGGACTGATCTGCATGGTGAACATAGTTTTGAAATAAATCTCTAAGGGATACTCAGTTCCTGTGGTTATCTTCTCCATGTTGGTTCCTAGCAGGATAAATATCCTTAAGTGCTTATGTAAGTTCCTCACTATAGGATCTGGTTTCCTATTAAGCCATGAGTGTCCAGTCTTTTGGCCTGCCAGGAATGTATTGAGTGAAGAGGAATTGTCCTGGGCCGTACATTAAATATGTAGGTCACCCTGAAAGTAATGCCTCCTTTTTCTTTCTATGACAGCTACAAAGAGCACAATGACACTGTCTGATAGAGTGAATTCTCATCTACAAAACACTATTTTTCAAAATAGTCAGCACCATTAGTTATACATTCTCACCAGCAATGAACAAGAGCCTGCATGCTATGCTTGTAAAAATCTGCACCAGCAGAAGTGACCCACTGTCGCCACTGCTGAAACACATCACTCACTGCCTCTCTGTGTGATGGTCTCCATAAACATTCAGCAGGTGTCAAGGAATGTCAATGGGTGCAATTTTTTCTGCATGGAGGAATTCAGGGACACACCATTGCTTCATCCACACTTCCGTGTCAGACACCATTTTGTCAGACTGCCACGTGTCATGTGGCCACAAATCTAAACAGAACATTGGTAGAAAGGTTTAACCTCTACTGCTCTGCCACCACCATCCACCTCTGATGTCGTGGGCCAACATAATAAAACAAGAGGCATTACTTTTGGAGCAGCCTTCCTAGTTAATGTATATAAGCAATGCAACTTATTTTATTTTTTAATATTTCTATTAAAACAGTAAAAAAAGAGGGAGCAACAAAAATACAAAACTAGTAGGGTATTTGACCTTGTTTCTTGTGAACCTAACACATCAGTGTCTGGTTCAGTGGCAGTGGCTGCAATTCTTAGTTCTCAAGATGCTTGTCAGAAATTTTGGATCCCCATGCCCTGGTTTTGGCTTGGACAGTGCTAATCACACACCGATGTTTGATGGTGACTGAGCAATGGGTGTGTGCCTGGGTCCAGGCTGGGCTGCTTGGCAGGGAAGAGCCATCAGCATGATGGTGCAGGGCAGGAAGCAGCCTCAGGATGGGCTGGGCCAGGCCAAGCCATGTCCGGCCTACAGGCCACGAGTTGGACATGTCTGTAATAAGTTGTCCTTTTTATTTAAAAAATAAAAAAATAAAAAATAAATTAAAAACACTGTGAATCTTTTTTTTAGTTCTAGAAGTTATTAGATAGATAAAGGAATTTGTAAAATGCTTACATTCCTCTCAAAGTGTGACTAGAAATTGCAGTTGTGTTGCAATTGCTTCTTTTTTACTTATCCTTTGCTGACCTACTTACAAGATACAGGTTCTTGATGATGTTCAGTGTGCTTTTATTTGATCTTTTTCATAATGTCCATTACTTTGCTCTTGCTCTAGCTACTGCAGAAAATTAAATACAATTTTCTGGCTACTGCAGAAAATTAAATACAAGTGTGTTAAATATGATTTGGAGAATTCGTGTTGTCCCATCCCATCGACTGTTTATCTGTTTGTTTTTGTAGGGAGTCTGGTCCTGAGAACCAAGAAGACAAAACTGTTACTTCATCAGTTCGGTTACTGAGGAGTCGATTCCATAGACCAAAGCCAAATTTCAGAACAGCTAGTAGAAAGGAAGTGATGGATATAAATAAAGGTGTATCACAGGATACCAACAAGAAAGAAAGTTCGATGCAGAGCACTCACGAATGTTGCATCCTTCCTGATATAGATGTAAGGCATTTTTTTTTTCTTCAGTTGGATTTCAGCTTAAGAGTTTGTGGAACTGAAAGAAACATTTGGTGATTTAAAAAAAAGACAGATTAATCTTTCTAGAAAACAATTTATTTTTCAAAAGCTATGATCTGTGTGGAAACTCTTGTACTTTCCAGTTGTTTCTAACCTGAGGTGAACTTCATGAGGTGACAGTGAAGAAATAAAAGCGCTGAAAACAGATAACAAAGAAGAAATCAACCTTCCAAGGAGTTTAGTTAAAGAAAGAAATATGAAATTTTCTTGGAAAGCCTGGGAAATTATTAGTAAGCAGTTAAAAGGAGATGGCCTTTTTGGACAGGAAACGCTTTGAGGAGTGATTAGTACTGAGCTTTGTGGACATAAAAAAAACTCCTTTTTGGATTTAGTACCATGACTTTTTCTTGCTCATATTTTTTTTTCATATTTTCAGAAAGCAGAAAACTGCGGAGTCCTGCAATCATTGGAATCTCTAGGAAAGGAAAAGTCAGTTAGCTCTCAGGATGTTTCTGAGAGCTCAAGTTTTAAGTCCCCAGACACACTTTCCGGATCAGAGTATGGCAAATTGGAGGCTTGTCTACCCGTAGATAACCAAAATGAGACCTCAAGTACTAGTGCTGGGTAAGAGTCTAGCTATAATTATGTCTTGAATGCATGAAGGCATTTTAAAAGGAAACTGTTCTGGTAGTGGATTTCTAATTGGCAAAGAAAGTCTGATAAAAATACTGATTGTTACTTCTTACGGTTTTAACACTAGTGGTATCAAAGCCATGCTAAGCATCAAATGAATGAATATTCATTTTAAATTGACAGAATGGTTTGGGCTGTAAGGGATCTTAAAGACTATCTAGTTTCAACTCCCCTGCCATAGAGAGGGACACCTCCCACTAGATCAGGTTGTTCAAAGCTGCCAACCAAGCTGGCCTTGAACACCTCTAGGTATGGGGCACCCACGTCTCTGGGCAACCTTTGCCAGTAACTAACCACCAGTCTACCTAATACTGAATTTCAGCCCACCTTCTTTTAGTTTAAAACTATTGCCACATGTCCTGTCATTATAGGTCCTTGTGCAGTCTTTGTCTGTCTTTGTTATAAGCCCACTTTAAAAGTTGAGATGATTCAGTGAGGTCTCCCCCAGCCTTCTCTTTTGCAGGCCGAATGAACCCAGTTCTCTATCTTTCTGTATAGGAGAGATTTTCTGGCTCTGATCATTTTTGTGGCACTCCTCTGTACCTTCTCTAATAGATCTACATCTTTCTTGTGCTGAAGATCCCAGAACTGGATGCAGTACTCTAGGTGGGGTCTCCCGAAAGCTATGTAGGTGGGGAGAAACACCTCCCCCAACCTGCTGGCTTCTTTTTGGTGCAGACCAGAATATAATTGTCTCTGGGCTGCAAGTGCACATTGCCAGCTCATAGCCAGTTTTTCATCTACCAGCATCTCTTAAGTCCTTATCCACTGTGCTGCTCTCATTCAAGTCACCCTCCCAGTCTTAACAGGTACTGGGGATTACTCCAACCCTTGTGCAGAACACTGTACTTGACTTTGTTGAGCTTCATGAGATTCACGTGGGCTGACTTCTTGTGGGCTGTCTGAATGGCATTCCCTTCCTTCTGTCATACCAACTTCATCACTCAGTTTAATGTCCTCCACATACTTGCTGAAGATACACTCAACCCCACTGACTCATTAATGAAGAGATTAAATGGTATTACTCTCAGCACGGACTCTTGAGGGACACTACCTGTTGCTGCTTTCCATTTGGACATTGAGCTGTTAACTCGAACTCTTTGGATGTGCCTATTCAGCCAATTCCTAACCATCCGTCACATCCATCTCTCTCCAATTGAGAAGCAAGAGTGTTGTGAGGGAGGATGTCCCACTCCACTCCTTGATTTATTTTGCCCAGCAAGAAGACAGTGACTATGGCGTACTTCACTGACGCTGATCAAGTGCACCAACAATTTATTAAATGTATCCTGAGCAAGATGTTGCACATATATCTATAATCATATGTATTCTGAGCGAACAGTGTATTAGCCTATGACTGATCAGTGTTCTGGGGGGGAGGTAAATTAGGGTAGCAAAGGTTATGTGACCTGATGTGTCCATTGCAGGATGGGGTCCGACGTGGGGTGGGGGGGGGAGTGGGGTGTTGCAAGCTGGGGGGGTCTCAGGCCAGCTTAGGGGAGCTCTGAAAGCCGTCCTCTAGCATCCTGACTTTATACCCCTTTTACATGTGGTTTGCCATGGTAAATGGGACGGGGGGGATGAACTGTTGCAAGTTATGCAAAGAAAGATATAAGCAGGCGTATGGAAAATGCATGACTTTGCAGAAAAGCAGAGAAACTTCTGCTGGTTCCTTAAGATGTCATTTTCAGTTCCCTTAAATGTCTTGGATTGCTTATATGTTGATCATCACACTGTTTTATGGTCTCTGTGTTTTTGCCAAAGGCAGCACTTTCTGTATTCCTTGACAACTTTCAGTCATAGCTCAGGCCCTTGACATGAGTACTAGGCCACACGTTGTTAGGTGTAGGTAAAACAAGTGGAGTGACAGAGGTATAGCTATGGCCTTACCTGGCCTGCATGGCTAGGGGCAGTTCTCATTATCAACCACAGGACAGCTAATGGACTTATTCCCTGTCCTGTTCTCCAGTCTTTCATGACCTCTCCCCTTCTTCAGCAGGCTATGCTTGGGCATACTCCACAGGGGAGCATATCAAAGGCCTTACGGAAATCAAGGTAGATGACATCAGTCACTCTTCCCTTATCTACCATCGGAGTCATTCCATTGTAAAAGGCCCCTAGATTAGTTGAGCATGATTTGCCTTTTGTGAAACCATGTTAGCTGTCTCTAATCATCTCCCTGTATTCCATATACATTAACATAGCTTCCAGGAGGACCTGTTCCGTGATAATAACAGGCACAGAGGCGAGGTGGACTGGTCAGCCATTCGCAAGGTCTTCTCTTATACCCTTTTTAAAAAAATGTGTGTGATGTTTCCTCTTTTTCCAGTCACTGAGGACTTAGTGCCGTGATTTTTTCAAATTTGGTGGTGACTGGCTTAGGTACTTCCTCTGTCAGTTCCTTTAGAATCGTGGGATGCATTCTGTCACTTCCCATGGACTCAAGTACTTTCAGGTTCTTCATGCAATTTCAGACCTGATCTTCTCTAAGATGGGTGGGATTTCATTCCCCCAGACCCTGCCTTGAGGTTCAGGGACTTAGGAGATGTGGAAAGAGCAGTTGTTGAAAACTGAGGTAAAGTTGTACCTCAGCATTTTCCATGTTGTTTGTTTCCAGATACCCTTGTCTCATTCATCCAAGGGGCTGCAGTTTCTTTTGTCTTCCTTTACTGACTCATGTACCCATTAGAATCCCTTGCCTGGTCTTTCCTGATCCCATTCCTACACTTCTGTCAGTATCCCAGTATTTTTCCCAGGATGTGTGTCTCTACTTCCACTGTCTGTGCATTCCCTCCTGTGTTTCAGTTTGACTGGGAGGTCCTGGCTCAGCCATGCTTGTCTCCTGCCTTCCTTGCTCACTGTCTTGCACGTGGGAATCAAGAGCTCTTGCACTTCAAGAAAGATATCTTTAAATATCTGCTGGCTCTCTTCTTTATCCATGAGGGCTGTTTTCAAGAGAATTCCATCCACAGGTCCCTTAACATTTTGGAATTTCACTTCCTGAAAATTTAGGGTCCTGACTGTACTGCCCAGCTAAGATCATGAATTCCACAAGCATTTGATCACTGCATCTTCTCTGTTTGGACTTTCCTACCACATGAAATAAGAAGTTATCCTCAGTGTACTGCAAGAGTCTCCTAGACTGCTTGCAGCTTGTTTTGTCACTTTTCCAGTCGATATCAGGGTGGTTAAAATCACCTGGCAATATTAGGAGATTTTAAGAACTCTACATCTGCACCCTCCATTCAGTATTAAACACCAACCTTTGTTGATTTGGTCTCTAATTTTCACCCATATTGTGTATTGCTATTTTTCAAGGACAGCACTGTTGAAATCAATCTTTATTTTGTAGAGATCAGTTATCCCACCTCCCTTGCCTCTTCCGTCTCAACAGTTGATCGCCATCGATCACAGCACTCCAGTTGTGATTCATACCACAAAGGCATGAAACAAACAAGATTTCGTGATCGTGATCAGACTGTAGATTTTCAGCTTCACAGTGGCTGCCTGCTGCTGGTTGTTACCCATGTCACATGCATTGGTAGGGAGACATTTCAACTGACTGTCAACTACCTCACTTTTTAGGTGGAAGCTTTTTGGAGGGCTGCAGGCATTCATCCCTTCTATTGCAGGATCACTTTTCCATCTTGTTGTTTGTGAGCATTCAGGAGTCATAAGACATTAAGAATTATTTCTGTTGTGGAAGTAGTTAGTAGATAAATGCCTATACACATTTGCTGAAACAAAGATTTGTGTGCATAACTTAACACTCAGCAAAACTTTACATTTGTGTAATGTCTTTTAAAAAATGAGCTGTGTTTTATATTATAAATATGATGAACCTATACTTTTTAATGACATGATTTTGTATTAAATTTGATTTTGTTTGTTTGTTTCTGGATAACTTAGCATCAATAGAAAAATCACAACTGAAGATGAAAGTAAACAAACACCTCTTCAACCTGTCCAATTAGTGAGGAGCAGATTCCAGAAGTACAAACCCAACTTGGGAAAAGATGTTGGAAGGGAGCAATTACAAATACCAGAAAATAACGAGGATAAAAAATCTGAAGCAGATGACGTGGAAGTGCAAAAACCCGAGTCTGCTTGTAATGTGTCTGCTATTGTAAGTCTACTAAGAATAGCTACTTTGCCTAAAAAATAGGATTCCAAGTTACATGTTCTATCTTTGGCAATTACTTCAGAACATTTAACTTTCACTCTCCGAAGTAGAGACACCACCTGCTAGGAAATAATTCCCATAAAACCTTGTATGTTGAGATATTGCAGGTATGAAATTAATGAAGTCTACAACTTGTAATATTAATGTTTTCTAGCAAAGGAGTATCTAGTTTTGGTTGGGTTGCATGGTAGATAAAAGTATTACGTACGTTTAAGTAACTAGAATACAAGTTTGTTTTACATTGGAATACATAAAGATGGGCATTTCGCTTGTTTTTTTTCTTCCCTGCATGGATGATTCAAGCCTGTGTTAAGGAAACCAGAAAGTATCAAGAGAAGGCGCAGGATAGTCTGTTTTTATGTAAAAATTAAAGTCTTCTTTGTGTTTTTATAAATGCACTTCTGTTTTATAACCTTACTTGATTCTCCTTTTTTCTTTGTGTTGAAATGGATGATACTTGTATTTTATTGCAAATCAAAGGGTGAAAATGAAGCTGCATTGCATCAAGCAAATGTATTGAGCAATGAGGAACAGCCACAGCAAGAGCTTCCTCAGGTGCCCTGTATTTCTGAAAACGTATTGTGTGAACAAAGCAGGTAAGGTTAGAGTTTAGCAAAAATCATGTATGAAAAGTTTTTGTTCGGTGCATAAAGATAGGTCTTTGAAGATGTCAGTTCTTTTGTTCCTTCTACTTGTGTTTCTCTGATTCTTCAATTTCAGTGCCTATAGTGCAGCTTCATCCCATGTTATCAAGGCACACTTTTTAGTTAAAGTGAGTTACTACTGGTTTAGTTTTTGTGGGTTTTTTTGTTGTTCTTCATTTATTTTAAATAGTGGTACACTATTTGTCCACTTGCTTCCATACAGCGCTAGGTTTTTGAGTTGCTGGCTCTGAGTTTTGTGAGTTCTTAGATATTACATCAAAAATCTGTGGAACACTTTGAGAACTCACCAAGAATTGCAGCCACTGCCATTGAACCAGAGACTGGTGCATTAGTTTCACAAAAAGAAGGTCCAATATCCCACTAGTTTTGTTCTATTTTTTTTGTATCAATAAAACATATTAAAAGATTAAAATAAGATATTTTTTTTGCTTAAATATATGAAAGGTATTGTATATTTTATGAGAGTTGCTTCAAAAGTGATGCCTCTTGTTTTATTATGTTGGCCCATGATGTCACAGACACATGTTGGTGGGACAGCAGTAGAGGTTGAACGTTCCCACCTGTGTTCTATTCCATTTTGTTGCTGTGCAACAGATGGCAACAGCGGGACAGTCTGACTGAATGGTGTCTGACATGGAAGTGTGAATGAAGCTAAGGAATGGAATTGAATTTCTCCGTGTGGAAAAAAAATTGCAGCCATTGACATTCATCAACACTTAACTGAATGTTTATGGAGACAATACCTGTTCACTCAGTGCAGCCCATGCAAGCCAAAAGGCTGGACAGCTAGGTACTAGCCAATTTCTGCAGCCTGCTCAGGTCCCTCTGGATGGTAGCATGAGCATCTAGCATATTGGTCATTCCTCTCGCTTCTGTGTCATCTGCAGTTTTGCTGAGGGTGGGCTCTTCTGCATCATCCTGATCATTAATGATACGATAAGGAGGACTGGAGCCAGTACTGACCCCTTAAGCCTGTAGCTCTTGGTAACTATCCTGGTAACTAGTTTTTGTGGCACTGATTGCGACCTTCAGGGCCCAGCTGCTCAGCCAGTTTTCTGGCTACCTTATTGTCTGCTCATACAGCCTAGAATTTATCAGTTTCTTTATGAAGGTGCTAGGGGAGATAGTGTTGGAAGCCTTGCTGGAGTCAAAGTAGATAATTTCTGTTGCTCTCCCTTTGCCTACCAAGTCAGTTATTTCTCACAGAAGACTATCAGGTTAGTTAAGCTTCTTGTCTTTCATGGTTCTGGAAGTGCTTTACAGAATTTATTGTTAGATCACATTCCCTGGGATCAATATGAGGCAGAACAGCCTGTAGTTTCCTTGATCCACCTTCTTGCTTTGTTTAAAAGCTTCAGATTTCTATTCACTGATCTGAATGTAATTGAAGAGAGATGAGAATTTTGTCCTGTTTAAAAGCAGTAGTACCTTGAATACTGGAGTTAATTAAGATTGTGCTCCTATGGTTAATTAATCTGGGGGACCCATGGTAGCTGAAACTTTTATCTCTACCTAACATCTTAATCTTGTTTTCCTCCTGAAAGGTTTTTCCAAAACTAAACTAAAAGGTCAATTCTTGCAGAAAAGCAAATTATATAATCTTTTTGTTGTTCTTTTTACTCTTATAACTCTGTTTTGTTTAAGTAAATAAATAAATACACAGAACACTTGAATTCATTTCTAACTGTATGTTCTAAATATTTGATAATAAGATAAGCTTGTAGAATGTATTTTGTAGTGCCTGAAAAGTAAAAGTTGAAAAATACTTTTTTCTAGGTCTAATGAAAAATTAAGTTCTGTAGAAGACAGTAAGCAATGTGATACAAAACCTTCACAGCAAGCAAGGGTATCCTTCAGGAGCCCAAAGCCAAACCTAACAAGAGCTCATAGAAAAAGGGGTCATTCTGAAGAAGATAGAAACAGAAGAGATGAAGACAACGCTGAGACTAGAAATGCAGAAGAGCATTCGTTAGAAAAAACAGGTGTATCAATGGTAAGTGCTGATCATGTGTTTTGAGCCTGTTTATACCTCAGTTCTTGTGTTTAGCTTATTAGAACTCATAGATGACATGAAAATTCAATATATAAATATGAAAAGTTAAGGTGATGCTTTCCTTTTTTGGGTTTCACCTTTGGAAATGATGCTGAGTTAACATTTAAACACTGAGGAAATATTTAAAGTACAGTGTTGACTAAAGTTTTACAGTTTACATGCAGAAATCTGAATTACCCTACATGGGGCAGGAGAATTGAAACTTGATGATCCTTGAGGTCCCTTCCAGCCCAAGCCATTCTATGATTCTGTGGTAGTCGTAAATGCATGCTAATACCATTGCCATTAAATTTAATGTTTGTTATCTGTTGAACAATGGATAGTAAGGCCGTTTTCTAATATCCAATACTACCTACAACTCATATTTTTCTAGTAGTATGGATCAATTTACAAGTCGATATGTATGTGAACAGAGTTCAGACTTTTTCTACTTCAATTCCTTCAGCAGTTCTGAGCTATCTGATACTGATTCCTTTTCTGTCAAAAGCTGTGGCATGTGAATTCAAGTTTTTTGTGTTTTTTTTCTGTGGTGATCCTTGTTTTTGTGACGGATTACTAAAATCTTTCTGTTATTTTAGCTAAGTACCCATGGTTGGTGGAAATATGCTTTACTGATGGTTTTCTTTTTTAATCTTTGAGCAGAATTGCATAGTTTTTGAATGATAGTTCTATTCCTATCCAAGCAGGTTTTTTTGTGGGAATAGATACATTATTTACTGTCATAAAGTTTCTACATGTATGTGAGAAAATTTGAGGTTCCTTGAACCTACAATTCCTACAGAAAAAAAAATAAAGGCCTTTGATATGGTCCCACCTCACTTTCCTATCTCTAAATTTGCAAGATACAGATTTGAAGAGTGGACTATTCAGTAGATAAGGAATTGGTTGGATGGTCGCAGCTGGAGTGTTGTGGGCAATGGCTCCATATCCAGGTGGAAGCTGGTCATGAGTGATATCCCCCAGGGTTCCATATTGGAACCAGTGCTTTTCAGTGTCTTTATTAGTGACCTGGATAATAGGATTGAGTGCACCCTCAGCAAGTTTGCTGACGATACTGAGTGGTGCAGTAGATACAACAGGAGGAAGGGATGCCATCCAAAGGGACTTGGACATGTTTGAGAAGTGGGCCAACATGAACCTAATGAGGTTCAACAAGGCCAAGTGCAAGGTATTACACTAGGGTCAGGGCAATCGTAGATATGCATACACACTGGGAGAAGAACTTGAGAGCAGCCCCACAGAGAATTACACGAGGATGGAAAGCTTGACATGATCCAGCAGTGCTTGCAGTCCAGAAGGCCAACTGTATTCTGGGCTGCACCAAAAGAGTGGTGGCCAGCAGGATGAAGGAGGTGATTGTCCTCCTCTACTCTGCCCTCGTGAGGCCCTATCTGAAGCACTGTCCAGGGCATCTAACACAAGAAGGATGTAGAACTGCTGGAATACATTCAGAGGAGGATCACGAAGATGATCAGAGGGCTGGAGCACCTCTCCTATGAAGAACAGTTAAGGGGCTGGGCTTGTTCACCCTGGAGAAGAAAAGGCCTCATTGTGGCCTTCCAGTACTTGAAGGAAGCTTATAACCAGGAGGGAGATTGGCTTTTTACGCAGTCTGATAGTGATAGCACAAGGGGGAATGATTTTAAGCTAAAAGAGGGGAGATTTAGATTAGATATTAGGAGGACATTTTTTACTCTGAGGATGCTGAGGTTTTTGAACAGGTTGCCCAGAGTAGTTGTGGATGCCCCATCCCTGTAGGCATGCAACTCCAGGTTGGATAGGACCCTGGGCAGCCTGATCTGGTGGTTCACAAGCTTGCCCATGGCAGGGGAGTTGGAACTAGACAATCTTTAAGGTCCCTTCTAACCTAAGCCATTCTACGATTCTATGATATCACCTTGCTAACTATAACATAACTTACGTTTTGTGGTCTGATTTTTTGTGTGTTTGAATAACATTTAAACTCTGTTCTGTAAACTGTAATAGTTTCTTCTTTTTAGTTGGTTCCCAGGGCAGAAAACATTTTTTTCCATCCCTCATATTTTACTCTTAAATGAACAGGTAAGAAACAGGTTTAGAAAACAGAAAATGATCTATCTTTCCTCTTGCTGACATGTTGCTCTTGATAAGTTGTGTATGGAGTTGGTGTGTTATTTAGCTTCAGTGGGAAACTCAGGTATCATATTTAATACCATCTAATGGTACTTTTTTAAAATCTGAAATAAAAAGAAAAAAGAGGGGCAAAATGACCTGTGCTATCAGATTACAACTGCACATGCTCAAGAACTTCAAAATTTTTTCTTCAAATTATTACTAAAATGAGTTTAAAAATGTGATACTTAATATGATAGCAGTTGTCTCTTCTCTTCAGCAAAACTCCAGTAACATAGAAGATGCAGCATCCTTCACAGAGGCTACAAGAAAACATCATTTTCCAGACTCCGTTGAGGAACCGTCCTGTAAAAGAATCAGGCAGAATAGTAGTTTCCAGTCTCCAGAGATATCATTAGAGAGTGAGAGTCAAGAAGAACAAGAAGATTCTCAGCAAAAAGAATCAGACAGTCAGACAAGGTATAACAGCTAATTTTGGTTTGTATGCTCCACTGATTGTTTTTGTTCTTAGACCTTAATAACTAGCCATTGTTCTGAAGTGTGCATGTGTGTGAGAGAGAAGACATGCAAGGTGTTAGCACTTCCGTCTTCCACCTGAACCATAACAGATGCATGCAGATATCTCTATACCTTTTACTCTGTTTGCAGCCTCATAAAATGAACATAGCCAGCACTCTCACCAGCCTACTCTGGGTTCCACTTTGGTCTCAGTAGAAATTCCGGATTTTAAAAGGAGGACTTTAAAATACCCTTATTGGGGACAAAGTGATTACTGGATTTATCTAAACAAACTGTGCTGGAATTGCCCTCTGTTTGTACTTGGTTTCATCTTCCTAACAGTTGTCTATGGAAGCTATTTTAGGGCTGAAATCTGGAATTAGTTTTGTTGCCTAAAGTGGTTCTGACCATCACATTGAGGATGGAGATGGTGACTAATTCAAAGAGTTAGAATTGTGTTCTAAGAAACCTGAGCAGGTAATTAGTTACCATCTAACAGTTCTGGTTTCTAGGCGTTAGTAAGATTAACTGAAATCTCATAGTTTGGGTTCTGTACTATACTTTCAGCAAAGGAAAACTGGAGAAATTCCTATGATTTAAAAAGTCCACAACTTTTACCTTTCTCAAAATGAAAGTTAATTTTTGTATTTCTTACAAAAAATTCATTTCAGATTTCATAATGCAGCTTTTTAGCACTCTGAAGCTGCTTACTGCATGCTTAAAATCGGTACGTTGTGCATACATGAAGATTTGGTTTTCAGATGGACTAATATCTGAATGCATTTTTGCCACTGTCTGTCAGGAAGTAACAGGATTGTATTGTTGATCACAGTGATCCTTTTCTCCTTTTCTATTCATTGAGTTTGTTTTGATTTGTGGTGTCTCTTTTTTAATGTTTTTGATTGTATTAGACTGGATTATTATTTTTAACATACTCATGTTATGTGCTCTTGTTATGTGTTCTAGAAGACAATCTGGGAGGTCATCAAAACAGATAGCACTACCGAAACATGGATTAGAGCTAAGAACTGGTTCATCTTCTGCCTCTGAATGTGGGGCTGATTGCTGTGAGAAGGAGAATCAAAGACAAGAAGTGAAATTGAGTGTTACTAGAGGCAAAAGCATGAAAGCTGCACACAGAAAGAAACCTGTGAAGGAGCAGAGAAGTTCAAAAACAAACAGCCTGGTGACCCTTCGGGCTTCTCAAGAGGATGAGGAGGAAGCAGATGACTTTGAGCCTGATGATGAAGATGAGTGTTTTGCTCTAGAGGAAGTAAATAAAGCTCCAGTGTTTGTTCCTGTAGGTCTTAGATCTCCTAAGCCTATTCCTGTTCAGATAGAGGAAACGATGGAAGAGGTATAATGTAGCTGTGTTCTGTGTATGCATGTTTGTTTTGTTGTTCAAACAGAAGCTTTAATTCTAATTGCAATTGCTAGTACTTGTTTTCTTCTCATCCCAGTTTAGTTTAATTCATTAAGAATTGTGTTGACAGTAGCAAGGATGTTTACTTGACACATGTACGTGGTTTCAAATGAAACTACATCAATCTAAGATCCAATTAGTGTTATGAGCTGTCAGTAGGTCTGCAGGGTGTTCACCAGATAATTTATTTGGGACTGGATTTAGGCACATCCTGACATGCTTACTGTATGTTTTGAGGCCTAGGACTGAGCAAATGGAGCATTTCACTTCTACATTCTACAAATGGAGCATTTCACTTTAGGGAATCAGAGAGATGTTTCTGTGTGTGGTTTCTGCCACTGCCATGCCATCAAGGAACTTTAATGGTGTGGTAGATTGACCCCAGCCACCAACAAGTCACCCATGCAGCTGCTTCCTCACTTCCCTATCCTGCAAGGCCGGGAATAAAAGTGAGAAGATTGATATAAAGACAGTTCCATAGGCAAAGCAAAAGCTGCATGTGAGAATAAAGCAAAATAAGGAATTTATTCACTACTTTCCACCAGCAGAGTGCTTCCTGAAAAACAGGGTAAAGATATGCAAACATAAGGGTTTCTTGGGAAGACAAACACCGTAATCAGAAATGCTTCATTCCTCCTCCTCCTGTAGCTTCATCCTACCCATAGCCAGTGCAGCCTCCACCCCCCTTCATTCCATAGTATTTGTCATTCAATTGTCCAACAGTATCCAGTGCATCCATATTTAACCACAACCTTCCTCTAGTCCTTTGATATATACATGGGTAACATTCCCTTTGTCTGTAGCCTACCCCCATAAAATGTCCATCAAGTATCCACTGAGTTCATTTAGTCCATGACCTGTGTTCCGTTTATTATGATGGTTGTTCACAACAGCTGAAGTGGTGTGTTATGTTGAATTTTTGATGCCAAAGTCAGCTCGGGTTGATCACCAGTACAGTTTCTGGTTTCTCTGGAGGTTTGTCCTCCTTTGTTCATATGGTTCCTGTTACAGTGCTTCCTGTAACATAAAACTTAAATAATGGGTTAACCTTAAATGTATATCTGTTATAAGCCCTATATCCCTTCAGGCTGCAGAGTTTGACACAGCAATGGACTCCGCTTCTTCCCCGTGCTCCAATGTAACTTCCACAGGCTGGAGCCTGTTCAAGGGAGATCCTGCTATGTCTGGCATGGGCAGATCCGAAGGCCGTGGTCCCTATGTTTTGGCAATTATTTTTTCAAAAAGCTGTATGTTTTGCCTCTTCCATGGGCCACTTTTAGAGTTAGTAACTTCAAGCCCAGAGCACCAGAGGCCTGGTGTTTAATTGCAGTTTTAGACTAGAATTAGACTCAGAACTCTAAAAGTGGAGCAAGGCGCAGTATCATCTCAATTACACAAACAATGGAGAGGAAATTGACTCCAGCTCTGCTTCTGGTTTACTACAACAAGTCTTCTTCCTTTTTTCTCCTGTTGAAATCCTGCTTTTTTACATAAATTAAGCATATTGTTTCTTGCTCTGGGTGAAGCAGCACAAGAAATTAAAGCTCAGTCAAAACACTTTGGGAAACTCTAGAACAATAATGGAGAGCAGAGTTGTTTCAGGGAAAGTTTTGCTGAATCTTTGCCTTCCAAAGATGTGCAAATATTAGGTATGGGAATGATCAACAAGTTTCCTGCTATAACACACAGGAGTCATAAATGATAGTAAAGAATATGGTTAGATGCCTGTTTCCAGATTTAAATAGATCCACAGAAAGTATCAGTAAAAGTGCAAGATTTTGTTAACTGCATAGATTAAGCAATTTTCATAAGAACCTCACTGGCAGTATTGTAACAGCTCTGCCATATTTCTAGTCCATGTTTCTGAAAATGGCAAGTATCTGAAGTCCTTAGTATTTTTTTTTCCTGAAGACTTGAAAAGCAGAAAAACTGAGAAAATCAACGAAACACCTATGAGTTCAATAGCTAGCTCAAAAGATCTCAACCAGATAACGTAGATTTTCTGATGCTTCTAGTTAGTTACAAGCAGCACTGCCATTTCTTCCTTCAATTGCTTCCTTCTTTAATCTGCAGTTATGTTTAGTACTTGATTTATGAAGGGATCCTATAAAATGTTCAATATCTGCTAAGCATGTGGTCTATTTTGGGGGGAAAAAAAGTATTTGACAGATTTTCTGCTTGGACTGATGAACTGAAATGCTTTCAAATTAATTTTTACAGCTGGATATATCTGTGAATATCCCAGATGTGCCTGTGGCTACTGATGTAGAAAGTCCTTCTCATGTGTGTGTCCAGCCAGTCATACAGAAGGAGGAAAAAGGGAACACTTTACCATCTGTAAGAATGTCTCTTTTTTTTTTTTTTGACGCTATACTCAGCATTGCCATCATCTTTGTACTTTGGTAACCATCTCTAAGAAACTATTGATAGTTACACTCTTTACTTTTTCTCCTTGGGGAGCCAGTTGATGGGGAGACAACTTCCCACTGTTTCCTCACCCTCCCTTTCTCCTTCATCATCCTTTTCTCTCTCTTGTTTTACAGCAGACACAAAGCTGTGGCCTTTGACTGGTTTCCAGGCCTGCTTGTAATGGTATAGATATGGAAAACTATAAAATATTGTCAGCTTCTAATATACCATTTTAAAGCCAGGGTGATCTTTAGGCAGAGAATTAACCAGTGTGCATTAGATTAAAATTGCAGACCGATTTTTTGTATAGATCTCTGATATGTTTTTCTTTTTTTTTTTTTTTAAGGAAACAACTGTACATGAAAATCCAGAAGTGGACAAAGGTAGATACGCAGTTATCTTGTTCATGTCTTCCCCTTTAACATGCTACCAATTTGTAGTTACTCTTGGAGAAAATTACAAAATTCATGTGTCTTAAAAAAGAAAACGCTCATGAGGTACTGGATTCTTTTATGTTTTTTGAGAAGGCTTAAACTGTTTACATTCTTCTGTTCTCTATCAAGTAGGTGGACTAAACATTGCAAAGTTCTGTTTCTTAGAGCCAGAACGTGCATTTTCTTGAGTACTGTGCTGTAGTTAGCTGTACTGGGAGAAGAGGAGACTTTACAAACCGTAGAATCTTAGAGTGGCTTGGTTGGAAAGAATCTTAAAGATCATCTAATTCCAACCCCCAACTTACAGCTTACTTGACGTGTCACAAACTGATAATAAGAGCAGGCAGAGTCATAGCTTTGTCCTCTGTGTTGTCTCTGACTAGACTGACCAGAAGAAAGTACTCTTTCCATAGTAGATATGTTTCAAACCCTTACAGATCTCTTGTTTTTCAGAATTGCTTTCACTTGGAAATGTAAATACATTCTCAGTCTTTCTAAGGAACTCTTTATATTGACTGGGTTACTGTCTTGGTTGAAGAAGGCGAAGTCTACTGTCGTGCTTTGATTTATTTCAGTACAATAATTTTGGAGAATGGAAATACTTAGTTCTATATGACCAGTTGGTTAGGAAACAGAAGTTTAACAGGGATATAGATCAATGCTACAGGTTATGGATTTCTGCATACTTTCTCCTTCTCCGTTTGTGGTGGCTTGGCTGGCCATCAGATGCATAACCAGCTGCTTTGTCGGTTCTCTTCCTTAATAGGACAGTGGGAGAAAATAAGATGGAAAAGCACATGGGTTGAGATACAGACAGAGAGATCACTTTACAGGACAGACTTGACTTGGGGAAAGTTTGTTTATCTTATTTTATTGCTAACTAAAAGTAGAGTTGGGTGGTGAGAAGTGGAGAAGACTAAAACACCTCTTCCCCACCACACCTCCCCATCCTGGCCTTTCCCAGAGTCAACTTCACTCCTGACTCCCCTTTCCCCATGCTACTCAGGAAAGGAGGTAACAGGAGTTGCAGTCCATAATACTTTACCTCTGCCACACCCTCCTCCTTGTGCTTTTACACTGGTCTAGTATGGGGTCTTTCCTACGGGATACAATCTGTCATGAAAAACTCCTCAACATAAGCCTTCTCCACCCCGTGTCCTCCAGACTGCAGATCCTTCAGGAAATATCGTTCAAGGAATACTGGATTTAGTGGATGAGAATTGCCATCTGTTTATGAGTATCCCAATTCATCAATGAAAACAATTTAAAAATACATTCTGCACTGTATTGATGATAACGTCAAGTGTTTTTTGAATGTGGGTAAATACATTTCTTGTAAGTATAATTGTGATTTTTGATCTGTGTTTGAACAACTTTGCAGGAGTTAGTGATGGAAGCACTGAAGCTGCCATGACTTTACTTGCAATGGGTGATCCAACGTTCCAGTTAAAAGCAAGCACTGAAGGTATGATCTGATTTATGAGACAAAGTCTTCCTTGTGCTTTCTGGGTCCACCTAAGGAGGAACAGAGCAGTGGCTGCAGAGCTCTACATGGGGCTGCATAGCAGGAAATCAGGAGTCTTTTATGCGTTTAGTCCTGCTGAATTGTAGCACATACTTACACTAAGTGACTAGGCACTGCAGCTGGGATGGAAGAGCAAAGCACCTTACTGGGTAGTACCAACTACATCATTGTGTGTTTCTGAGAGCTGTGTAAGGAAGGACATGTTTTAATTGATCTATGTTGGCTACACAGATTGGACAAAAGAGAGGATCTGGGGCTAAATGGACGTAAGTGATCTTTCCAGGCCTTTAAATTGAAACATAGATCTTTCCCTCTGACTAGCTGTAACCTAAAATTACCAGGTTTTTAGTCTAGTTTTTGGTAGATTTTCTTAAAGAATTTATCATCTACTTCCATTGTTGAGTATTAATTTATCTTTTAAATTATGCTATTCTGTTTTGTTTGCTGTTCTAACTAGAATGGACATGCATGTTACCTGCACAAGATGAACTGAACGTGGCCAATAGCCTTGTGACCCATGGTGACTCAGAGCAAAACAGAGCTCCTAATCAGCATGTAGTTTCTTCAGCTACTTCTGCCAAGGACCCTTGCAAGGATGGAAGCAATATTAATGTAGAGAATCAGAGCACTGATGCAGGAACAGCTGTTGAAGAATATTTTGAGAAAAACGCAACAGATACCAGGTTAAATCACTACTTCAATTAATTTATAGAGATAAATCCCCTGACACTGCTTACTTTTGCAGGGTTCTCTCTGCAAGTTTTTTCTGAATTGCAAGCAGTCTTGCTTTAGTGAAAATTTCTCAGTTTAGGTAATTTTCAATGTAATATGGAACCCCCACCCTTGTCTTTTCTTTATAATTTTTGAGATGTTGGTATGTGATTTGAGAGATGTGAAATTTATTCTTCACTCCAGAAGTTAATTTATGTTTGGGAGGGAAGAATGATAGAACTTTCTTGGTATGAAATTGCAGCTAATCCTTAAGATCATTTTCCCAAGTACTTTATGGCTAATTGGGCCAAGGCAAATTGCTTAAGTGTCACTGCTACTGCACTCTACATCTAGAAGAAATGGATATCAAGGAGCAGTGATCTTCTATCATTGTGTTTTTCAATTTTACTCAAATATTCTTAGAAGTTAAAAATAGCTTGATGGAACACTTTTTCAGAAAAAAATCTAGTAATCATCATGTTCTGTTATTTGGAAGACTGTTGACTGCTTGAACAAATTATCTGCTTGTCCTCTTCTGAAAAACCGTACTTGAAGTTTTTACTTTAAGTTCAACAGTTCTTTTATCATATTTTTAACCAGAACTTAATAGCATGTGATCAGTGTTAGATCACTGATCATCTCAAATTTTTAAATGTTTCAGTTATTTTGATAGAGAACGTAATAGTTTGCAATAAACTTACTTGTTCCAGCTACCAATGTAGCTGATGTTTATTTTATTGTTCTGCCTAATAATGCCTCCTCTGTCAGCTGCAGTCTGTATTTCATCTGTTCACTGTCATCTATTTTACCTCTCTCATCTTTTTTGTACAATGGTCTTTGCTGAAAATGCTAATTTTATCTCACTGCTAGCTGTCAAGAAATCAAGAGCTATGTTGATGGCATTTCTTCTTACCTTTAGCAATAGCTCTCTGCCTATTGTGAGTAGTATGAGACCGAAAAGATGCGAACTCCAGGAGTCAAATCCAAACACTGGAGTACTGAAGTCTAACGAAAGTGTAATTCAGAAGCCTCTTAATACAAATGTAGTTACGGAACAACTAGTCTGCGATGGAAGTGGTAAGCCTGTTTCTTATCCTAGGGTTTTGAAAATAGTTTCTTCTAATGGATTCATGGCTCTTTATAACATAAAACTAAGCGGAAAGGATTTTTCCAATTCATGTTCACAGATTATGCATCACTTCTGTAACACAAGATACTCACTTATGGTAGTTTTAAACAAAAACAAAAGCCTCGATTTAAAATTAAATGCAATGTGAATATCAATTTCTGGGCTGGCAATGACAGAAATACAGTACCGTGTGCTTTCTTTCTGTTATTACTGTCTTTGCCTTCCATCAAAACCAAAAGGGGAGATGTACAGAATAGTTTTGGTATTCTTAAAGCAATTACAGAAAGCAGTGGTATGTAAGGTGTTCAAGATTTTTAGTTTTTAATTATCTCCGTGGCTCTGGCAGAGAGCACAGAATACCAAGGCAAGATGATATATGTGTGTATCATAAATATGAGATATTAATTTTAATCTATATATATACCAGCATTTTTAATATAAAATGTATGTATATGATGTGTATTAGAGTAAACTTTAGTATGTATGTTTATACAGTTCTACATATTATATGCGTTTTTAAGTGCAAAAACTTATATGTAAAAATTATGTACAAGAAAATACAGATATGTAACATAACTTATCTTTGTGTATCTTAGAGTCTACGGACTTGAGAGGTACTACAGAAACGCAGAAGGCAGAACAGGTCAGGGTTGGACCAACTTCAAGGGATACTTCAGTTCTTCAAAATTTTGCAACTAGTATGGAACTTGTCAAGCAAATGGACAACAAAGAGAGGTAGGAAGAAATCATCAGCTAATACTACTTTATTCTGAGAGACATCTAAAATAAGCAGCTGAGGTGTATGTGTAGCACACTTACGATGGAAATTGCATGCTTATGGACATTGTATGTGTGTTAATGCATAGAAGTTTAATTTAGACTTCTGTTTTTAAGGTTTTTATTTCTTGGATGTTACCTTAAAACTCTGGGGGTAAACATTAATTTGTGCTTGCTGTTTCGATACTTACTAATCAGCTTGCTACTTAACTGTCTGCCATTAAACTGCGTCTGGAAGGAAATGTTGCAGAGTTGATCAATTTGAAAGCACTAATGAGCTTCTGAGGCTTCTTGCTTGGTCATGCCTTTATTCGTAAAGTCTCAAGTTGGTGGTAGGGAGGCTTTTTGCTGAAATACTTTATGTAGATTTGTTTGAAGGTTATGCTTGTTCTTTAGTAATTTTTAAACAGGTGCTCTGCTTCTCTCTACATATGTAAGCTTCACATTTGCATAATTCAAATCATATTATACAGAGTTTAGCCCATACACAGCGTACCCTTAATTGGTTTCAAACTAACTGGCTATGCGTATTACAGCACACGGGAAGAGATGAAAGATGTTTGTGGAACTTCAGGGAACTTGTCACCAGAATGTGAGAAATCTCACCTTGGACTAGAGGATTATCTGGATGAAAGTTCTGTGGACAGACCAGCTCTGCAAAATCCTTGTCCTGCCAAGGATAGTCAATGTGCAGTCAGCTTTCCTCAGGTAAGTAATTTAATTTAACTGCAGTCTGGAAGTGCCCGGTTTCTTAAGCTCTGTAGAGGGAGGTAGTTTTCAGTGCAAATGTGCTCATCTGTTTTACAGACCTGGTATTTCAAATGGTGAATGAAACCTTTTTTTTTTTCCCCACACAACAATACTCAGTCATTCCAGCAAGCCCCATCTTTGCAAGCCTCAGTTTTTAGGATTTCAGCAATCAATGATACTTCTTAACAAAATGTTGAGGATTTCTCAGAGTTTTGATGGAAGAAGTACCTATGACTCCAGTGTCATTCAGTCTGGCCTCTTACTGTTACACCTCTTTAAACTCAAATTATGTACTGCTGGGACTCTGCATTTTCATTGTCACCTTCATTTGCTTTGCTTAAAACAAACTTACTTTTGTTTAAATAAACTTTATCCTTTGTTGTACTCTTTCCCATTTATTTCTAGACGTAACTAACTTTTACATGTGCTTATTTGGCCATGGTAATGAATGTATTTCACATCTTTAGTTCTGCAGTGGTTTATGCTGTTCTAGCATAAATAAGTATCTTACTTTTTCCTGAGGGGGTTTGTTCACACTTCCTTCAAGACCTCCAGCATTGCTTGATACCAGCGTACTTGCTGTTACTGTGGAACAGCTGAAGAGCAGAAACTTGTTTCCTCAGTGCAACCTGTAGATGTGTCAGTGCTGATCTTTGTGTAGAACAGAGTGCAAAAAAAATTGTGCTCATACTGGAGTGACAGAAACGATAGGAGGAGGCAGCTTGCAGTGGAGTATTCCTTTTCTAAGCAAAGAAACATCCTATAGAAGACAAAGGATAGATGTGTTGCAAAGCTCAGTGTTTTTCTTTGGCACACTGTTGTTTTGTAATGGTTGGGGAATTTATGTTCTTAGAGCAATTTGTTATGTGAGTCATCAGTGACAGAGTTGTGCTGTGGGAAATATAAATTCATTTCAACAAATCATCCATATAGACAGTGAGCTGCATTTGAATTATATATTGCCCAAGTGCTCCTTGTTCTTGTCAGTCTGGTATCCTTTAACCTAGAACACCTAGAAGCAAAAGCTGAGAAAATGCAATTTTAGATTTTCTGGCTGTTCAGCATTTGACATGCTTTGTTTCTTTCTCATTGTGTAGAGTTATTTGTCAAGCTTACCGACTTATTTTATTTCAAATATTTCATTTCTAGAATGAAACACATGCTCGGGATTGTGAACAGCAACTTACAAGCAGCACAGAAGAGACTTCAGGTATAATGCGCACCGATACTTCAAGTTAGCAAAAAAACTTGTGTATCTTGCAGTTATGCAAAGATTAAAAAAAAAAAAAAGTGTTTTGTCATGATTGAATAATCTGCTTAATGAACAAACAGAAGGACCAACAGCATAGTGCCATTCCCCACTCTTGCCTCTTGTTTAGATTTCATTAATGCAAACTAGACTTGGGAACTTTAGGGATGACTCCTTAAGCTTAGATATTAATAGAAGGGGAAGTTCTTGCTCTTTCCTTCCTGCAGTGAGCTCCTGCTGCTTACCTTTGCTGGGTTTAGCATTTGTTAGAGCTCTTCCTGAGACTGACTCACTTTCCTCTCAAAAACTGAAGGTGGTAGAGGGAGAAAGCCTGTGTATTTTTCCAGTAGCTTAGTGAATGTGAATAGGTGGGCTGGACGGTGCAAGCATAGAGCAAGAGGAAAAAGGAGAAGAGAGGATGATAATGGAAGAAAACAAACTTTCCTCTTCAGCTGCTAGCTGATTAAAAGTGATGGAGGGTGCCGAGGTGATAGCTGCTTGTCAATAAAACAAATTGAAACAGAGCTTGGAGGTTTGGAACTAATATTTCACTAAGATATGGGAAAATCAGTGTTAGAAGCCCAAAATACTTTCTTCATGCAGACTGCAGTCTTCCTGCCAAATTCGCAGGCATGTGCAAAATGTAGGGTTAATATTTATTTTCAGATGTCCGTCACTGTGCTCTGTTGTTGCTTCTTGCAGAACATTTTAAATCATGTTTAATTAGATAAAAAAATCAAAGTGAGTTAAGGTTAGAATAACAGCTCTACATCATTAAAAAGTAGAGCCGTCTTCAGTAATGGAGCAACACTGTTGCTTTCTATTTTTGAAAAACCTTTAGAAACGTTATCTCCTAAGATTCATTTTAATAGCAGTTGGCAGTTTTCTGTTAATGCCCATCTTTTTGACTAAATCAATTTTATTTCTCATTTATTACATTCACAGTAGCACTTCTTAGGTCTTCTGCAAGTCAGTGGGGAAGGGAGAAAAACACTATAGTTGATTAAAAAAAAAAACCCACAAAGAAAACCCACAAAAAAAAACGACAGCAGACTTCTGTCACTTTAAGAAGTAACTCTTAATAGCTCACAGTAGTACAGAGACAGAAGGCCGTGTGACCACCACAGTTACACAGGTTTGATTAAACAACAAATTGTTCTTTATTGCTAGTACACTTATCTTAAAGGCTTCATCCCTACTAGGCATTCTTAGTCTTCCTTCTGAGGGATAGTAAGTATTCTACTGCAGTGAATGAGGTCCAGAGAGTGATAATGAGTATCTGATCTCAGAAGAAAGCAAGTGTATTGTGTGAAGGATATCCCCAGTGCCTTCTTTCATGGACAAATGAGCATGTAAACGCTCATTACTCAATGTGGGGAGGGCATAAAGAAGAGAACAGTATGATTTTAAACTTGAATAATAGATTTTTTGTTACTTTTTTATTTCCCTGGAAAATTATGGTAGCGAGTGATGATCATAGATGTCCAGAGGAAGAACAGACATTCATTTTAACATTGGTGGAAATCCTTGCTGACTCAGAAGAGTTCGATACGTCTGCTTTGCAGGAACAAACTTCAGAACCATTACTACCAGCACCTATACTTATCAGTCCAGTGAAATCAAGTGGAACCAGCTTGACTGAAGTGGAGAGGTAAATATTTTTGAGCTTAAATGTAGTAGGAGTATTCTTCAATGCAACATAACTGAATTATTTCAACATTGCGGTTGGAATTAAATCTGTTCAGCTTGGGAAGAAGGGGAAAAAAATCAAAGGAAAAAATTCTGAGGTATAGTAAGTGTTGCAATTCTTTAAAAAGTACTACTGTATTTATGTAAGTTCTCAGGTAAAAACAACAGGTGTGATGTAGAGGACTTAGCCCTGTGAGCTGAGATTTTAATGTTATTGAGTGGATAGATCTTTAAGAGTGAATTTTGGCTACACAATGTAAGAATTCTAACTCCTGTGGAACTACTGCTGATAAACAGAATTTCTGACAGGCAGAGTTAGGGTATATCTTCTATGTCACTGTTTCCTTACTTCTTTACATTATTTCCCTAATCTCTGCCACTGCCTGAGATTTCTCTCTCTTTTGGGATCATACCAGGAGGGACAAGGAGAGGATGAAAATCAAGATTCAGCTGCACATATAAATAATATTGTATTTTGGGACTATTTAGGGCAGTTAGTCAACTCTTTTTGTGGAAGTATCAAATGAAGTTCAAATAGAATAGCTTCTAAAGTAATTGGATTTGACTGTAACTAGAAAAATTCATTTCTCTAACTTGCCTTAAGATAGTGCAGCAAAATGTTTCTTGATGGTAAATAGTACACTTGATGCCCATACTGACTCTAAGTAGGAATGAGTATTATCAAAGATTCATGTGTAACTGTCATACAGAAATGTTCTACAAGGTAAATTTTGGCTTATTTTACAGTCACATCCTGGTTTTTGCTGGGATAGAGTTAATTTTTCTTCCTGGTAGCTGGTGTAGGGCAGGGTTTTGGATTTCTACTTCTTGTGCTGCCCTGCCAGCAAGCAGTCTAGGGGTGCACAGTGTCCTGGGAGAAGACATAGCCAGGACAGTTGACCCAAACTGACCAAAGAGATGTCCCGTGCCATATGCTGAACAATAAAACTGGGGGAGTTGGTTGGGACAGTATCTGTGGCACAGTGGGCATCGTGAATCACTTTTTATGTACGTTCTTTTATCATTACTGTTACTGTTTTCCATCCCATTTCTGTGCTATTAAACCCTCATTATCTAAACTCATATCTAAACAGTTTTGGTGTTTTTTCTGATTCTCTTGCCCATGCCATTGGGAGGAGGAAGCAAATGGCTGTGTCATGCTGCACTGCCAGCTGGGTTGACCCTAACAAGTCACAATTATGACTTTATATAAACAGCACTGGATCCTCGACACCTGCAGCTGATGAACTTGGTGAATGTTCAAACAGCAGTATGGAAACCAAACGACAACAGAGTGCTTCAGTAGAGCCTGTTCTAAATTCGGTGCGGACAGCGCAAAAAAGGTCAGCTGCTGAGCTTGCTGAAAACGATTTTCCTCCTGTCAAGAAAAGCATATCTGCTGCAGTGGAGGGTAACGTGGAAAGCCCTTGTCAGGTGAGAAAGTAATCTGGTAGCAATGTCTTTATGCACAGTGTAGGTGCTTAACACTTAATGATAGTAGAGCATTTTAACTATCATTAGAGTTGAACAAAGTGACTTACCTGTACAATTTCAAAGGCAAATTGACATCTATAGATTCCTTTGTGCTTTGAACGCCAGAACAGTTTTTAGACTGTTGTTTTTTGAGAATCCGTTGACTCTTGGATATTTTTATTAGGCTTTCTAGTATGCAGACTGATAATACATCTTATTATTTGGTTCATTCACTGCAACCTTTCTGACAAGAACGTTGCAGGAGGGAAAGCTCTGACTGGATGACTGGTAGACAGTGCAGATTAAGTTGATGACATTATGGTTCCTGCTGGTGTCTATTACAGAAAGAAGTTGTTAGATATGTTCATGACATTTTTTACCTACTGGGCACCAGTCCAAAAGAACACCTGCAAAGAAAAAATGGCCAGCCTGTTTTGGCTTCTCTCTGTGCTTTTCCAGTATGACACAGCTTGTTGGATTGACTACCATTAATTTCTGTGAGCAGGCTAGGATTTTGTAGTGTGACTGTGTCAGGGAACGAGCAATAATTTCGCATATGATTCAGAGAGCTTTTCTAGGAAGGACTGGATAAAACTTGCTCCTCCTTCACTGACCTCTCATCTTGACATCCTCGTCTTGAATCACTTCTATGATTCACTTTTGTGAAATGAGTTAACTGGTGAATTATACTCTGCTGAAGATTTATTCTTTATCACTCATTATTTATTCTTAAAGTGTACATGCACAATGTGCCTTCATCAACTTCTATTGTTTCTTGAATAGTGAGATAAATTTTTTATTTTTTTTTTAATACAGGGTTATTCAAGTAATTCCACAAATACTCATACAAGAACTTCTGGTAGGTAAATTTAAACTTGTAAAAGCAAGTCATAACTAATCTAAATGCATAATACACCACAGCTTAATATTTGTCATTATCCTAAGTGGTCCTGTCTGCAGCTAATTTAAAAGCAGAAAGGAATTTTTCCAGTAATACCCTAATACCTCAGTTTCATGGTTTCCGCTATAAATTAAATTTAGTGTTGTACTACATAGCTGGCTGTTAATTTAATAATGGTTTGTAATGGTTCTAAGAGCAACACTGTAGTTACTCTACTTGTGAATGTCGGGAGATTTTGGACCAAAGCTGTTACCTTCTGCTTAGCAAATATTTTCCCTTGCTGGAGGACGCTAATAACCAAAAGTCTGAATGTTATCTTACCGGTCTATAACACAATTCATTTCTAATTTTGTATTAGTCTTTTAAAAAATACATGCACAGTTTAATCAGTCTCTGAAGAAATCAAGCAAAACAGAATTCCTGACAGTACAGCTTTCAATCAGCTGAGCCTCTGAAAGATTTGGAGAGCTACTTCTTGGTGCTGAAGTAAACTTGAAAGAGAGAGTGTGGAATTTTAAACAGCTAGATGATTTGACTAAGCTCTGTTGTGTGCTGTAAAGATTGGGGGTGCAGCTATAAAACTAAATATCCTCCAGCTTTTCCACATAACATCTGTAAGATTTTACAAACTCTAAAAGTAGGTTGTGAATTAAGTCTAAATGGTGGTTTCAAAATAAGAAAATGACAAAAAAAAAAAATTAGCCCTCATCTTTTAAGCCGTTTTAACATCACACTCCTCTTTTATACTACGGTGTTTTCAATGAAAGTGACTAACTGAAGTTTTTTAATTACTCTCAATTCTTTTACAGGTAATCCTTTTCAAAAAGCAGGGGCTTCAGCAAAGAAAACTGCACTTACTTCTGCCTTGCTGTCTGAGTCTATTTCACCAGCAGATGAGAGAAGCCAGTGTGAAACTTCAGAGAATTTAGGAAAAGCATCATTTCTCAATTTAGCATCCAGTCAAGAAGAGGAAGTAACATCTAGGTCAACCTTCAGCAGAAAAACAGAAATAAGTGCACAAGGAAAACTGGGAGATGTGCATGAAGCAGCACAGTTGGAACGTACTGAAAGTCTAACAGAATCTTCAAAAACTCCATTACTCAGGTATCTATGGAATGTTTTTGTCAGCCTTTTCTGTGAGCGAGACATTTTTTTCCATATTGAGTTACTGATATTTTCTTTCCACTTAGTATTACAAGAATGGCACTACCCTGGTTTGTGACCTATAAGAATTACGGGTCTATCCTCCTCAGAAATTAAAAAGGATCAAACTGTCTCCTTTGAAATTTGAAGTGTTTCAGCCATTAAATGGGCAGATTGACCAAGGGGTGTTACTGATGTATGATACATCTGTTTAGGCACTGACAGATGCCTCTCTTGAGACAAACATTCACGACGCTATAATACAGACTTAGGAAAATTGTTTTTCTTAGCTCAGTCTAATGCTTAGATATATGCACCCATCCATTTCTTATTATTTTTCTCCCTCTGCCAATAAGATTTGGTTCTGATGTAGCACTCACTAAATTTCTACAGGTATTAATTTGTGTCTTTTCACCACAGGACTTTCTAGCCTGACAGCTCAGAGGATATTGTTCTTACCTGTCTATCCAGCTATTTGGATTGTGTTTTCTTGTTTTAATATGCCTTTCTATAGTAGTTCAATTTTTTAGTTTCTTCTCTCTGTTGTACTTCTGCTCACTGGTTTTGACTGGTGCTCCACAAGTCTGTCCTGATCCTGTTACTTGCTTTTTCATTATATTTATGTACCAAACAAAACTGGTTATTTGTATCATGGATATCTACAGCAGCTGGGTAACAGTGCATTGAAATTAAGAATCCTTGCTTTCAAGTTTACTCCCTAAGCTGTAAATTCTTAGCAACATGAAAAGTAGCTTTGATACAGTCTGTACTTCCTCTGTACTTCCCTCATCACTGCGACTTCTCTGTTTCTCTACATAACATTAGGTATGATGCTAACAACAGGCTGAAGCCCTGCAGCAGGGATTCTTCTTTCTGGTGTAGATAGTCTAAGAGAGTCTGATGTAGTCCTGTCCTTGGGAATCATGTTTGTTTTTTTCCATTGATTACATTAAGGGTGCTCTTCTGAATTCTTCGTTCAGGTCTATGTCTCTGTTCCTCCCAGAAATCTTCCTGAAGATCTGGTAGTTACAGGCTCTAGTTCAGAGACAAGTGACATATTCTCAAGGGTGAGAATTCTTATTCTCAAGTTCTTAAGTGTTCCTCTAACCCTGTGTAAACTCCTCATGTGCCAGAATAATTGGTAATACCAAAGTCCTTCTTGGGATAACTCCTTGTTTTTTTTCCTTAAGAGTTTTCAAGCATCTCTGAGGTGTGTGTTTGCTGTATCATGAACTGGATTCCTGTAATACTACTTACATATCGCTTTTATGGATCGATTCATATTACATTCTGACTGTATTTTCTTTGAGCAGGAATGGATGAAAACCACTGGGATTTTTATTTTTAATTTGCAGAAAAAGTAGTTCTGAAACTGCAGAAGAAATGCAAAGAAAGAGAGGAAAGATCGCGAGCCCACAGACTGGGACCACAAAGCAAAGTCCGAAAAAATCAACTCCATCCAATAAGGATGATAGGGAATCTTGTTCCGTTCCCTCTGGAAGCACATCATCATTTGTGGAGAATGACAATGTAACCACTGATGCTGTAGTTACGGTATGTTTGCTTCTGAATGTCTTTGCATTTTTAAAATGTGAGAAACAATGAATCAGTTGTTTCAAGAGTGAGTAGGGGGCATGTTGTGTTCAAGCTTGGAGAGAGTTTGGTGCTGCAGAGAATAGATTCTAACCTGTGCACATCTAGGAAACTTACGAGGGAACTGAGTTGCTTTCTCTGTGCATGTATGTCTGTGAATGTTTTGGTTTCTCTGAGAGTTGTGGCCCATTTTTCTACTCCTGTTACTTTTGCAGAAGTTGCATAAGGTTTGTACATTCCTTCAAGAAATGGATGAAGCTGTGAGGGCTTCTGCTGATAACTGTGTTAACGTGTGTAGGTACAAGATGGTTATCCTGTGAAGTTTTATGACTTTCAATTACCTTGTAGCAATACTTCTCTGTTTAAATTGACACCCACAGCAAATATGTGAAGTCGTTCTAAAGGGAATGACAGCTGCCCAGTACATAGTCCATCAAAATCTTCATCAGTTTTTGCTGCAGAAATATTCCTGGTGTCAGCAGAAGATAAGAAGGGAATCTACTTGTTTTCCTTTTTCCAATAATTCCTAATTTTTTAATGTAATGTTTCTATCTGAATTGGCAGCACAAGCATCTACACATGCTTACACGTGCGTGCACACACACTCTGTTAAGAGTAGCCTTTTCTTTTTCTGTTAGGTTCCAAATAAAGAACCATCTGAGAAGCCTCCCCATTCTGCTGAAGACCAAGAGAACGAAGAGGAGCCAACCAAAATCTCTGAGTATTTTTTCAGTGACATCTTTATGGAAGTAGATGACCCAGAATAGCAAATTGGCTTTATAAAAATGGTGGGATCTTAGTACAAATAAATCTTAGTACTAAATAAAAAGTTAATATTTTTTATGAAAACATTACTTATTTAATATGAATTATGCTAAACAATATTAATTTACCATCAAAAACCACCAATTACTGTTGAGAATTGAATCATTTTCTTCTAAAGTAAACTGGATGCTTTCAAAAGCTTGACATAACCTAAACTCCTATGTTGGTGTCAATGGACCAGAACAGTGGCTGCAGGATTAATTTTCACTTGTTTGGATTTTGATAATGGGTGCATGATTGTCTTCCAGAAAAGTGCAATGCAAAAAACGCTTATTCTTGTGACAGCTGTTCCTTTGAATTTAATGCTATTTTTTGTGGTACTGACTATACAAGTTCTTTACTTCTTTTTGTGAAGTATGCTGTATTAGTATGTTAGCAGGAGAAATGAACCTTCTATTTAAAGTGTAATCTTAGTATATCAGGATGCAAATACTGAAAGTACCATAATAAATACATAGGTCTGTTCAGCACTGCAGGTATTTTTATTAGCATCTCCAAATTACGTATTTTTGTATTTAAGAAGTCTTACATAAGTTAGAAGACCCTAGCCTGAAAAGCCAAATGACTTTAGCTCCTTTAAAGTGTATAGCGGAAAACCCTGAAAAACATTTCATTTACACAGTGATCATCTTTGGAACTGTCCTATTGGAATGAGAGGAAGAGGTTAATGTTTCTTAATATAAATGCCAGTTTCCTTCTGTTGTGGTTCAACCCAGCAGGCAGTTAAGCTCCACGCAAAGTGGGATGAGGGAGAGAACTGGAAACGCAACAGAAATCGTGGGTTGAGATAAATACGATTTACTAAGACAGAAAAGGAAAACGAACTCAAACATGCAATAACAGATAAAAATCTCCACAATGCAACTACTTATCACTCACCACCCAACAACCGCATGCCGGCTGACGCCCTGCTAGCAGCACAAGGTCTCACTGCCTGCTGACTGATGCCCAGCCAACCACAAGCAGTGGCCCCTTCCCCACATCTTTACAGCCTTCTGCATGATGTCGCGTGGGATGGAATAAACCCCCTGCTTAATTCAGGCCAGCCATCCTGGCTCCCTCCTGTGTGGTGGCTCTTCCCCACCAAGCCCTGGGATTGCATACGTCTCTCAGCAAGAACCACAGCTGTGCTGTCAACATTGTCTCGGCTGGAACCAGGACATCTTCTAAATTTGAAAACAAAGGGGTTAGGTGCCATTTCTTCTTGTTTCTACACGTAGGTGTATATGTCTGTAGTGATGTCATTTGTTTCACTTGTCTGAAGCATCACAAACAACTGAATTTAAGCAACAGTGAGGTTGCTTTAAGGATTTGCTACTTGGAAGCAGTTGAATTTGAACCATTTTCCTCATGTTCCAGGTCTACTTGTACTGAAACTCACCGTAGAATTTTGGTGCACCTTGAGATTTTAGCTTGTTTTCTTGCTTAGGAAAATTATCTTGTTGAAATAGAAAAGTTGTTTTGAGTTCTTTCAGGTGGCCACTAAAAGGTTAAGTGATTCTTAAACTTTATTACACGAAAATGAGCATGTAGATGTAAGTAGTCCACCTTTTTCTCCAGTTACTTAATAACAGCAAGTATTTTTGCAAAAGAAATTGTTATAAAAGAGAAATTTGAATTGTATTATGCTCGGCAGAAACCCGTCTTCAGTTTGGGGCTGGTTAATAGTTTACTTGCAGATGTTCTCATGTAATTATACTGAATTTTGAAATACTTCATGAAGTTTGAGAATGTTTGGCAGTGCTTATGAAGGAACATTTATAACTTTGTCAATAAGGAAAAATACAAGGAAAAACTACTGCTATTGCTAATTGCTGTACTAGGCCTCTGTCAACCAAATGGAGTTTGTAACAAGATCTGCTAGAGGTGGTGAAAAGGCTGGTGGTCCCAGCGTGACTTACTGGAAAGCATACTGTCAGATAAAGACAGAACAAACAAAAACCCTACGCACACAAAGGTAATCCACCACCACCAGCTGCTGTTTGGAAATCTTGGATCTTTTGTTCTGCCTAACACACTTAAATGTTTGTGTCTTGTCTTACTGTAAACGTTATGAAATAGATTAGTGTATACATGAAGTTCAGTGTGTATCTTGTAGATACTTCATTTAAGCGAGTGCTTAGTTCTTAACACACGTGGCATGTTTCAATCCCTTTTGCACTGACATAGCCTAAAAACACATTTCTGGGGATTTGGCTATGAAATAATTGCCATAAGTATTTTATGAGCTGATAACCATTATGCTTCTCATTGCGTACAGTTTGGCTTGCATTTGTATTACAGGCTAAAAAACAGTAACGAAATAATGAAGATTTAAGGTGCCTTATCTATCTTGTTAATTGAGGCTACACTTTTTTTTCCCTCCATTAAACCATTTGCACTTTGTTTCAAAGAACAAGTTTGAACAGAGACGAGA
The DNA here is from genome assembly GCF_002078875.1 of Numida meleagris. Lineage (NCBI taxonomy): Eukaryota > Metazoa > Chordata > Aves > Galliformes > Numididae > Numida > Numida meleagris. The sequence goes on from NC_034438.1 coordinate 72,100,071, forward strand.
GAAGGTTGTGCTGTGTTCTGTCATGGTGGAGGGGATCGCAGTGAAAGAACCGTGGGATCTCAGTGCTGACTAAACCTAGCGTTTCTACAGCAGCGTGGCCGAGACTTCTGCCTGAAGGTGTCTGTCAGCTGCATAATCGCGTATACGCTTTCTGTTTCAAAGAAAGTTGTCACAGTCTGTATGTAAATTATGTAAATAAATTATTTTATATTACCGATATGTTTGAATATTTATCCCGCCTTCTAAATGCAGTGTTATCCAAAGCGTGGAATAAAGAAATGCACCGTACCGCACACCGGCATGCTTGCGCCGTGAGGCAGACGAATACACCTGCAGTCTTTGTTGTTGGCTTTGTTTCGGGCGTCGCTTTTTATTTTTTCTTCACAAGTAAGTTCAGCTCCATCTTCTTTTTCAATTTCACGTTTCAACAGTCCCGAGTTCCCCACTGCGGACCGCCCCCGGGGGGCTCCGCTGGGCGCGGCCGAGGACGGGCGGCCCGCGCGCCCATTGGCTGCGGCGGGGGGAGTGGTGGCGGCGGGCGGGGCTGTCTGTGCTGCGCCGCCATGCTGCTGGGCCGCTGCCGCCTCCTGCGCCGCGCCGGGGCCGCCCGCCCGGCCCGCGCCTGCTACGGCGAGGCGGTGGCGGTGGGCTCGCGGCCCGACGCGGGCTCCCCGCTTTACCAGGTAGGCTGGGCCGGGCGGGCCCGGCTCCCTCCTGCCGGCGGGCCGCGGGGGCTCGGGGCGGGCCTTAGCGCCGAGGCGCTGCTGCTTCTCGGTGACCCGAGTTAATCGTCCCTCGGTACAAGCCCGGCGGCTGTGCGGGGGCCCGGCGGCGCCTGTCGGCCGTAGCGCGATGCTGCGGTCCCTCGTTCGGGCCGCCGGGCAGCACCGCCGCTGGGGAACCGGGGCGGGCGGACGGGCGTGAGTCAGCCCACCGTCACCATGCGGCCTGCTCCCTGCGGCTTTATAATAAACGTCCGATTCGGAGCGCTTTATCCAGTCTGACTTCAAAGGCGCTGCCTGAAAAGATGCGTCTGCCTTATTGCGGATTTTTACTTCCACGAGTGCCTGTAGGTCCTTCATTGGCAGGGTAGAGGACCTGATACCTGACTGACGAGGTGGAGACAGGGAGTTTGCGGCGGGCTGAGAGCGGCGCCCGGTGATCCCAGAGCTGGAAACTTTGTGCTGTTGGCGGGCTCATTCCTGAGCCGAAGGGGAGGGGATGCTCCACAGTGCGTGCCCAGAAAGCAGGGCGCCGGCAGAAGGCGTCATCCTGGGGGAGGAAGGGGAGAAGATGCGGGTGGAGTTACATTTTTCTTTCCACAGCGTCTGGATCTGTTGTAAATTGTCTTAGATTAATGGTGCTTTGTCAGCATCTCCACCTGGAAGATGAACATGACGTTTACAGTTAGGCAGGGAATAACGCAGTTTGAGGTGTGTGGGTCAGAGCTGCTCGGAAGACATGTTCATTTTGGAATTTGCCCCACGTGAAGGAAGAACGCTGAAACGCTTCATGCAGTTCCGAATTTCGTTTTGCAGAAACCAAGCTTTGGGACAGAACCTTGGGTTACAGAAACTTCTGCAGGACAGCAGCATGCGTATATATACATGCCAGTCTTGATTACGTGAACGTGTTTATATACGTGCACATGTATTTGTGTCTGCAAACAAATAAGCAAAAAATCAATAGTTTCATAAATGCACTGACTCAGCTAAGCTGTCGGTGGGTTTGCATTTGTGAGTGCACCTGTAAATCTCAAAAGCCGAGGCTGGGTAACTCTTTGCAGAGCACCTTTTTTTAATTTTTATTTTTTTTCCAACTTTTACGTGTTTTGGCAGCAGTTTCCAATGAGACTTCAAGGCAGGAAAAGTCTGACTCTTCTAGACAAGCCCACCTGCATGTAGTGTGTGTGCGCACTACGTCATTCAAGCAGTAATAGAGCTAATTGTGTTAGTATTTGGTAGAAATAATTGTAACTTGTAGTGCAGTGTAAATGTACATAGCGCTTTACAAACACCAAGTGCCGTGAGGTATTTAAGCGATCTGAAATAATAATGGTGTGCAGAGAATAACAGTGCAAACACAAGAGAGCCTAGCAGTATGTGATGAAGGTCTTGCCTCCTGTAGCTAGTGTTTGCCCTTCTGGCTGTGAACTCAGCCAAACAGGTTGGCCTTCATAATGTAAACTGTCTGTCAAGCTAGACAGGCGAGAATGTAATTTAGCAGTGAGTTAGTCTAAAATCCGGAAAACAGAGGAGAATCTGTGCAAAGATTCTAAGGATTAGCTCTTACAGCTGCTTTGCTTAGGTGGCAGTAACTCACTTAGCTCGTGCACTAGCTGTAGGATCAGTCTGTAACTTTCAGTTCTTGATTCTGCTTTGAGTTCCTAGGAGCCCTCACACTAAGAGCAGAATTCTATAGACACTACTGGTGCCAAGCCAGGAAGAAAGTGTATCCATTCACTTCACTATCTTCTAAATGAGAATTATGCAAGACAATTACGATTTTGCTTATGCTGCAGTTAGTACATCTTTATGCTGTGTTGCAGTTATGCTTTTCAGAGAAGTTACGTAGCTCTTAACATATCTGAAAAGCCAAATTAAGGTTGAAGAGCACTTTTTAATTCCTTAGAAGTGGTAAAAACAACTGCAGTGACAGCGGTGGTTTGCTGTCTACTAGATAACTCATACCAAAGCTACAAGAGTCTTTGTTATTCTAAGAGGACTATTGGCAAGGTCACACTTTCCTGTTTTTTGAAAAGCCGTGGTTCATATTTGCATTCTACTTAAATAGTGAGAATACAGAAATTTTTACCAAGTTTATTCACTCTAGGTCGCTCATCTTTTGGTACAAGAGGCACAGCAGCACTTCATTTGAGTACTCATGATTTATTTTACAAAATTGGATTTGTAAAAGGCAAACAAACGCATAACAATAAGGTAACAAAACCTGAAAAATAGCATTTCAATTTTGTAATGACTAATTTTGGTTCCGGTCCGTTAAGTTTAGAAGTGGGCTTTTACAGTTCAAACATGCTCAGGGTCTTTGTGAAGCTTGTTTATTAAATGCTTTGGGATGACGTAGGGAAATGTTATTTCTTTAAGGACAATACAGAACAAGTACTTAATAAGGTTAAATTAAAATTTTGAAAAGAAATAATTCTGACATACTGTTTTCTATGTTTCTTTATTAAAATATCATCCTATCACTCTTGGTTAATCTTGAAGCATTTGTTTCCCCGTTTAGGAAAACTATGAACGAATGAAAGTGCTGGTAACTAAACTCCAAGAACAAGCAGAAAAAATCAGATTAGGTAAGTATGCCAGTCCAGATTTTAGAATACTTGTTTAAAATATTCTTCACATAGAGTGCCTTTTCTTTTTTTTTTTAATTATTTTTCCCCTTTAGTTGTATATTTATTGATCATTCAGATACAGCATACTAGGTGGATTGTGATAGTCATGCAGAAATTTGTGTTATCTGTTTAAATCTGCTTTCACCAGCTGAAAACCTTAGAGTTTATATGCAAGTTAGGTTGGTTGAAAATTTAGTTGATTTTTTTTTTAAGTAACTCAGTTTAAATAAGAGAAAAGTCCTTAGCATTGGTACTAGTGTATCACAGTATTTAGTTAATGTATTTGTTTGCTAGATGGATTAGGTCTGTCTTAATGCAGCAAATCCATAAATTACTGGAAAAAAAAAATTAAAGCAAGGCTGATATAATCAAACAAGAGTTTAATTTCATTCCTAGAAAGGCAAAAAGAAAGCAAAGTAGATAATAAGAACTAGGCATTTAGAGTTGCTTAATTTTTTATCAGCTAGAATTTTAGAATATCAATGGAAGGTATGTTTCTTTAATAAATTTAATGGCAGGATATTAAAAATAGGTCATCATGATGTGATGAATCTCATAGATTCCCCATCTTTTATGAGTGTAGAGACTGTTCAGTAGTTGTGTGACTTAGGAGTTAACAGTCACGACCTTCTTTGCTGCTGCACCTTTCCTGTTCTTTCTTATCGTATGATAACGAGACAAGAATCTCAGGGATGCTCTGTCGGAATGTTAAAATATGTATCTTGAGAATGATTGCGTGGCCTGTCCTACAGGTATATGAGAGGGATTGGATAAGTACACTGGAGTGTTTTGAGGGATAGCTGCAAACTGTTTTTCTTTCTAAGAGCTGTCCTTCAGAGAATGAGCTCTTGACAGAGGTCTTTGTAATGCATGTTTCATTCCTTGTTGCTCTGTTGGGTAGGTCTTTTGTAAACCCATGCAGTCTACCTTGTAATCCCAAGCAACAGGAAGAGGATCCTTGCCCTGAAGAATGTACAGGCTGTGATAAGTAACAAAAAGTAGATTTCTGGTGACAGGCAAAAGAAACAACTGAGATACTCTCTGTGAAAAGCAGCAGCAGTCATAGCCCATCTGCAATCACACTGAAATCTTCATAGACATCGCTGTAGCAGGGCTGTTGAAGAGGAATTGTCAAGCTAGATGCCACCAAGTTGTTTTCATCATTAAGGAGGCAGCTTCAGGATGGAGGTTACTGTAGTGTTGATGGAACTTCTTGGTCCTGGAGGAGAAACTAATAGAAGGGCTCTAAGACCTGCAGGGCAAGCATTTATGATTAGTGTGTGAAGAGGGGGAAAGCACAGAGCTGACAAAAATCACAGGATGGAAAACGGTTCTTGCAGCAGCACTCCAAGTGTAAATGGGAAAGGCAAGATGGTGTCTGCCAAGTGCGGTAGTCATGATGTGGGGTGTTGAGAATTTGCATGAGAGTATTAGCTTTGTGGGTAGATATGAAATATTTTATCTTAATAGACTTGTGCAGAAAGAATGTGCAAGATTTAGGTTTAGGCTGGATGTACAGACCTAAAGAACATACTGCATCAGAAGTAAACTGTGGCTTTCTGGCCTGCCTACTGTGTGGGAAACTATGTCTTAGTTTCAGATGGGATGGAACTGCTTTCTCTAGAGTGTCTGATGTGATGCTGTGTTTTGGTTCTAGGACAAAAAGAATGTTGATAACACATTGGTGTTTACAGTTGCTGCTGAGCAGTGTTGTAGAGAGCCAAGGCTGTTCGCAGCAAAGGGCCCAAGGAGCTGGGAGGGAATAGAATTAGGACAGCTGACTTTAACTTAATCCCTTAATAAAGGGATATTCTGTACCGTATGACATCATGCAGGAGTTTTGAAGGGGGTAGGAGTTGATTGTTTTTCTCTTCCGCTGCTTGGGAGGCAAGGTGGACATCAGTCAGGAGGTGGCAAGCAGTTGCTTATGCACCACTTGCTATTTACGTTGATAAGTATATAAAATCATAGCTATTATCCTTTTCACTGTCTTAGTAAGTAGTCTTATCTCAACCCTTAAGTTCTACATTTTTTCCCCCCAGTTTTCTGCCCTATCCCACTGCGAGAGGGGGAGTGAGCCAACAAATGTATGGTGCTCAGGCACCTGCCAGGATAAACCACATCATTGTAGTGGTTAAGGAAGGAGGTAACAGGGAGGGCTTGACAGATGGGCTTAACAGCTCTGTTGTAGCAATGCTTGGCTGACAAATGTAGAAGTCTCAGGAGAAATGTTAGCAAAAAAGTAACTTCTTTACTTTGGACAGGGGGAGACAATCTTAGGTTGACAAGGGGGATCAGTGATCTGTCTACAAAAATACACTGTTTGGATAAGCTGTTGCTATGAAGAGTCTGAGATGTGTCTACTGATGTGAAACTGAGATGTCTCAAGCATTGAATGACAAAAAGCTGTAGAGAGCAACAGGTATGATTTAGGTTGGCCTCAAGTAAAAGGTTGAAATGAAGCATAGATAAGTAAACTTTGATATTACAAGCTGTGTTTTTGAGATCTGCTGCTTGCAGTTTTGGAGTAATCTAAGGAGATGAATCCTCACTGTATTGAGTCTTTCAGCATTGGATTCAGCATAGCTATTTTGAACTTGTTCGGAGAAAAGAGTATTTTGCTTTCTGCTATGCTTTCCTCTGTGAATTTGTGTTTTCATTCTGTTCATGGCCAAGCAGTGAGGGAAAGCTTCAGTCAACTGTGTTTATTAATCTTTGCCTCAAGACTAGCTGTAAAAAAGAGAAGGAGTAATAGGTTCTGAAAGGCAAGCATTTATATCATTATCTTAAATCTCTTTGAAGTGGAAAGTGTTGTTTATTAAGTGCACTATTAAAGCCTGTACATAAAAAACTGGGAACTCTTTAGTGCTTCCATTCTGAATTTTAATATAACTGGTGATTTATCTGTCTGTGTTCACAGTAAGCCTAATGAATGACTCTTGTATCACAGGAGGTGGAGAAAAAGCTCGTAAGCTTCACACATCAAGAGGAAAGTTGTTACCCAGGGACAGAATCGACAGACTTATTGATCCAGGGTAGGTACTTTCTCTTTTTAAAAACACATCAAATTCTTTTTCACAGGTAATATTCTAGGAACCTTATTTTCTCATTATTTTCTATCACCATTTGGAATTTTACAGATGTGTTCTTTGAAATACTCATCTGGTTTTTTAATCATGTCTTAAAAAATTGAATCTTAAAGGTGAGATTCATTGGCGAGTAACTGTTAGGCTGATGTAGTTTTAAAATCTTGTCACGGTAATCATTTGTCATTATTAGGTCTCCGTTTTTGGAGTTCTCCCAGTTTGCAGGCTACCAGTTGTATGGCAATGAAGAGGTTCCAGCAGGAGGTATTATCACGGGCATTGGACGAATATCTGGGTGAGAGATACAAGTGATCTACATTATTGGTGATAAGAAAAGCAAGAAGGTATAGTTTTCGTCAGTTTCCAGTGTTCAGCTAGCCGCTTTTTTTTAGTATTTTGTTTCAGACATCCAAAAAATCAGCAAAGCTAGCATCTTAATTCTTTCAGTCTCATCTAAAAGGAAGTGATTTTTTTTTTTAGTTAGTGTTTCACCTGTTAAAGTCTGACACACGTAGACTTTCTGTTGTCTGGTGAAATAAAGAGATTACTGTATCAGTAAAGCAATTTGCAAAAGGTGGGACCGTATTCTATGTTGAGAATTAGTTTTACTCACAAGAAGTATTGCTAAAACTATGGTTGAAAAGAAATACAACGTTAGACAGCATTACTTTAGGGAATGAAGGGACTGTGAAGCAGAATGTCCTAGTGCTGAGACTGCTGTTACCATGTGCCTTGGAAGGGAATGCAGGTGAGGAGGGCTGCTCTCTTGAGCATCCCAGAGGTTTTACGTGTCTTGGTCACGTTGCAGCTCTTAAGCAACAAATGTATTTATTTACTAGAAACACATTTTTCTCTCATAAACTTGTTTTATTTTTAGGGTGGAATGTTTGATTGTTGCCAATGATGCAACTGTCAAGGGTGGTACCTATTATCCCATCACTGTTAAAAAACATTTACGTGCTCAAGAAATCGCAATGCAAAACCATCTGCCTTGCGTATATTTGGGTAAGTTGCACTGCAGAAACAGCAAGTGACCCTTGTCTAGGGCATCTCATAATCTCTAGATAAAACGCTGCTTCTTTTAAAAAGTATTACTGAGACTGATGAGTCCTTAGATTTGACTAACCAAGTATGTATTTCAGTTGCACATATCCAGATGCATTTTCAAAATGCCATGTTACTTCTACAGATTAGTGGCAAATCGTGCTGTGCTAGCTTCTCAGCAGTACTTTCTGCCCTGCAATAGAGCTGGTTTCACAAAATACAGATGTGATCATGCCACTCTTACCACTTCATTTTTATTCATTTTCCTTCCTTCTGTCATGCACGGGCTGTCAGTCCTGTAGCGTTGTCCAAATGTCCTCAATATATTACAGAATAGAACTTTCTTAGCCTGGTTTTATAGAAATACCATTTGTATGAATTTTGTACAATGCTGAATGCCTTTCATTTTCAAATCCCAGTCTTCATAACTTTTGAATCCATTAGCTAACTTCAGCCAAATTTTACTGTGAGAAATTTCATAGAGTGTGTATGCCAGTTGATTTTGTGTATTGTAAGGCACCATTAGAGAATAATTATTTTTGTATTGTCCCCATTAAAAAAAATGGGATGGTTTAGTCCTCTATTCTACTAAGCTCAAAGGCATTAGGACACTTAACAAAATAGCATAAAGATAGGTAGGTCCTGGCCAGTAACAGCATGTAAAGAATTAGGAGAATTGTGAACCTGAAAGTATTGGTGGAGTGAATGGGGGGACAGCACGGATGGAGGTTTTGTAGGATTGTCATATTGCAGTGGAAGGTGTTTTAGAGTAAAGAGGAGGGCTGTAATTACTGTTTGAGGGTGTCAGTTATGAAAGCTGTAAGAAATTTAGCTTTATTGTTTGCAAGACAACTGTGATTTCTTTTTTAGTCTGACGCACTAGCAAATTCTGTGTGTCCAGACAGCTCTTACCTTTTAGTGAACGTGTCAGTGGCCAAAACTCTGTCATGCTGCCATTTTAAGATCTCGTGGAATAAGAAGCTATGGGACATAGGTTTGCCTTTGAAGAATGTGTTGGAAACAGATATCTGTTGGAAGGATACGTCAGCAGGGCACCAGAAATCAAAAAGGTTCCAGGAATGCATTGATGGTAACTTCCTCTTTCAAGTGGTACAGGAGCCCACAAGAAAAGGTGCTATGCTGGACGTTGTCCTCACCAGTGAGGAGGGGCTGGTGAGTAACGTGAAGCTCAAGGGCAGCCTTGTCTGCAGTGACATGAAATTGTGGAGTTCAAGATCCTTAGGGCATCAGAGAGAGTGCACAGCAAGCTTGCTGCTCTGGACTTCAGGAGAACAGGCTTTTTCCTCTTCGGGGAACTGCCTGGCAGGGTGACGTGTGATAAAGCCCTGGAGGAAAGAGGGGCCTTAGAAAGCTGGTCAGTATTCAAGGACCATCTCCTCCAAGCCAGAAGCAGTGCATCCTGAGAAAAAGGAAGGCAGGTAGCATGCCAGGAGACCTCTGTGGATCAGCAGGGAGCTCCTGGACTTACTTAAGGGCAAAGCAAAATTCTATAGGGAGTGGAAACAGGAGCAGGTTACCTGGGTGATCTACAAAGAAGCTGTCTGAGCAGCCAGGGACCAGGTTAGGAAAGCTAAAAGCCAGACAATGAAATCTAGCCAGGGTCATAAAGGGGAACAAGAAGAAATTCTACAGGTATACTGGTGATAAGAGGAAGGCCAGGGAAGATGTGGACCCTATCCGGAGGGAAACTGGAGAACTCATCATGAGGCATACAGAGAAAGCTGAGGTACACATTGATTTTTTTGCCTCAATCAGCAAGGGCTCTAGCCGCACCACCCAAGCTGCAGAAGGCAAAGGTGAGAACTTGGAGAAGGAACATACGCCTGCTGTAAGTGGAGATGAGGTTCAAGACCATCTAAAGAAGATGAAGGTGCACAAGTCTTTGGGACCCAACGAGATTCATCCGTGGGTTCCAAGGGAACTGGTGGATGAAGTTGCCAAGCCACTTTCCATCATATTTAAAAGGTCATGGCAGTCTAGTGAAGTTCCCACTGGCTGGAAAAGGGGGAATATAACCCCCATTTTCAAGAAGGGACAAAAAGAAGATCCAGGGAACTTCTTTTTGATCCAGGGCCAGTCACTCTCACCTCTAAGCCTGGTTTGCAGATGACACCAAGCTGGGAGGAAATACTTGTCTGCCTGAGGGTAGGAAGGCCCTGCAGAAGGTTCTGGATAGACTGGATAACTAGGCTGAGGGCAATTATATGAGCTTCAGTAAGACCAATTGCCAGGACTTGCAATTTGGTCACAACACCCCCATGCAGGGCAGTTGGAACTAGATGCTTTTAAAGGTCCCTTCCAACCCAAACTATTCTATGATTCTGTGAAATCAATTTTTGTATTTCAACTTCGAGTTGTATAGTCATTGTATACATACTGCCTGTCAAGGAACTCACCAGATTTGAGTGACCTCAATTTCTGTACCTGGGTTTGTGTCAATTCATTTCAACTCTGATATCAAGTGGGAGTTCTCTGTATTCAGCCAGCACTTTGACTATGTAATTTCCATGCCATTTGATTTTTTTGTTTCCCTCAGTGATCTCCATGTAGATGTTCATTTCCTGATGTGGACACTTGGTGCCTTTTATTCACTGAGAGAGTCAGTCGCTGGTTTGGGCATTTTCTTTTGTGTTCAAGGATTGCCTAGTACACTACATTGGCACTAGTGACCAGGTAGAAGTTTGTGTTTTTGCCAGGGTTGATGCTGCCTTTGGGAGTGTGGTTGTACAGGAGCAAAATAAACAATCAAAACTCTGCTTCACAGTAAAGCTGAGTGTGGGAGATTATTGGCTACGGTTGTGCTGCATGAGAACGTACATGCAGACTGTTACTTGGGAAAAGAACTTGGCAGAAGCCAGAGTTGTCAGAGATAGATGCTTGGCATTCCTGTGCATTTCTTTCTCATCTTCTGTTCTTTAAAGTCTTGTGATGCGTTTTCATGTTTCTGGAGTGGAACAATATCTGAAGTCAGCGACCTGTAATTTGGGAAGCACATCATGGGGCAAGGGTGTATATAAATGAAGCTTCTGAAGACAGTAAAAGGTCTTCAGTATGTCTGGATAATCAGTGTGTGAAACTGCCTGTGTTATGTATTTCAAAGGCACTTAGTGGTAGCTTCTCTCTTCTTTGGAACTCGTGATGGAATTGCAATAGAAAAATAGATTTTAATATGTACGCTGAAAGTGTTCTTAGTTTAAATGTTTTGCATTAAGATGAATTCAGAAGTTTATGTAGGGAATTAGGATTGCATCTCTTAGCACATCTGAACCTTTTTGTTGTTGGGGAGAGTGGATGTTAGTTGCTTAGCTGCATATGTGATGTTACTAATGCTGCACTTTCAAGGAGAGTATCGTAACGTACCTAGGTTTGTGGCAATACATGCAGCATTAGTATGTGCTGGAATATTTTAAATAACATGCAGATGTTTTACTACCAACTTCAGTATATAATACTGTTCAAAGACGTGTTAATGTATTTTCATTTACTGTAGTTGATTCTGGAGGAGCAAATTTACCTCGGCAAGCAGAAGTATTTCCGGATCGAGATCATTTCGGTCGTATTTTCTATAATCAAGCAATCATGTCTTCACAAGGAATTCCACAGGTAATTTGCTTTGACTTGAGGTTGAAGTGTATTAATTAGTTTTTATACTTGCTGCTTTTGTCTGGTTTCAAGGTTTATACCAGTGCTTTATTTTAGACAGCACAGAGTTGTGCTGACCTGATGGCCCAGTCTGCGGATTAGAGGCACTGTAAACACATTAACTACCCACAAAAAGTCATCATTTTGAAAAGGCTGTCTTCTTTCTTGGCCTTAATGTTGATTGCATGACCTACCTGCTCCTATCTTGGAGTGGGAGCAAAGAGAACTTGACAGTATGGTAAGTAGGTTTGTGTGAGGAAGCAGTAGAAAATCTCTTGAAACAGTTGATTATTCTGCATCATTGCTAGAAGAGTGAGGACCAATTTGTTGATGGCTAGTAAATGAGGCATACTTTTTGCTAAGAGTGGTATGTGCGTATTTGTATATCCTTTTTATATATGGATTGCTGTATGATAAAGCTGCTCTGACAGTGAAGTCATTTTCTAATGTACTAATGATGCACAGAATCATTGTGACTTTTAGTCACAGTTCCTGAATTTAGAAATGGTTTTGTGTCATGGATATTTCAGGAATGTGTTGAGGGCAATTTTTTGACGCAGGTGGTCAGCTAGGAGAGGTGCTCTAGTGGGTCTGTTACTCATGAAGAGTGCAGAGCTTTTTGAGGATGTAAGTGCTGATGGCACTTACGGTGCAGAGTGCAAGATAAGGTGCAGAGTGTAAGATCCAGATGTAAGAGAAGAGGGCAAAGCAGAAGGATAAAGACCCAGGACTTCAGCAGAGTAGTCTTTGTCTTGCCAAGGGAGCTGTCAGTTGCCACCTGCGAAAGGCCACCAGGAGGGCTGAGGAGTCTGTGGTCTTTGAAGATAACCACCTCCAGACACAGGAACTTTCTATCCTGATGTGCAGCAAAGTAAGCCAGTTCCTTTCTATGAAGTTACTGTTTAGTCAGTCAGCTCCCAGTCTCTTAGCATGCTTACATAGCTCTGTCGTTTACCCCCTTTGCAGGCTGAAGAATTCAGGTTTACTTAGCAGTTCCTCATACGTGTGTTTCATACTTTTGATCATCCTTGCTTATTTTATCTGAATCTATGATCAGATTGAGTTGTATATTTTCTGAAATGAAGGGAACAAAGGAAGTCTTTGACTTTATTCTTAAAGGATGCGGTCACATGGCTGTTGTACAGAAAGGGTTTTTTTAAGATAAGTTTCACCTTGTGTATTAGGCGAATAACAGGTAACAGTTTCAGTAAATTCTTTTTTTTTGCTACAGACTCCAATCGTTATCTGGTATGGGAATAGCAGCTTTTAGATGTTGCATGGAAGATGAATTTGTAAACCCAACTAGCAAGGCTGAAATTAGTGAGGTTATGCAGGACCTTGCTAGAAAGTCCTGTCCCTTCAGTCGTGATGCTGTTTTTTGATATACCTTGAAACAACGTTCATGCATTTGTGAAGTCCTGAATGCGTTTTTGTAGTGCTTCATTAGAGTAGCTCTGTAGACCTACAGTGACCTTAATCAAAATCAAGTGTTGGAAGGGTTTGCCTTTTAATGATACACTTACATTTCTGTTTGGTATGACAGGGATAAAAGTAATTTTCTTGAAATGACACTAATGAAAATTTTACTTTCTTAACATAGAGGGCTGGGGACGGAAAAGTTGTTTCTGAGGTTATTCCTTCATTTAAAATATGTAATGAATGTGTTTTGTTTGAGAGTTGTTTGTATCATTTGTTTCATTTCAGAAGAGCACTATTAACCTTTGTAAATCTGCTATTGATTCTGTGCTAACAGATTGTGGTAGCTGGAATCATCTTCCCTATCTGAGAGGATGCATCATTAGGAAGTAGTATTAATTAGGAAATAGCACTGCCTGTGATTTCCACTCGTGTTAATTCTTCTGAAAAGGGAGTTTGGATATTGTTTTTATCAGCTGTTACTCCTAGCTGTCTGGCTGAAAGTCTGTTTTGTCAATTCACTCATCAGCCCATCTCAATTTTGACCATACAGTAATTGCTTTTTTGTTTGGTTATTTTTTTTCCCAGTTGCCTGTGCTGCTTTTAATTTCTCCCTCCACTTTTAACTGTGACTAATTTATTGTACTCCTACTGCAGCTTTAAATTGCTCTGATGTCTGTACAGCTGTGAATCAGAATGCGGTGATTAGCTTCGCATTAGCCACTTGTTGTGCTCTCTCATACTCATGTGGCATGGATACACCGAGGGAGCAGAACTGCTGATGTTTATTGCTTTTTTAGGTAATTTCCAGTGCATTAACTCTGAGGATGAAGTCAGAAGATAGCACGTTGGGTGGAAAGTTTGAGGCTGTGCTTTTTAACAGATTGATTTTAATTCTGCAGCACATGGATAAACCCATAAATGTGTTAGAGAAAGTAAGACCTGAATTAAATTTTACATGCACCTATGTTTTTCAGCGTGAGCATGAGAGAAGAAAATCCTGAGAGGAGGAAAAAAACACAAACCTTGGGTAAAAAATCAGATGAAATTTTCCCCAAATTACTCCCATTTCTCGAGGCTTACATTATGTTTATATCAACCTGGAGATATTTATTAAATCCACAATTGCAAATTAACTGTGTGGTTCTGAATATAGGTTAAGGAACTGAAAACTGTCTGCTGTAGGTGTTTGATTTAGTGATTGCAGGTTAACGAGTTTAATTTACTTCTGCATTAGGTGTAGGTAATGTGACTTGGATATTTTATTTTTGTGTGGCGTTTAATAGCAAATTTTGAGTTACCATTTTAACACAGAACACTGTTTGACATCATTTCAGAAACATATCCAAACAAGATTACCACAAAACAATATTTTTTGTGCTTTATTTCTTATTTTTTTTGTGGTTGTGGAAGGAAGCACTCAATTAGAGAATTATTTTCTTAATGTCTTTTCACTATGAGCATTTCCTTTTTTTTGCGATACAAGCTGTTTTGAAAATATCTTTGATTTTTGGGAGGAACTCATCTGAAGAGCTTCAGAAAGTGAAGAGTAACTTCACTTTCAAGATTGTTTGCTGCTGCAGTGTTTATTATGTATGAGATCAAGTCCACTTTTTTTATTTTTAAATACCACCAGAATACTACTGGTGGAAGGTGGGTACTGGTTGACCTCAAAATTACACATAAGAGTGGTGCAAATATTATTCATGCTAAAGCAAATAATGAGTTAAACAACACACCTTGAAGGAGCAGAACTAATGTGGCATCTGTTGGTCAGCATTGATGCACTGAAGAACTGAAGTCATGTAATAGTAGATGTGAGGAGTCTTCTTCAAAGGCTGCTAGTAGTGTTGAAATTATACTGATAAGCAGCTGATTCCCTGACTTAAGTGTGCATATCAGGAACAGTTTCCAGATTTCACCCTGTTCCAGTTTATTGGCCAAGACGAATTCCGTGGTAGAATGTAAGCTTCTTCAAATATTTTGTATGTGTAGCTTAAAGTCCTTCATATATGAATTTTCATGCGGGGAGGTCTAAAGGTGAAATGTTGAAGACTGTTGAAAACTAGAGAGATGCCCTGTTGTTTTTGTTGTTGTTGTTGAAGCAAAGCTGAAATATTGTGTTTGTCCTGCCAAGCAAAAGTCATCTTACAGGGTTGTCCAAGAACTGATACTAAAATCAATACAATATGTAATAGTAGTTATGTGCACACATTTTCTCGTTTAAGGGTTGAGCAGTTATTAACTCATGTTTTTTGTTTTCCTAATAGATAGCAGTAGTGATGGGATCCTGTACAGCGGGAGGAGCATACGTACCTGCAATGGCTGATGAAAGCATTATTGTTGGCAAACAGGGAACAATATTCTTGGGAGGGCCACCACTGGTAAGTGTAGGGAGGTTTTTGGTGACATAGCTCAGAAAATTTGCACTGCTGACTGCACTGTACAACTGTTCAGCCCTATTTTGGTGAGATGTTTCCAGATCCTCTGTAGGACATTTTTGCATTTTTTAAATATATCTGAATCCTTATATTCTAAGTTAAAACTTTTATATCTGTCACAGCAATATGTGTATGTATAGATAAGACTTTGCTAAGGTGATCTTATAATACTACTTTAGGTTGCTGTGTGCATTGTTAATGGTAAAAATGTACGTTCTAGGTTTGACTTGAAATAAAAAATATAAATTATGTGTATTATATTGAACAGTCTAGGTCAGAGAACTTCAGAAGATGGACTAGCGTGCTACAATTTATGTCAGTTTAGACACAAAGGAGGTGCACTAATGATGGAGTTTGTCATCATTACTTTACTTTCTTAGTAAGGAAATCGTTCCTAAGGAAACAAATAGATAAGACAGCACCCAGCCCAGTTTTTCTAGTCTACACGTAAGATGACTGGATAAGCTTACTTCTTTGAAATAGTCAAGAATATTGTCTCATTGAACAATTTGGTCCTTAGCAGCACGTTTGCTCTGTTTTGGTGATAGTGACTCGGAAGCTATTAGTGGTGTTTCTTTTGAAGCCAGGTGCAAATCAAATGTCTCTCAAAGTCCTTCCAACCTGAGCAGGCCTGAAATGAGAAATCATTTCATTACAGCCTATCTGCTGTTACTAAGATACTGCTCCACTCAGTTCTGTAGTAACAAATTGGGGGAAGTCTGATGGAATTCACTTCCTCCCACCGCTGAAGATACTGGGAAAAAACGTAGCAGGTCCCGTAAACTATAGGAAAACAACTACTTCCATAATCTTTTTTTATCATTTCCTTAGACAAGATTGTGTTAATTTCCTTAATAGCTTGAAGAACTTACGTTGCGATGTCATTTAGTGTTTCCTTGTATAGCTTTGCTCTTAAAATAAAGTAGGAGGCATTGCTTTTGGAGCAGCCCTTGCATTCTGCTGGCCCATAACATCAGAGGTGCATGTTGGTGGTATGGCAGTAGAGGTCGAACCTTCCTGCCAGTATTCTGTTACATGTTGTTGCCATGTGACAAATGGCAGCAGAGGGGCAGACTGACCAAATGGCATCTGACATGGAAGTGTGGATAAAGCAAAGGTGTGGAACTGAATTATTCCATGTGGAAAAGATGACATCCTTTGACATTTCATCGACATTTGGTGAACGTTTATGGAGATGGAGCAGTGGATGTGAGCACAGAGAGGGGGTGGTAGGCTGTGCGTTTTAGCAGTGGTGACAGTGACGTGAAAGACAGGCCACGTTCTGGGTGGCACAGCTGTCATACCAGAAAATGAAGAGTGTCTCGATCAGCTCATCTGTGTGAATCAGCTAGCGATAGTGACTGTGTTGAAAAATAGAATTTTGCAGCTGAGAATTTGCTCTATCAAATAGTGTTACTGTGCTCTTTGCATCTGTTGTAGTTTCCAGGAGGAGGCATTACTTTCGGAGTGACCCCCTTAGAAGCTGTGCAGGAGGCTTTTGTCAGGTTAGGCAGCTGAAATGCCAACCTGAGTCAGGCCCCAAAAGGAAGACTTGGCTAGGCAAGTCAGTGACTGTAAGGACACTGTGTAGTCAGAAAGGAAGAAAACTTTTCACCACTTTCAGAGGAAGATTTCACAACTGTCCTCCCATTTAATTTGTTCTTCAGCATCCTGCGGATGGAACGATCTTTATCTTTGTGCGTATAGATCAAACTTTAATATCACCAGCTGTCAGTTTTTGTGGTTGGCAGAGGTTTTCATATTCTCACTGAAAATATTTTACTTGTCTTACTGTAAGCATCAAAATTACTTTAGAGTCCCATAGAAACATCTGCTTCATGTTGTTGCAGATATTGTAGCTGTTAGTGTGTAGGCTCTGTTCCCCAAAATGTCAATTAGATTTGACTTTGCTGCTCACTTGCCTTAAACAAAACGTCCTAAGGAAACAAAAGGAGACTCTTGATGCTAGGTGTAATCAGTCTTGGAATGTCCATGCTTTTTAAAAAAAGAATAAAAAATTGCAGGTACAGTCCAAAGTCTAAAGTTTTCTCAGTGTTCTTTTTAGAAAGGTGAGTAGTAGGGACTTCATGAGCAGATAGACCTTGGTAGTAAGAAGAGGAGTGTCACAATAGTAGCAGTGTCACAGGGCCGTTCCTCTGCACTCCCCCCAAGTTATGGAATCGATATCTTTGCCAGAAATACAGCTTTGTAGCTTAGGTGCTGTATTGACTGATAGGCATCTCCATCCCATCAAAAATTTCTGATCCTTTGTTCCTCAGGGAAAGTTTGTTGCTTTCTGCATTCTCTTCCCAGTGGTGATGGGAAGTCTGGAGAAAAGGGAAAAGTGCAAAATTCCTGTATATTTTTCTGTTGGGACCTGTTCTACACAGCAGCATTATCTGTTTCCAGAAATGTGATTTTTTTTTATAAAGTTTGTTTGCGTTTCTCCTGTTAGTTTCACATAGGGGTTTCTTAGAAAATCTGAAAACAAGTGGAGGCTGTATCTGCAGTATCAGAGTTAAATAGTACTAACTTTGTAAAAGTTCATTAAAATTACTGTTTGTGAAATTCTCTATGAATGGCAAACCTCTGTGGAACATGTAGTCTGAAGATACAGTCTGACAGAGAACTTGGAAATTCCATTCCATCTGATCTCTGGTATCCTGTTGTAAAATTTTGTCACAGTTTTGCTCATTTTCCTTCTCATAATGTGCTTTTGTATTCAAGAGTAGGAGGTGGTCGTAGTTATATTGTAAATTTGCTTTACAAATTCTTAGCTTTTGCTCTTATTTTGCTCTTAGCTTTTGCTTAGATAAATTTATCTATCTATATTAAAATCTGGGCTGTCTTTTTATTACATACTATTATTTTTTTTGAAATATGTATTTATTAGCTAATAACTTCCCTGATTTATAAGTGGAATATATTCCCTTCAAAAGTGGCTAGTCTTTATTTCCTAGTGACATTCTATTTCTAGCTAATGAAGACAAGGACTTACTTAGCCAAGAGTCACACTTTTCTTCATGGGCCCTGGGTTAGGATGGGTTTAGGAAAGGCAAAGCCCACTTGGTGGTTAATCTGGCAGGATGCATGAAGGGCAAGAAGACTGGGTTCTGTAGGTACAGCAACAGTAAAAGAAAGGCAAGAGAAGATGTGAGCCTGTTGCTGAATAGGATAATGAAACTGGTGACAACAAACATGGAGGAGACTGAGACACTCAGTGCTATCTTCACCTCAGTCTTTACCAGTTGGATCTGTGTGCAGGAATCCCAAGTCCTTGAGGCCAGTGGGAAAGTCTGAAATAGAGGAGACTTCCTCTTTGTGTAGGAGGATCAAGCTAGGGAACATGGGAATAGCTTCGATGTGTGAAGGTCTGTGGGGTCTGATGAGATGTCCCCATGAGTGCTGAGCAAGCAGGTTGATGTTATTGCATGGTAACGTTTGGTCATCTTGGTGATGAAGGAGGTTTCTGAGAATGAATGGAGGCAAACATATCGCTTGCCTTCCGAAAGGGCCAGAAGGGGGATTCAGGTGACTGCTGGCTGAATGGCCTCAGCACAGAACTAGGGAAGGAGCAGAATAATTAGGGACAAGAAGTGACTGGGAGTAGTCACGGAGGATTTGCAATAGGGAAATTGAGCCTGACCGACCAGATGGCTCTCTTTACTAAGCTGACTAGATGATCTTGGAGGTCTTTTCCAACATTGGTGATTCTGTGGACCCAGCAAGTCTGCAATAACTATAAAACTGGGAAGACTGATGGATAATGCAGATGGGTGTGCTATTCAGTGGGACCCTGACCAGCTGGACAAAGGGCTGACAACAGCCTCTTGAATTCCTCTTGGTTCAATACCAGGGAAATGCTTTCTTTGAAGGAATAACAACAACGTACCAGAAGAGTCTGGGGATTAACCAGTTGGGAAAGTATGTCAGAAAACGCTGTGTGTGTCACAGTGGGCAATGAAGTTAAACATGAGCCAGCGTTGTTCCCTTGCTGCAAAGCGACTGGCAATATCCTGAACTGCGCTGGGGAAGGTGTTTACAGCAAGTCAGGAGTGGTAGTTCTTCCCCTCTACTCAGCACACATAAGACACACTTTGGGTACTGGGTCCGGCTCTGAGCTCCCCAGTGCAAGGAGGTCATGGTCTTACTGAATTGGATTCAGTGAAGGGACTGATAACATGATATGAGGAGGGGGTGAGAGCGAAGACTTTTCAGTCTTATGAAGACTCAGGAAATCTCTCCATGTATGTGAGTAGCTGGTGGGGGGAGGTAAGGGTGATGGAGTCAAACTTCTCTTTGGAGAAATGATATGTCCAGAGGCTGTGGACACAAATACAGGAAATACAGAAAATTCCTTTTGGATATAATAAACCACTTTTACTGTGAGGGTTGGGTGGTCATGCACTGGACCAAGTTGCCTGGAGAGATTTTAGAATCTTCATCCCTGGAGATGCTGAAATCCCATCTGTACGTGGTCATGAATCTTGTAAACTGATACCCAGTTTGGAAGTGATGATAGTTTTCTCTGTCTTTTGCTGCCTTCGTGCTCTGTGTGGGTGATGAATAATGGTTTCACTTGCTTGTGAGGAATCCTTTTCAAAAGGAGTACAGCAGAGCTTGAGGGAAACGTATTTCAGTGGAAATGCGTCAAGAGGGTTTTTTTGTGTGTGTTGTTTTTTTTTTTAATGCAGTAAATGATACTTTATTCTAAGGAGGAATACGTTCATGGTCAAATTTTTCTGTCATGTCTATGGTTTGGTTTAGTTCATGCATTCCAGATATTTTTACAGAGACACCATAATTGATCCAAACAGTTTCATGCCATTATTGCATTCTTTTTAGAAAGTGATTCTCACTAATTTGCTGTGTTTGTAATGGAAGATCGAGAACATGAAAGCTAATAGTAATTGGTTTATGATTAGTGTTAAAATAAGTAACCAGAATTACAGAATAAAAGTTTGCACTGAGAAAAGAAACAGAATCAGAATGCAAAGTTTCAGCTGAGGCATTATTTTTCTCTTTGAAACAAGGCAGGAAAGCATCACATTTTAAATTACTTCCTTGTTATCTGCTAAAAAAAAAACATTTTGTGAAAATGGATGTTTGTTAATGTGTAGGTATGTCCATGCTAAAAATAGATACAGCGGCAAAGAGCAGAGTAAATGGAAAATCTTTCTCAATAAAAACTATATATAAATCATGCAGACACCAAACCAGTAAAAATAAGTTATTTTGACAGAACTCTGTGTTGTCACATTTGAAATGCCGTGAAGAACAGTAGCTGAAGAAATACTAATGAAGAAACATTTTACAGAGTGTGATTATATTGCTGTAACTAGGCCTGTATAAATATTACTGCAAGGCAAGTGTTATTTTCCTTTTCTTGCTGTAGGTTAAAGCAGCAACAGGTGAAGAGGTGTCAGCAGAGGAACTTGGTGGGGCAGATCTTCATTGCAGGTTAGAAGAAATATTCTCCCAGAGTTGACTCTTAACATTCTTTAGACTTTAGTACAGTGTTTATCTATATTTTTAATTGTATAGATTTTAAAACTGTATTTAGATCTTAAAAGTTTATGATTTTCTGTGTAATTATCAGATAGGGATGAATAATTTCATTAGAGTAGATGTTACTTTATATTGTTCTGAATATAAACTTGTTTCCTTCATTCATGACTTTAAAACACTTGGAGTCTATCATATGGGAGCATCGTGCAGAAAATAGTGGACTTTTCTACAGTCTTTTATGCTGAATGCTTTTAGAATAATAATTTTTGAGAAGGTTAGTGTATTTTTGCAGATTATATCTCAATCAGAAATTACTACAAATGAAATCAAGACTGCCTGCATTTCTTCGAAGGGAGGGCAGCAAGGCAGTGGCAGAGATGGCCCAGAGATGCTCTGTGCCTGGAGGTGTTCAGGGCCAGGTTGGGTGGGGTGTCCACAGCCCAGTCTGGTGGCTAGCAACCAGCCCGTGGCAGAGGGGTGAGCTTTAAAGTCTCTTCCAACCAAATCCATTTGATGATTATCAAAGCAAAGACTCCTGTGTAATTTCTGGTTCTAAAATGGGAAGAGACATTAAAATATGTATATATATTTCTATACAAGAAATCCTTAATTTTTATTTCAATTTATTGAAATGACTGAAGAGTCACTTTAAAGATCAGTTTGTACTATTTTTTTGTAAGTATATGTTTTACTTTATAAGCTAAAATTATTTTCAGTTTGAACAACGTTTGCCGTTCTTTATATTGTCATTTGGATTTTTGGCTTGCTAGCATTGGTATTTTGTGTCTTGTCTGACAACATTAATGTACTATTTAAAAGAAAGGTCCAAAAGTACGAGCTTTATTTGGAATATAATTTAATGAGATAACATGTGGAGCTGTGATGTAGTATATATATTTTAAATATACAGCCTTGAAAGTTTTTTAAAAAAAAACCTCTTATTTTGATTTACTGACTCCTTAAAAGTCTTCATATTCTTATTTTTATTTAAATACAGACATTCTGGTGTAACAGATCATTATGCTTTGGATGACAGTCATGCACTTCATCTGGCAAGGAAAACTGTAAGAAGTTTAAATCTCCAAAAGAAAGTTGATGTGAGTATATAGTGCATTCTTCTAAAAACACTGCATTTTTTAAAGTAGGAATGCTTTTCTTCCCCTAGTCCATACAATACATTCTTTGTTTCTGCCTTCAGATGCTGTGTAAATGGAATTTATGGTTCTTATCTTTAATGTTTTGTGTAATACTTCACTCTGTAATTACATTCCTACTGCATTATTCCCATCAAAATCACTGGGATTACATGCAACGCTGAAACACACACTATAAGAGCAACAGCACTTCAGAATTGCAGAATCCCAGTTTAGGATGAGTTCAGTCTTGTCACGTGCCCAATTTAATTTTAAATCCACGTGGTAGTTCCCATGGACTTAAAATTAGATACCTGCTAAAATATCTCTTAGAACACATATTCTGTGTGGTTATTAACGAAAGATACAGGACTGAAAGGGTGGAGCTGCATCGTGTCATTTTGGTACCTTAGGCTTTGTAATGTATTGATTTCAAAATTCATTTTAGAAAACAGGGCAAATATCATATAGTGGAGGTACTGTCTTAACCTACCTGGAGGGAAGTGTAAGAGGGTGAATTGAAGATGAAATCTCAGCAGCTGAAGGAGTACACAACGTTATACTTAGTGAAGTCGTCGTTTGCTTTTCAGAATACTAGCTGTCTAATAGGGATATAAGGCATCTAATAGGATATAAGGCATCTCAGTCATAGAATCCTCAAAGTTGGAAGGGACCTTTAAAGGCCATCTAGTCCAGCTCCCCTGCAATGAACAGGGACATGCACAGCTTGATCAGGTTGCCCAGGGCCTGATCCAGCCTGGCCTTGAAAGTCTCCAGGGACAGGGCATCCACCACATCTCTGGGCAACCTGTTCCTTCCTCTTTGCTCATTATTTTTGATGACGTGGAAGAAGTAGTAATATGAAGCACATGCAGAGGTGTAGGCAGGAGCAGAAACAAAGGTCCTCACCTTTGTTTCAGTAAGCGAGAAAGCATTATTCTTCTGTTTAAGAAACTTGATTTTTTTGCAAAATGAAAACAAGCCACGGATGTTTTGATATGGTTGATGAAGACGGGATTCAAAGCAGCTGTCAAACTAACTTAAATCATAATGTGGACAAATGATGCCCTTAATTGTGGAAATTGTTTTGTTAAATTGCAATAGGTGTCTATAGAACCATCAGAAGAACCTTTATTTCCTGCTGATGAAATATATGGAATAGTTGGTGACCAGCTAAAAAGAAACTTTGATGTCAAAGAGGTAAGAATGTAAATGGAAGGTCTGCGTGCCCATACATGCATGCACTCAGTTTTCTTGGAAATAAAAGGAATATAACATTGTAGTTTGCAGAAATCTGATTTGGAGCATATAGTATATATTTAAATATTACAGAATCTTTTAACCTTTTTCTGGATGTTCTTGTCTGACAGATCTATTACAATGGCAATGACATTGAAAATGCAATGCTATCTTGTCCTAATGTTAAGAAGGATGAGCAAAGAATAGTGATTGATAGTACTCTGAAAAGGCTGCCAGGAAACAGTGAACTTCTGGTCAAACATTCTATAGACTTGCCAAGTGGTATGATAGCTTTCTTTTTCTATTAGCCTGGAGAAAAATAAAGATCAGACATTTAAAGATCGATGGAGTATAAACACCCCAAACAATTTAGTGCTTATGGAGTCTGTTGTATTCTAGCACAGATCTAGTGTAATTATTTTCCAGGATACCTTCAGAGATCACAGCCTCTGTACCAGTTTTCCCTTGAAATTGAAGTAATCAGAAAAGTTCTGCTTACATAATTTTACTGTTTAATTACAGTATTCTTAATCTTGATATTCCATTTTTTATGAATGTGTGAATAAATCACACTTCAAAAATAAATGGACTTAGCCTGCCTTAGCCACTGCTTACATAGTGGGCTGCTTGATGATCTCTTAATGGAAAGCACTTATTTTAAGACAGATGTTGGTATGTTCTTTCTTTCTAAAAACAAAAATAAAACTGTGAAGGGTTAGGGATTTAATTTTCTTTTTCTGTTTGTTTTTTTTTTTAAGGTTATTGCTAGAATTGTAGATGGAAGTAAATTTGATGAATTCAAAGCCTTGTATGGAGATACTTTAATCACAGGTATAAAAAATGTAATTATTCTATGTATTCGTTGATTTTATAGTTGGATTTGTCTTGTTTGGATTGCTCAATGGAAATATCTTTTTTCCACAAAAGAATAGCTGTTCCAGTTGTCAAGAGAAAGTGTTATCTTTATGTGTTACTGTAAAACAAATGGAAATTTGCATATTTACCTCTCTTCACCAGGATTTGCAAGAATATTTGGTTATCTAGTAGGAATTATTGGAAACAATGGAGTTCTCTTCTCAGAGTCAGCAAAAAAGGTAAATAAAGAGCTTCTTAGCCATTGAAAAGCAAAATTTCTGGTGAATGTGTGAGGAACTTCTTTAAATAATGAAAGTGAACAGGCTGCAGGCTTCTCAAGTAAACAAGAAATAGCTTGATACAATAAAAATAATTGACCTTATTTTCTAGAATTGTAGAATAGTCCAGCCTTCAAATCCGTATTTCTCCAGTTTAGAAATAAAAAAGTGGTGCGGCACCATGTCAAAGGCCTTGCATAAGTCCAGGTAGACAACATCAGCTGCCCTACCTTTTTCCACCAGTGTTATCCCTCCATCGTAGGCCACCCAATGGGTTCGGCGTGTTCTCCCCTTGGTGAAGGTGTGCTGTCTCTCAGATCACCTCCCCGTCTTGCACGTGCTATGAACTTCACCTGACAACCATGACTGTTCAAACTGAGCTTCATGTACTCGAGAGTATTTTGAGCACTGCACTGTGACATTGTTTTCAGCTGTGTTTGTTTCAGCACAGTTGTTTCACAAGCTGAAAATGACTTTCAGTATTTCTGACATTCACAGTATTTCTGTAATGATTTTGAGGAGCAATGTTTTTCCTACCAGTTGAAAAAATGAAAGGAATCTTCCTTGGTTTCTGACTTCTGCTGATGTATCAGTAATCTAAGGAGGCAGTGGTCACATTTTACTTGTTTCACTTTGTCCACGATATTGCTGCTATAAACTTATATTTGAAGTATGGTAAAAGTTCTAGGATGTTTCTTCTTCCCATGATCATCACTGTATTTTTTTGAGTGTTTCTCTGAAAAAGCTAGCTATAGACTGCACTTCATGATTTTCCTCTTTTTGCGTGTGTGTTCTTTTTCTGAATTTTGCTGGTTGAAGAAGTTATGAGTTTTTCTCAGTCCCTGCACAGGTTTTTTTTTTTTTCCCTTTTTGTCCCCTCAATTCTGTAGAATAATTTTCTTTCATGCTGGAAATTGTATTTTCTGACAGGCTGCCCATTTTCCATGTACAGCGTTATATAACTCAGTGCCATACTGTAAAGCTGTCTTCAGTTTAACTATGTTTTGGCCAAATAATCAATCTTTTCAGTACGAGCAATAATGCTTCTTAAGGATATTATTTCTCCTTTACCTTTGGACCCTGTATTTTTAGCATTTTCTTTTGCTAGAGTTGAATGTATGTTTTGTAGCTGACTTTGGATGGCACAGAAGTAGGCCAGCGCTTCATGACACAGATGCTTCTGAGGATTTCTGTGTATGAAGTCCATGGAACTTACTCTGCCACAGACTTCAAAGTGCTGGTGGTGATGACCTCACTGATCTGACACTTAAAGGCTTACCATCTCTTTTTTTTTTTTTCACCCCCCACAGGGTACACATTTCATCCAGTTGTGTTGCCAGAGAAATATTCCCATTGTGTTTTTGCAGAATATTACAGGTAAGCTCAGTGTTATGAAGTTTCAGTACGCTGTAGGCTTTGCTGTTAACTGTGGAGGCTCTAGCTTCTAGGCATCGTCTTTTATGCCTATCTACATGTATAGCCTCTTCTAGAATCAGCCCAGCCTGTCTGCAGCGGATGAAGGCCTTGTCATGTTGGTGATTTGTTTTGGTTTTTTTTTTTGAAGTGCTTCATCATGCATGTTATGAACTGCACTGCATATGACAGTACAGAGTTCATACTGAGTCTCTTTTTCATCATGTAACTCATTAGGTTTTATGGTTGGTAGAGAATATGAAGCTGGAGGGATAGCAAAAGATGGTGCAAAGATGGTAACCGCTGTAGCTTGTGCCAGTGTACCTAAAATAACTGTCATTATTGGTGGCTCTTACGGTGCTGGAAACTACGGGATGTGTGGAAGAGCGTACAGGTAAGTGTTACTTCAAATTATAGCAGGAATAAAAATAAGATACTGTAACTTGAAAGTGCTATGCTGCAAAGCTACTTTAATTCTTGCAGAAGTTGTACTGGAAAACAAAGCCACTTAGCCTATTTACTAAGTAAATATCCACCTTTGCATCTTTGTATGGTTGTTAGACTCATGATTAACATAAATTAAGGCAGCAGGAGATTTTCCAACGTATAAGCATGCTGACATGCTTTTCTGCCATTATAGTTGGAGGTGGGGGGGAGGAGGAGGAGGAAATTGGCAGTCCTAAACAATTGCTAGTTAGTATGGGCTGGTCCTCTATTTTGCATACATCTGAAGAGAACTGGCTTGAATTAAAAAACAAATTAAATCTTCATTCACTTTAACAAGTCTGGTTTTTATGAGCAGTATTTGCAGAAGCTGTAAAGATTTATTTATTTATTGCTTATTGGACATGACTCATTAAAGTTTTTTATAATTGCTTTTCAAGGTCCCTGATGCTACTGACGTTGTTAGTGATACTTTTCCATGAAAAATTCCTAGGGAATTCTAAGATGAACAAGAAATTTCTAAGGTGCTTGAATGTAGGAGTGAGCTGAATTTCTGTATTTTGAAACATAATGCTGCAAGCATTTAATACGTTAATTTGGATTCCTTAAAAAACAATAGATTGTAAGACTGTTATACATAAAACACATCTGAGTGATAATTCTTTACCGTGAAACTATGCAGTGTCTTATTTTAATACTCAACACATTTTTTCAGTCCAAGGTTCCTTTATATGTGGCCAAATGCTCGCATATCGGTGATGGGAGGGGAACAGGCTGCAACTGTGCTAGCTACAATAGCTAAGGACCAAAAAGCAAGAGAGGGAAAACAGGTAAATCGTTCATTTGTGGTACTGTCATTATCCTTTACTTCTTCACTGGAGGTGCTGGCATTACATACCTGGAAAGCGTGTTACAGGGCGAGATACCAGGTGAGCTATGGTTCTCCTAATGCCACGGAGGACATCGACAACAATGAAACATTTCTGAAATGTCATTTACGTCTTCTGAATGTGAAGGTCATTCATGACATTTCTTGTCTTTGATGAAAAAGATAAGTATTTCTTATATCATCATCTTACGGGGATTTTTTTTTTTGCATACAATTATTTGTCCGCCCAAAATTAGCAGCAGGGGACACCCACTCCCTTACACCCAATTGGGAGCATGAGGAACATGTGAGAATAAAGCATCTTTCCATTTAATTTTGAAGTAGGCAGTTCTATAGAAATCTGATCTTCACATTATTCAATGACTGAGAATAATGAGACTTAAAATAGCAGAAGCATGGGGATGTTTGAAAAAGATTTTGACTTACTTAATAACTGTAGCTAATAATTAGTGCTGTTTTGTTCAGTAATATTTTCTAGTTTCTCCATACAGTCTTCTCTGCTGTGATTTTTTAATTACCTGGCTTGTGTTTACATTATGGTTTGGTTCCATAAAAAGTGATTGTACTGCAGTGTCGTAGAATTGCTTTTCTTACCAAGAGTAGTTACTGAGAATAGAGAAGCAGTAATGTACTCCTTACCTCTGGAGTTCTTCATTTCTGCTCCTTATTTTGTCTTTCTTTGGATAAAACATTTTCATCCTTATCTCTGTCTGTCTCAGCTTTTCAAGTCGCTGAGATTGATGGGATGACATACAGGCAGTCTGCGAACATCGTAGTTATGGGGAGACTTGAAAGTTCTCTGAATTACGGTGGTGACCCCTCTGGATTATAGAGAAACATAGTACTAGAATAGCACAGGTTTCCTTTATGAAAGATCTTGCCAAATGCAAGTCAGAACAAGATTTATTCAATAAAGTAGCTTTAGTAATTTTTCTGACGCTAATCCTCAGTTACTCTCCCACTTATTTAAGTCTATTAATCTCACTTATTTGCTGATAAATTTGACAGATAAACGTGGTGAAATGACTTTTTGCCTATGTATTTATTTTCTTTTTCTCATTCATCCCAGTTTCAAAAAGTAATTCCACAACCAAGTATGCTAAATCGGCAACTGTAAGCAAAAAGGTGGAAAAACTTTGGAGCAGTTACTTCGGCAATTTCTTCTTGTTAGATGCTGCATATAAAGCTCTGCTGTCATTCTGTAAGAAAATGCTAAAGAATGTTTTTTCTGTGCTTGGTGATTTGCCTGTTTTGTTACAGTTATCTAAGGCAGATGAAGAAGCCTTGAAGGAGCCGATCATTAAGAGATTTGAAGAGGAAGGAAACCCTTATTATTCCAGTGCACGGTAACAAGAAAA
Source organism: Numida meleagris (assembly GCF_002078875.1). Taxonomy (NCBI): domain Eukaryota; kingdom Metazoa; phylum Chordata; class Aves; order Galliformes; family Numididae; genus Numida; species Numida meleagris. The sequence continues at coordinate 72,128,193 of NC_034438.1, forward strand.
TGACTTTTCCAAAACCTGATTATATTCAGAGGACATCATAATAACTCTTAAGTCTTGGTGTTGAAGGACAGGTAAACACAGCACTCTGGATCAAATGTTTAGTTTGATGTGCAGGAGTGCAACACTACAAGCGTCAAGTAAATGTTTTGTCTCGTCTCTGAGACTTTGTAGTGCATTCTATTTCAGAAGAAGGCAAGCACTTGCAGGAATTACTACGCTGGTTCTGCAAGTAATTATGTGGTAGGGAGATATTCTGTAACCAGTCTTCTGAAGCAAATAATTTATATTCAGTGTATTTTGTTCTGGACAAATTTTATCTCATTCTCTCCACTTCAGTGTCAGTCACCTTTTAATGTCCATTGAAGTGTACTTCAGAAGGACTGCGTGTTTGTCAGGAGAAAGTGGGGCTGCATGTGGAAGAAGTCAATGATTTAAAAAAAAAAAGAAGTTTCAGGAATACCTGAAGCCATTTGCAGATCTTGGTCATGTAGGTGATGGGAATTCAGGTAGGGCATTAGCTGATGGGTGCATGTTTGCTGAGAAGTCATCCAAAACTATTATGGTAGTCCTTTGCAGCATTTGGTGCTCAGTTTTCTGGAATATTGTAGATGCTCTGGAACCAGTTAAACTGGTGAAATAGAGCGGCATCCTGGACTTAAGTGCAACCTCCCACTGGTACTAAGTTGCAGTTTATTGGGTTTTTTGCATACAATCAGTGAGGATAGCTATGTGAAATCCTAATTCTTTATTGACATGAACTTCCTAGTGACATAGTGTTTTGGTTTTTTTCCCAGTCTTTTTAATGATTTAAATAATAATTATTTTTTTAGGATCTCCCCCAGGTATCTCTGTTAGTACCCTTTAAAGATGAAGCCTCGTACCTCTGCCACAAAACATTGTGCTATTCCCTGGGGCAAAAAGGAAAAATGGAAACACGTATTGTCATCTTTTATAATTGGATTTAAGGAAAAGAATTTTCCACTGAAATAATAACATTAAAAACAATGAGTCAATCTGTCTGTATTTAAAATGAATCCCTACCATGAAGGAGGAAATGAAAGATCTCCGTTTTCTTATATTTTCTCTTTTTAATATGTTCACTGAAGACACAGTCATAGTCTCTTTGTACTCATGATTGAGAATAATTGGATTCATGTAGCATCCATTATATCCAGTATAATGATGAAACAAAATCTCGTCCCCTCCCAAAAAGCTACAGAGCATTGTCATGATTTTCAGCAATAAATTCAGTTGCGTGAATAAGGCTAGGTTTTAAAAAAGTAATAATTTAGGTATGAAACTTGAATATTTAATACCAGCTTCCAGCTCCCTATAGACCAGGTTTTACCAGGTTGTTCCCCATACGTCTGGCTGTTTTGTAAAGCTGGGCTGCAAATCCGTAGGCACCTCAGTAAATAACCTAACTTTGCTAGGCATTAGGAAATACTCTTAGCAGTAGGAGACATGTCCTTCACTTAGAAAAGCAGGATTGTTACATACCACTGCCTGTAGCTTGGAGGGCCAATGTATGTGCACTAGCTGGAAGCTGAGAACTAGCTTTGATCTGATTGCATTTAGTCAAATTCTTGTGATGCTGATGCTGTACTCAGGCTGATAAACCCAACTGAGCTGTGAAGTCAAATGTCAGAGCTGACAATCCTCTGAGACTGATCTGTCTAAAAGCAAGTAAAGTGAAATGCCTCTTGTCACTGGGCACTTGTGAGAGTGGTGAGTGATTGACCCAGGTCAGGGCAGTCCAGGTTGGTTTCTCTCTGTCTGTCCATGTAGGTGTACATGGACATTGCATAGGAGCTTTTAAATGCTCTCTGCTGTCTGGTAGAGATAATTGGATCTATTGGTTTTCTGCCTCCATTTCATGACTTCCTATGGGTGCTACTTTGCGTGTGCCTTCTTCTTGTATTTCTAATTCCAAAGAAAGATTTCAGACCATTCACACGTATGTTTTTTTTAAACTGTGGAGTAGACTGCCCAACTAGGAACAAAGATTGGAGGTAGGAAAGCATTCCCTGTGGCAAGTAATGTACACAAGGAAGGGATTTTGCACCATGGAGTCAACCTGTTGTCAGCCAACATGAGTAGCTGCTTATTGAGCAAGCATTTGTTGTAGATCAGAGAAGGGTAACCTGTTCCCTTTGCTCTAAAGGGATCCCAAGCATGGTTAAAAAAAAAAAAAACCCACAACAGTGAACTGTCAGCCGCGTGTCAGTGTGTGTATTTGAAACTGGATCTAGACAGCCTTTGTTTTGACAGACACAACTAGATCCCTCCACCAAAAAGACTAAAGTTTTTGTTGGAGAAAGCTCCAACAAACAGCTTTTCATTAGAGAGAGGAAAGAAAGGTAAATGGAAATAAAGCCTGCTTTCTTCTGCTGCTTGGATGCAGACAGTCTGGAAGCTCGCTCATACTGCTAATTTATGGGGACTTTATCTCACCTCTGATGTCCACTGAGATTGATGCGGCCCTTCCACTTGACTTCATTAGGCTCTGACTCAAGCTTTGAGCATTAATAATAAGAGGAAAGAAAAATGTCTTAATGATCTTAAGATACAGACAAATTTCCTTGTTTACCCTTCATATGTATTTTTTCTTATAAATACCAGATTGTTATGTGCACGGAATGTCAATTCTGTTCCCCGTAGTATTTTCTAATCAAACTTCAATCAATTATTTGATTAGAACCTTTCACACTGAGCAGTGTTAATTAACAGAAGTCATTAGGCGGCACCATTTTTAATGAGCTATATTAATCTACTTACAGGTTTCTAAAAGGAGTTTCAGCTGTTTGCACCATAACAAATTACGTGAGCATTTCACTTGTAGGGGCTGTTCATTTCTTCTACTCGCAGTGTTTCTGTTATGAATGTTTTATGAGTGTAGATGTGACTCATGTTCTAGCAGTGGGGTTTTAATAGATAGTTCAATTATTAATGTTTCATCCCCACAGAGAATGTAGTTTTGTTTAAACAAAGAGAAGCAGAAGCCAGGGGGTAACCATCCGAAAGTGGCTTGACTTGTATGCAGCGCAGAACCCGTCTGTTTGTGGATATAAGTTAATTGTGTTGCTACAAAAAAACAAATCTGCCATTTTAAGATGCGCCTGATGTTTGGGGTGTTTATTACAGCGGTAGTCACTAGGAAGTTGCAGCGTGGAAGTATACCACATGAAGGCGGTGATTCTTTTTCATTCAGCTCATCTCTGCCCTCCCCAGCCCTCAGCGGATTTATTAAGCGCTCGTGAAGAAGTATGAATTACTTCATTTAGTTTCAGTCTTCTTTGTAAACAAAAAGCTCACTGCGAGTGTTCATTAAAAACTGCACTTCAGCGATGCCCTTGTGCCCCATTTAGGGTAGGAGGCTCCTCTGCCTGGCAAAACATGGCAGAGATGGAAAGCTGTCCGTAGTGTCTGGTGGTGCCTCAAGATCATCAGCGTGTACTTGGAGACATCTTCTTCTCCTCTTTCTCTCCAGAGCAGGCTTTTATTTTTGAGAGGAAGGTCCACATTATAATGTTTTCTTTTTAATCAGATTTTTTTTCAGTTAATATTCAAACAGCAGGTAATTTGCAACTGGAAAATTCAGTTAGAAAGGGATGATTGTGCTTTCTATCATGAAAAGACAGTGTTAGCTTCCTTTTCGTGACCCTTTCCTGTAGTTCTAAAACAATGGTAGTGGAGCACTTCTTCCAAAGACAGAGAATAAAACAGGAGACGTGACGGCACTGCAGTACGTGCAGAAAAGATGGAAAATAAATCTCGTCAAGGAAAGATGGGATAAAGGAGGAGCATCACTGCCCTGACGGAAGTACTGCACCTGTGTTTTGCAAACCCTGGTTAAAACGCTTGCACTTTTAAGGAAGGCTTCAGTTGCAGTGACCAGTGTGGTGTCTTATGCGAATGTCTTGCTCAGGAGGTAGTAGTTGTACAGTGTTTACAGTTTTGTGGCCTGCTGGGGGTCTTGGCATGGTTTTTTTGGGGGGTAGGATGGAGCTGATTGGAGAACGGATGCAGCAAGAACTTTTGATTTTCAGATAGTGCCAAGGAGATTGTTTCCAAGTGCATGTGAATTTGGAGACTGAGAAATCTGGTGTTGGCCTGGAGATTTTGAAACAGTGTGCATTCATAATTTAATTGTCTTCAGAGCTGTAAAAGGAGGGTGTTAGCTTACTCTTGTTTAGAAATGGACATTGGAAAAGTAAATACAGCAGATACTGGAGGTACTTAAAATTAAGCTGTCTCTTCTAATGGTAAAAGTATAAACACATTAAGCTTATCTGGCAGCTGGATTAAGATGAATAATATACATAATGATGTGACATAGTCCTTAAAATACTACCATTCCTAATAGAGGAAGATAGTTTCTTGAGAAGAGGTTGTTTTCCATGCTGCCCTAAGTTTCTGCTTTCTTCTAGTCAACAAATTTCACAAAACAGTACACACCAGTCTACTCCATTCCTAGTAAAGTGAACAAACTCCATGACTTCATGTATAATTTGGCTCTGTTCCCTGCTATTTACTATAACTGTTTTCAGTTTTGCGTGCTTGAAAATATACCTGCTGTGTATGTTAATTTCTTTTAATTGTTCTCGTTTGTTTGTCTTTTTCCTAGGCTGTGGGATGATGGAATTATTGATCCAGCTGATACTAGACTGGTGTTGGGCCTCAGTATCAGCGCAGCACTAAATGCACCTACAAAGAAGACAGAATTTGGGGTTTTCAGGATGTAATCTGGATGTATGCTAGTTGGAATTACCTCTGTATATTTTAACAGGGCCTGGAGAGTGAAGTTACTACAACATTGAAGTGTTTTAAACTGGTTTAATAAAGCCTTATACGAAGCCTTATGTTGTTCTTGATGGAGAAGTCTTAATTACATATTTTCACTGAGTAATCATTATACAGGATACTGATTTGAGACCAGTCAGTCACAGTGCTTGTAGAACACCGCATTGCTCTGTTCATGAAGAAACTGCAACTTCTAGCACTGAGTTAAAATGTTTGATGAGGAATCATTCATCCCTTACACAAATAAATCTCCAAAATATGCTGCATATTTTCTGCGTATCAGCTCCTTCATTTTGTATACTTTCTTCTTTCTCTGTCTCCTACAAATGCAAAATGTTCTTGCAGTCCAACAACCGAAAGTAAAATCCACATTTTCTAGTAAACAAATTTGGCAAAATAGAAGTGCAGTAGCCAGGGAGTTCAGCACAGCATGAAATTATAGATTTCACGCAGCTGTTGACATTTTGCCCTTTCTCTGGCTTTGATCCAGAAAACATTCTTCTCTGTAGGATACCCTGAAGTCAAAGCAAGGAGGGACTCTGATGGATGTGTAACATTTTTCTGTAGGAGCTGGAGAGAGTGTGCCACATCTGTGTGAGCTGCGGGTTGCTGAGAACACTTCTGAAGATGAGGGTTGGCTGCTGAGGTCTTTCAGCATCTTAACACAGTGATGTGATCCTCCAGGCAAATTCCAGTTTTGAGAGACGCAGCAGGCTCCCCAAATGGGTCAATGCTTGACCCAGACAGAGCACTTGCCTGAATCCCAGTGACTTTGGGGATAAGATGCTGGAGTGCTTTGTTAAAGCTTAGTTATTTAGTGTAGTTTGTTGCAATGTAATATTTCCAGAGAATTCAGTGCCTGCTATTTCATGTGTTCCTTTTAGAAATGCCATACCTTGCAGAAGCTAAATGCTTGACTTTCATTGTGCCTAGAATAAGAAGGCAAATACAGTGCTATCTGGGTCTCAAAAGGTAGTTTTATCTAGCTTGGTCCTACAGGTGCCTAGATACCAATTAACTGCTAAATGGCAGAAATACTTTTGACTGACAGTCAAATTCCAAAATAGTTTAAAAGTGCATGGATGGAAGTCACAGGATCACAGAATTGTAGGGTTTGGAAGGACTTCTGGAAATGATCTGGTCCAACCTCCTGGAAAAGGAGGTTCTCTGCAGTAGGTCATGCAGGAAAGTATCCTGGCAGGTCTTGAATCAGAGAAGGAGACGGCACAACCTCTCAGGGCAGCCTGTTCCAGTGCTTTGTCACCCTCAATATTTGACTGGCAAAATATCCTGAGTTGGAAAAGACCCACAAGGACCATGGAGTCCCAACTCCTGGCTCCAAACAGGACCACCCAAAATCCAAACCCTGTGTCTGAGAGCATCGGCCAAATGCTGCTTGAATTCTGGCTGCTTGGTGCCACGACCACCGCCTTGGGCAGCCTGTTCCACGCCCACTGCCCGCTGGTGAAGGACAGCCTGACCTTCCTCTGGTGCAGCTCCGTGCTTCCCCTTGGGTCCCGCTGCTGATCTCAGAGAGCAGAGCTCAGCGCCGCCCTCCGCTCCCTGTGAGGAGCTGCGGCCGCCATGAGGCCTCCGCTCCACCCCGCTCCCCTGCTCAGGGCTGAGCACACCCAGGGGCCGCAGCTGCTCATTGTATGTCCTGCTTTTGTTTTGATGTTATTTTTTTTTGAAGTGAGACAAGTAATTGCTCCAAGTTGGAGACAGTAACTGATAATTCTTAGGTGCGGATAATGGATTTAGATGTGTTCAGGAAGAACTGAACCTCTGACAATGCCAATCACTTGTTATGACGGAAAGGATAGTTATTACATTTATCAACATTTCTCCCTCTAAATATGTGTACAAGCCAAGTCAAAACGTGTTTCTGAATAAATAAGATACGTCTGCATTAGTAATACCTATCTTTGGAAACTTGTTAAACAAATGAAATTCATCATCATGGGCTTGTTAGCATCGTACCAGCATGTTCCTGTTAGGGGGAGATGCACAGAGAGGGACCGTCGCTGAACACAAATGACGCAAGGAATCGCTGGCAATTAACTATCCCCCACTGCATAGGAAACTGCTTATTGAAAAAGTTTTTTCAGCTTAATTTGTGGTGCCTCACAGGTAAGCACTGACTACGTGATGCATGTCATGCATAATGGCTCTCTGCAGACAGAGGCTGGCACTTGTCCCTCGGGAGATTTGGACCCCCATGCCTTCACCATAGCTGACGACGTTGGTAGGTGTGTTTATGCCTGGGCATTATTCCGTTTTGCTCATTCCCACTTCCCATCGCCATAAGACCCGTTGTGGACATTCACTGAAGGCAGTTGTTCAACACACTATTAACGAATGGTAGCTGTCACTTGGAGAGCATAAGATTCCTAACTGCAAAGCCACTTCAAGAAATGGGGGCAACTGTTTCCAGGCTTCCTGTTACCTCTTTTTGCTGTGTCACTTCTTCACGGTGGTATCACAGCCTCTCACACGGACAACTGCTTGTCTGTTTACTTATTGGAAAGGATGATGCTTAGGATGACACAGAAAAGAAATGGCTGCACAGCAAGAAGCACACAAGCTGTGGCAGACCAGGAGCTCAAGCTGGGTGCTGGGTGCTTCTAGGTGTCCTTTCTGCTCCCATCTGGTCGCTCCTTGGTGATGGCCTTTCTGGGTTGTACACCTCCCTCCTGCATCTGAGCAAGACCAGGAGATTATCTAGTTCCCGCACTTTCTGGCAGCTCTAAAGGATGTATTTATAACAGGTCAGTATTTGTGTACGCTGAGTTTAAAGTCAGTTGTTCTGTGACCGCGGGTGTCTTTTCAAACGCCTCAGCAAAAGGAAGTGGAAAGCTGTGAGTGAGCTGGGCTAAACTACTCCCTGCTGCAAGCAGACAAGGCTGAGACCGTGAACTAAGGATGGACCATAAGAACACCTTCCCCTACCCACTGCCATTTACACCAATCATTTTCCTTTTTATTCTCATGACACCCAGGAATTTGCCAGGAACCACTGGAAGCTACACAACATGATAACCAACCAAAATCGCTGGCAGTCTGTGTAACAAACAAACATCGAAGGTGGTCTGGTGAAAGAGCACCATGAGGCTTGCATGCTGGTTTCCAGGACTGAAATGAGGTGAGGCTTGAGCACATCCTCTGTCATATCTTTGCCTGCATAAACTGAGAGTCTATAACTTCTGAGAAGAACCACAGAAATAGTAGAATCATAGAATGGCTTGGGTTGAAAAGGACCTCAAAGATCATTGAGTTTCAACCCCCCTGCTGAGTGCAGGGTTGCCAACCACTAGACCAGGCTGCCCAGAGCCACGTCCAGCCTGGCCTTGAATGCCTCCAGGGACAGGGTATCCACAACCTCCCTGGGCAACCTGTTCCAGTGTGTCACCACCCTCTGTGTGAAAAACTTCCTCCTGACACTAGAAGAACTGGATGTCTGTTGCCATTCCTCTTGCCCACTTCTCTTCCACCAGTTTTGGGGTTGGTTTAATGTCAAATTTATAGCCCCAGTGTTTGTGTCGGTGTTGGTGCATCTGCTGTTCTTGTGAGAACCCATCTCTTGCTCAGATGGCGTTTTGTGTACCTGCTACTCATCAAGACAAGTTTGTATCTCCAGCTGCCTTTCAAGTATGCCTCTGGATTCTATTGAATGTGTCAGAACTCTAATTTGTCTTAGATTTCTTTGCTGTTCCAGATTTCAGATAAGAAATCTCTTGATTCAGAAAAACTATCAGTGTATATTTTATTAACTTTCTTTTAAAAAAACCCAGATTTATAAATTAAGGCAATTCAACAGAGCACATATAGAAGTCACTGCTTTTTGCAAAGCCTTAAAGCATCCACTTAAATCCAGATGTCCAATTTCATGGCTCTGATTCAGTAGAACACTTGAGCAAAGTCTTCACGTTAATCTCTGTGGTTTAGTAGTCATAAAATCCATCTAACTGTGTGTCTACATCAGTCTACAACTAGAACCTATAAACCGTCAAAACTTTTCAAACAATACTCCATTATTTACAAGCTGGTGTCAAGAGAAACCTCCCTTGTTTTCCTGTGTTCAGAAGTACACTCACTTGATCAATCAAAATGGAGCAGTATGCTTACGAAGAGCATACACAGTGTAGAACTGTGAAAATTATCCACTTGATATATAGATGTTAAAACACATGGGCTGTGTCTGTCCCTCGTCTATAATAACTGCAATGCGCAGAAAGTAAGTTAGCGTGGAGAAGCTTGAATCAATCCATTGATGCAACAGATTGTTCACCTGCAAGGTTTGACTGGGTTTCATGCAGACTATTTGGAGCTGAGCTCCCCTGTGGGAGCTATGTTTGAGTGAGTTAGCCTTACGGCTGGCTACTGATGCTGTTGTCAAAAAGCATCTACCTTTTTTGCAGCAGTAAATAGAAATTTTGCCTTTTTCCATACCGCTACCCTGCTCTGCTCATTGACACGGTAGCTTCTGACTCCTTGATAACGCGCAGCTAACCTTCATCCCACGTTTTTACAGTCTTCGAGACTGAATATGGAGCAGGGTATAGCAGTGTTTGTGGAGACAGAGCAATAAAGACAGCAACAAGTAGTCACAGCAATGTACGGTTCTGTAGGCGTCTACAGCCAGACAGACACCATGACTGCTGGAAACAAATCTGTAACTGCTCCCACAATCCGTCATAACATCACTGTGGGAACCGAGCATCAGAAGTTCAGCTTTTTGTAAGAAAGTGCAAACTGGAAAGAAAACAGTGACATTTTCTGATCGCCTCTGTGGTGTTTTCAACGCCGCACGCGTAATCCTCACACTATAAAATATAGCTTGAATTTTTGGTCAGGCTTCACAGACACCGCTTCCAAAGCTGAGTGGGCCGCCTATCGATCTGCCTGTCCGTGTGAAGCATGGCATTTGTCTTGTCTGTGCTATTTCTTTGCTCTAAGAAACTTTGCTCTGGCAGGCCCATTATTTCCAGGAGTTTGCATCGCTGCGCGTCTGCCCCAGCCTGAGACGTGGGATTTGCTGTGAGTGGTTGACTGCCAGCCCCTCGCCTGACACCTTAGCCTTCTCTGTAGCAAAATGAGGCTGGAGGATTAATGCAAACACAGAAAGGATCTCTGCTCTGAAGAGCAATTACAAAAGAGACCTTTGTTACGTACGATGATCAATAGGAGCACGTGGGGGGGGGATAACAGCCAGAGGTGAACGCGCAGCTCTGGAGGCAAAGCATCATGACAGTCGGAGATGTTCGAAACTTTTCACTGCCTCAGAACAAAATGGTGCCGTTGAAAATTTCTTGTTAAGCCACATTTCCTGTCTGTCAGTCCCAATAAGCACTGCTTTCTATTTGAAAAAAAAAAAAATGTCCCTAGGCCTGTTTCATTTCTTTTCCTTAAAAAACATCTTTTTTTTGCCCAGGTTGTTTTGACATTTCAGCCTGTTCCTGATGAATCACCAGCCAAGAGAATTCTATTAAGGAGGTTTTCCGATTTCCTCCTTCTCAGACAATCCTCCCCTTGCACCTGCGGGACCCGGCTCCTGCTGGAGGGAGGAGCCCACCCTCACACCCGGCCGGGGGCAGGGCCTCCCCCAGGCAGACCTCGCTCGCTGCCTCCTTGTCCCCTCAGTCCCCGCCGAGCCCATGGTGCCAGCTGCTCTGCTCAGCTCCCTGCTGTGTTTCCCAGCCTTGCCCTGAGCCCTGCCTGGGGTCTTCTTGCTCTCCTAGCGCAATGCTGCCGTTCTCAGCCAGAGAAGTTCTCTTGTCGTCCTGCCCTGCCACGACTGGCTGAGGCTCAGGCACATTTATTCCACATAACTCTGCAGAGGTAAGAATCAGCCAAGAGTCCTGAACAAGGATGGGTGCAGTGCTCGCACACACGAGCTGGTGCTAGTTCTTGTTTTGGTGAGTGTGCTGTTTTCCCACCAAAGCCGGTGGACGCGATGCAGGACGTACGGTGCTCAGCACACGCATGCTTAGCCTTGAACTCCTTCTCACAGTTATGCTCAAAGTGTCAGTTATCACTTCTATCCTTTTCTTTTACCTCGCTCTCCACATCTCTGAGCCTACCCACCCAGCTGCCAACCCCTCATTCAAGCCACGTGTCCTCACCAGCTGGTTGCTCACCGTCCTTTTCTTCCCCTCTACCCATATCCTTCAGGTTAATGCCCCACTCCCGGCTCTCCATAGAACCACAGAACAGTTTGTACAGGAAGAGACCTTAAAGCCCATCCAGTTCCAACGCCCTTGCCACGGGCAGGGTTGCCAGCTGCTAGATCCCGCTGCTCCACCTGCCTGGAATGCCACCGGGGATGGGGCACCCATAGCCCCTCTGTGCAGCCAGCGCCTCACCATGCTGTGAGTAAAGAACTTCCTAACATCTCATCTAAATCTCCCCTCTTTCAGTTTAGAACTGTCCCTATCACCATCGGGCCACGCAAAAAAAAAGTTGGTCTCTGCTCTTCTTACAAGCTCATGAAGAAGATGCAGCCTCTCATCGCGCCCCGCTTTCTCAGAGACCACCACCTCCAGTTCTCTCTGCCCTCATATTGCCCCCGCCGACCCCCAGGCCCGCTCTTCCCAAAGATCTTCCGGCGCCCGTCCACCTCCCCACCTCTCACACGGCGCGGCGGCCGGCACCACGACATGCAGGGCGCACTCGGGAGAAGTCCGACGGGGCCCGTGTCGCCGGGGGCGGGAGGCTTCGCGGCGCGCTCGGGCGCTGACGCACGGCGGGGCGGGCGCGGCGCTATAAAGGCAGCGCGGCGCGGCCGGTGTCGGCAGCACCATGGAGAGGTGCCGGGCGCTGGCGCTCTGCGCCGTGGCGGCCGCGCTGCTGCTGAGCGCCCGCGGGCAGGGGCCGCCCCCTCCGCGCCGCGACCGCGACCTCGGGCCGCCCGGCGGCGGCGGCGCGTCCCGGGAGAAGGAGCTGGTGGGGCGGGGGGGGAGGGAGGGCTACGCGCGGCGGGGGGCGGGCGGCGGCGGCGGGTTAACGGGGATCCGGGTGTCTCGGCAGATCGAGGCGCTGCAGGAGGTGCTGGAGAAGCTGAAGAGCAAGCGGGTGCCGCACTACGAGAAGAAGTTCGGGCAGGTGCCGATGGTGAGCGAGCGGACGGGACGGGACGGGACGGGACGGGACGGGACGGGACGGGACGGGGAGGGTCCCGGCGGGACGGGGCAGCCCTCTGAGCGCCCGCCGCCGCCCGCAGTGCGACGCCGGGGAGCAGTGCGCCGTGCGGAAAGGGGCCCGCATCGGGAAGCTCTGCGACTGCCCGCGGGGCACCTCGTGCAACTCCTTCCTCCTCAAGTGCCTGTGAGCGGCGGCATCGGCGCGGGGCAGCGTCCGCCCGCCCGACGCCGCCCAGACATCCGACACCCGTGGAGCCGTTCTCCATCCTGCCCTCTCCCCGGCCCTCCTCCCTCCTTTGGTTTTCGTCCGTCCAGGAAAAGCCCGGCCCGCGCCTCCCCGGGACGCCCGTCCGGGTTCCCCGAGGGATGCGGGGCGGTGGGAGCAGCGCTGCGCCCGGCGCTCCCCGGTCGCCTCCTGCTCGCCCCTCCGACGCCGGGCCGGGGGCAGCGGCGGCGCCGCGCACCGGGGAAGACCCGCGTCGGACGGCGGCGGCGCCCGGGGCTCCGCGCCCGGGGTGCGGCTGGGGGAACCGTCGATTTAGCGGAGCCACCGTGAAGAGGAAGCTACCTGGATCCGTTGCAAACTGCCAGGGGATATCCCAGCCGCCTCGACCAAATTTCTCACGTTTCTACGACGAACTGATGTACATAACTGTGTCTGTCCTCCACAGGTACACTGTGCGTTTCGGCGAACTCATAACGTGGTTTAATCCTGTGTTCGTCTCTGTTAATAAAGTTCTGATGACAGCGTTTGGGAAGAAGTGTTGATTTCACGCCCGGGAACCCCAGGCTGCGGAGCCAGCCGAGCTAACGGCGGGGCCCTGCGGTTCCCCGGCCGGGGCTGCGCTCCTCCGACTGCGGCTCCTCCGCCGCGCGGGGCCGGCAAGCGCTGTGCTACCGCCTCTCTGCATCTCGCTCCTGTGAAGAGGGGCCACGGCAGCAAGTTCCTGCCTCTCCCCGCAGTGACAGCTCCTGTGTGGGTGTCCGTACCAGAACTAGCTGTGGTTATTTCCACCAGCAGAAGCGGAGGAAAAGCGCTTCTCCAAACAGCCTTCATAGCTGGTGCTAAGGAGAGCACCAATTTAGGTGCGAGAGCCAGAGATTTGTGAGAAAAAAAAAAAAGAGATTTCTGCAAGGCATTTGTTTTGCTTTTGAAGAGTAAGAGCACACGAACGAGCCAGGAACAGAAAAATGGACTACAGAAAAATGCACCTCTGTATTTTAGTACTACTGTTTTCTTGGATGGTGATAAGCTCTTAGACCAGAGATTAAACAGCTGGAAACACCCACAGAAAGCATGAAATCTGGGGGCTGCATGGCTATGGGGCCATGCACAGACGTGCTGTGCACGCTGCAGGGCACGTGTGCAAAAAGGGGCTGGAGAGAAGTTGCATATGGTGGGAATTGTAGCTGGGGAGGATGTCACAAAGTAAGTGAGGAAGGGAGCGAGCAGGAAGGCTGATGGGATCTTCCAGGGAGAGGTGGCAATCCCCTGTCTGCAGCTTTCATGGCCATGGGAGGCTGCGTGGGACAGGTGTGGTGGTGCATTTGTGGGGCCAGGGCCGTGCGTGAGCTTCTGTAAGCTGGACTGCACTCCTGGGTGGCTTCACGGTGCTGCTCAGGGACACTGCAGGGGCATTTGCTCTTGATTTCTCATGGAAAAATGTAGAATAATGAGATGATATTGTCTGTGTCTTTCAATTTCCTCTTTCCATCTCCTCCTCTCCTCTCCCCTCCTCTCCTCGCCTCCCCTCTTTCCTTCTTCCCTTCACTTCCCGCAGTGCTGCTCAGCCATGGGCCCTGTGGGCTGATGTCTCAGCCTGGCCCCGGGGACAAAACGGGATTAGATACCGTTTAATATCATTATTAAGGGTCTAGACAATGGTCTGAACTCTGTAGTTGGCAGACGGTACGAAGCGTGTAAGATGGAGCAGCGGAGTCTGCTGCCATCTAGAGGAACTCGGACTGGCTGGAGAAACGGGACGAGGGAGTCTGATGCAGTTTGGCACGGGAGGATCAACCCTGCCATCAGGGCAGGCTCTCTTGGCCCACATGGGAGGGTGGAGGAATGCCACACTGCTGAGGACCACAGAGCTTAACAGAGACTTAACGTGGATTCGCAGAAGTCAAATAAGGCTCATGTTCTCTTTGGAAAGGGTCTGTGCTCTGCAGGTATTGCGTTTTTTCCCCAACGAGAGGAAAGAGGCAGAGGGCAGAGCAGCTCCTTCCTGATCTCTGTGGGCACTGAGCCAGAGTGCAAGACCAAGGACACACTCTTCACCGGACTGCTGGATTAAACAGGAGGACGCACGCACAGGTGAATGAGTGGCAGTCTTGCAGACAACAGAAAGCAGTTTGTGGAGAGAGCAAATGCCTTGCCGTGGCGCTGACCTGCCATGGAAAAACTATTCAGAAATAAGATATTTTGATCCTACCCCTCTGCTAACTGTAGAGTCTGAAGGAGACCTAATGGACCCCTGTGACTAGGTTAGGCCCTCTGTGAGAATGGATAGAGATGCTGTTTTATTCAACAGCACTGAGGAGGCCAGGTGATAAGACAATACCTCCAAGGCAGGCCCTGCACACCACTTAGCTGAGGGCCCAAAGCAAGCACAGCAACTTCTGAGGACTCAGCATGGGGTTAGAGAGCAGAGGGGTTGGTGAAAGAGTTTGGACGTAATTCTAAGGCTCAGAAATATGCCTTCATCAAGCATGAAATCAAAAATCAAACTGTCCCAAGTGCCAGCCCATTAGGACTCAAATGTGGTAGATCATCTTGCTTGTATGTAACTTGATTTCAATATCATTTTCTTTTTTATTTCCAACTGAAAAGACTTGTAAGGAAAAAACTAATCCTGACATTCTGGTTGGTGGGTCCCTTCTTTATGGCACGCTAACCATCATCTTCTGCCCACCTCAGTGCTCAAGGGAGTCAGTGCTGTTATCTTGGGCTCCTCAGGAGCTTTGTGTCTTCTGGATGCTCCCAGGAATCTGTGTCTGGGTAAACACACTAAACTCATTCTCATCTACAGTACACATCAAGGCTGAAATACAAATAAATGTTGTGAAAAAGTATAGGAAAAAAAAAGTATTAATGCAAGGTGATATTATTTATTGTAATCTCTTAATTCTCCTGAAGGAAAATCAAAATTAAGTGCATTGCTATAAATCAAGAAGTGCATGCAGAAAAGGCTATCATCTTTGTCACTACACTAACCCTAAACAAATAATGTCAAGCAGTGAGGCAAAGCCGCTCAGATGGATTGTGTTGTCTCTTCTTGGTGCTTTCTGTGGGCTTTCTCCACAGAAAGTGGAGGTTGTGGTCCACTTTCTTCTTGGGCGTTCTGAACTTCTTCCTAAGAAACAGCTAGTCAGAAACTCGAAGACAGAGATGATCAACTTAAGCTGCTTAAGGGCCACTCTGGAAGTAATGTCTCCTGTTTCATTCTCTTGGCCCATGATGTCAGAGGCATATGTTGGTGGTGTGGTAGTAGAGGCTGAACCTTCTGCACCAATATCCCATTCCATGTTGTTGCCGTGTGACAGATGGCGGCAGAGGGGCAGTCTGACAGAATGGCGTCTGACATGGAAGTGTGGATGGAGCAAAGGTGTGGAACTGGATACCTCCATGCAGAAAAAATTGCGCCCACTGACATTCCTTGATGCTAGCTGAATGTTTATGGAGACCAAACAGCGGATGTGAGCACAGCAAGGTGGCAGGTGGCGAGTTTCAGCTGTGGTGACAACAACAGCGGGTTACCTCCACTGGGACAGGTTTTTACAAGCACAGCATGCAGGCTGCTGTGCAGTGCTGGTGAAAATACACAGCTATTACTGGTGACTATGTTGAAAAATTGTGTTTTGCAGCTTTAGTTATTGTGCTTTTTGTATCTTTTGCAGTTTCTGTGGCAATAAATAGGAGGCATTACTTTTAGCTCATGTCATTGGTCTTCTCTTCCACATACTTCACAGAATTGTGTAGTGGAGGAGGAAAGGCTCCATTCTTCATCAACAAGCATGAGGAAAATGCATGCCTCTGGGTGTAAGCATCCGGGGCAGAAGATGAGTGTTGTAGAGCAGTGAGAGAAAACTTCTGAGAGCTACTGAGCGAGTAATTCAGATCAGTGTCAGTGTCAGGTTCAGAAGTGACACAGCTACGGAGGGACAACATTTGCACAGCTAGCACAGCTGAGGTACAGCTGACGACAGACTTCAGTGCTATAAGCTCCTCTGGAGCAGGTGCATCGGCAAGGATCCCCGGTTGATAGGTGCAGAAGTCTCTTCGGGCTTGGAGGCTGCCGCGCAAGGAGCACATCGACGTTCCCTTACTGCCCCCTGCTGTGGGATGGGGAGAAAAGGGAAAAGGAAAATCGGGAACTCGTGAACCCGTAAAGACAGTTTAATAAGGAGGGGGGAAAAAAGGTAAAGAAAAGGAAACAACAGCAACACAAAACCTAACGGCAACAACGACAGCCAGAACAAACAAAGCAAGTGCTGCCCATCACAACTGCTCACCACCAGCTGAGCAATGCCCAGCCGGTTCCTGAGGAGCAGCAGACATTCCAGCCATCTCCCCCAGTTTCTTTCTTAGCATGATACTATGCGGCATGGAGCATCCCTTTGGCCACTTTAGATCAGCTGTCCTGGTTCTGTCCCCTCCCAGCAATCTGTGTCCCCTCCAGCCCACTCACGGGAAGGGCAGCAGCAGAAGCTGAGAAGTCCTCAACTGCACAGCACTGCTGAGTCACAACTAAAACTTCTGTATGTTATCAATGTTGTTTTCCTCCTGACTCCAAAACAAAGCACCATATCAAGCACTACGAAGAAAATTAATTCTCATCCAGGAAAAACCATGACAGAAAACATGCCCAGGATGACGCTTGCACTCATTTGGGAAGACTGCCTGCTCAGCACCTGTCTGTATTCTCAATCTCTTTTGCTGGTAATTCTGTAAAAAAAAAAATACAACTTTTTTGCCTCATTCCTTTCTAACCTGTTGCATTGGCTCTGCTCTGCCTCCATGCTGTCATGGCTAGACATTTCAATCCACTGAGCTGAGAAACACAGACTACCAGAAAGTGGGAATAAAGAACACTATTCTATAACTTTTTGTAGGTAAAATAACACAGAGTGCCCATTCACAAACAGTGTCATTACCAGGGATATATAGCCAGGTCTACTTCTTTGCTTTGAGAGGTTGAGATCAAAATTGAAATTTTCAGGATGTCCATGAATGAGCAACTGTTCATTCTAGGTGGTCCTGTTTTGGGAGATGTGTTGCTAGTGGCATCACTTCAGTCACTTGAAAAATCTGGTGATGTTTTGTGCTGCAGTGCACGTTGCTGCTGCTTGGGCTCTTTCATTCTTTCTGATCTCTGCTTTTGACACTTAATTCTTCTACCTACCTGATGAAGAGTTGCATATATCAGTTAACAGTGATATAATGTATCTGTGGACATCTGTAGAATTTCTAACTATTTGTGACTCATATGGTCAGAGGAAAGAACTTGATATTGTTGATGTTGATCTGTTCAGTTGTTATTCCCTGTTACATTTCAGTTTAATAGAAGTGTTGTGGCTTTCTGCTTCGTGCTGGTGGTAGAGCCACTGCTTGGTGTTGGGGGGCAAAATAAAATTTCTCTGTTTCGGTTAATATTTACTACCTGTTGGTTTTTTCTTTTCTTTTTCCCCTCCCCTCCCCTCCCCTCCTGTCCCCTCACCTCCTTTCCTCTTCCCTTCTCTTTCCCTTTTCTCTTTTCCCTTTTCTCTTTTCTCTTTTTTCTCTTTTCTCTTTTCTCTTTTTTCTCTTTCCTCTTCTTTTCCCCCTGTACTGCTTTTTAATATATTAAACTGCATCAAGTGGGAATTTTGGCCACCATCACGTTTCAAAGCACATTTCTGACATCATTGTCCAAATATTTCTTGAACTGTGGGAGGCTTGATCCAATGCCCACTTTTCTGGGGAGCCAGTACCTGTGTCCAATCACTCTCTCTGTGAAAACGGAAGTACTGGGGCATTCCACCGTTGTGCTGGTGGTTGATCCACCACTTGGTGTTGCTTACCAAAATAAAATTCATAGATGAACAAGAGGTGGTAATGCAGTAAGTGCTAATGCTGTAAGTAAAGATGAGGTTTGAGATCCTCTAAGAACCTGAAGGTGCACAAGTCCATGGGACTCAACAAGATCCATCCATGGGTTCTGAGGGAACTGGCGGATGAAGTTGCCAAGCCACTTTCCATCATATTTAAAAGGTCATGGCAGTCCAGTGAAGTTCCCACTGACTGGAAAAGGGGGAACATAACCCCCATTTTCAAGAAGGGACAAAAAGAAGATCCAGGGAACTACAGGCCAGTCAGTCTCACTTCTAAGCCTGGTAAGATCGTGGAGCAGATCCTCCTGAAGGCCCTACTAGGGCACATGGAAAATAGAGATGAGCTTGGTGGCAACCAGCGTAGCTTTACCAAGGGCAAGTCATGCCTGACAAACTTGGTGGCCTTTTGTGAGGCAGTTACAGCATCAGTGGATAAAGGAAAAGCAACCAGTGTCATCTACCTGGACTCGTGCAAAGCATTTGACACTGTCCCATATGACATCCTGGTCACCATACTGGAAAAAAAATGGATTTGATGGATGGACCACTGTCTGGATAAGGAATTGGCTGGATGGTCGCACTCAGAGTTGTGATCAATGGCTCAATGTCCAAGTGGAGGCTGGTGATGAGTGGTGTTCCTCAGGGATCAGTGCTGGGATTGGTGTTATTTAACACCTTTGTAGGTGACATGGACAGTGGGATCAAGTGCACCCTCAGCAAGTTTGCAGATGACATCAAGTTGAGTGGTGCAGTTGACATGCTAGGGCAGTGGGGTGCCATCCAGACAGAGCTGGACAGGCTTGAGAGGTGGGCCCATGCCAACCTCATGAAGTTCAACAAGGCCAAGCGCAAGGTCCTGCACCTGGATCTGGGCAATCCCAAGCACAGATATAGGGTGGGCCAAGAATGGCTTGAAAGCAGCCCTGAGGAGAAGGATCTGAGAGTATCAATTGACAAAAGACTCAAAATGAGCCGGCAATGTGCACTTGCAGCCCAGAATGCAAACTGTATCCTGAGCTGCATCAAGAGAAGTGTGACCTGCAGGGTGAGGGAGGTGATTCTGCCCCTCTGCTCTGCTCTTGTGAGACCCCACCTGGAGTACAGCATCCAGTTCCAGAACCTGCAACACAAGAACAACATGGAGCTGTTTGAGCAGGTCCAGAGGAGGGCCAAGAAGATGATTAGAGGATGGAGCACCTCCCCTGTGAGGAGAGGCTGAGAAAGCTCCAAGGAGACATTACAGCAGTCTTCCAGTACCCGAAGCGGGCCTACAGGAAAGTTGGAGAGGGACTTTTTATAAGGGCAGGTAATGACAGGACAAAGGGAAATGGCTTTAAACTGGAAGAGGGTAGATTTAGATTAGATATTGGGAAGAAATTATTTACTATCAGAGTGGGGAGAAACTGGAACAGGCTGCCCAGTGAAGTTATACATGCCTCCTCCTTGGAAGCATTCAAGGCCAGGCTGGATGGGGCTTTGATCAACCTCGTCTACTGGGAGGCGTCCCTGCCTATAGTAGGGGGTTGGGACTAGATGATCTTAAAGGTCCTTCCAACCCAAACCATCCTATGATTCAATGATTCTAATGTTGTAATGCAATAGAATTGCTGCAGCAGCTGTCTCTTATCTAAGCAAATGTGTTAGTTTCTATGAATGACAAGCTAAATTTTTTTGGTTGTTAGTTTTGCTGTACTTTAATTTTTATCTGATTATCTATCTATCTAACTGGAGCACACAGCAGACATACTTTGCCTCACTAGAGGAGCAGTCACTTCTTGGAACCTCTTCACATCCTTGTTAAGATTGGATCTCTGCTGGGAAGAGAGGATGCACCGGAAGGACCTGAGCATCTTTGCCTCCATGAGCAGGATGTGAGAACAGACATTTTATGGCACACAACACTTCTGAGTACATTGATATACTGTCAGCCTTTATGAAGAACTATAGCCAGAGCTTCTGGAGTGATCAGAGCCCAACCTATGTACGTGAACCCCTCACAATTAATGAGGATTTGGGAAAATCTATATGGGAATGTGTTTAAAATCAAAGAAAAAAAAAAAAAGCCTCTGCTCAAAAAAGTACAGCACATTAGGTTGTCCTGAACAAAAGAAAGATTTGAGGAAGGTTTTGACCCATCCCCATATGTGGATTATCAGACAACCCACGGAGGCAATAGTGTCCCTGGTGCACAAGGCATCCCCATGATGCAGTTGTCGAATGTACATTCTGTAACCTATGTCAAAATTCTCAAAAAATACTCATAGTGCTGCCCAAGAGGGTATTGTTTTGCTTGGTGATGAAGGTGGATAGAGGCTAGTAAAATGGTAGCAGTGCATGTTTTCACTGGAGTCTGGTTTGTCATTTACGCTGATGCACTTTTCTGGGGATCAGCAGTGTGGGCTGATCTTATTTTGTCATAGTCACCCACTCATGTTCTCATATAGATCTTACATCAAAACCTGTTCACTTTAGCTGGTCCATCTCTTGTTGTGTTGTGTTATACACACTTCAAATTTGGCCCCTACCAGAGGGTTCTGTCATTTTCATAGTAGCACTTGATACAACCATGGTTAATGCTCCCAACAGAATTTAAAAGCTGCTAGCATCTTATGCGTAGCCATTTTCCGATGGTGGAAGAGGGCCTATAAAACTTTGAGTTTCAGTTTTTATGAAAAAGAGATAGCCTTTATGAAAAAGATAAGCTTTTTAGCCCTTGAAACTCAGAGCTCGAGGGGAAGGTGCTTGATTTTGTGGGTAAAGAGAAGGTAAAGAATCTATGGAGTGCATAGTCAGGCTGGGTACTTCCATGCTTGTGAATTTACCACTTTGGGTCATTGACTGCACATCCATTTTGTCCCTTTAGAAGCAGATTAACAACAAGGTAGCCGTGATAACTTTTGGCATTATGTACTACGGAAGTTAAGATCTGAAACTATCAATAAGCAACCGAATAAAATGCATGAGACATGTGTCCTCTGTAAAATCCCTTCTGAGAACATTGTCTATATCCTTCTTGAACACCATCAGATTTTGTGCTGTGACTATTTCCCAGGAGAGCCTGTTTCCCTAGATGCATATACTATATGCATCATAAATAGAGAGACTCATATCTTAGCGTTTCTTGGTCCAAAGGCAGCAGGGCACCAATCAAAGGGTGCTGAAAGAGTGAAACATGTAAGCTTGTGTTCCTTGGCAAAAGGAATTGTGTTCCCCTCTCACAAAAGTGTTACTACAGGGGTCTGGCAGTACAGATGAGGATTTTCCCTAGGGTAGACAGTGACTGTACAGGGGAAAGGGTTTTAAACTAAAAGAGGGGAGATTTAGGATAGACATCCATGGGAAAAATTTCACTGAGAGGGTGGTGAGGTAGGGGAACAGGATACCAAGAGAAGCTGTGGATGCCCCATCCCAGGAGGTGTTCAAGGCCAGGTTGGATGGGGCCCTGGGCAACCTAGTCTAGTGTCTGATTTTGTGGTTGGCAATCCTGCCCACAGTAGGGAGGTTGGAACTAGGTCATAGAGTCACTGAACCATGGAATGGTTTAGGTTGGAAGGGAGCTTAAAGATCATCCTGTTCCAACCCCAATGCTGCATACAGGATTACCAACGAATTTTCCCTAAGTAGATCCCTCTCCAATGAAAGGAGAGTATGCCTCCCTGTCCAAACTTTCTTCTATCTAAAGAGGTTTAGATGCCACAGGGTTTATCTTCATTGAAGTCACTGTTCTGCCCATTCCAACATTTCCTGTTGCTTATGAAAGGGCTGTCAGCTGAGGGGATATTCAGACCAGCTCCCAGTGAGAAAGCACATCTGGAGCTGAAGGAAGCCCGTGGTATGGGAGGAGCTGAGGTGCAACGCCAAACTGTGCACATGCTGGCAGTGATGCTAACGGTGAATTGTTCTGATTTCAGTCTGCAAGGGACCTTGCTAACCCACTTCTGTGACTGGATTTGATCTAGTTGGGACCCCACGTGGAAGACACAGCATAGCCAAACTCTGTTTTTCTGACAGTTGGTGTTCTTTTTCTCTTGTCTTTTCTGTTCCTTTTGTTCTTCCCCTGGTTTCTGGCATATCCATGAGAAACTTACTTTATGTTCCTCCTCAGCATTCTTCTCAGGGTGACTCACTGGAATTTAGAGGGGCACCTGAAGCAAAAAAGAGTGAGGTCCTGACAGCAGTCCACTGTGAATTTGCTTGGCCTTAGAGCGTCACCTGAACTCTTGGCGTTGAGCAACTTGAACAACTGTGGAAAGGCTGAGCAAGAAGACTGAAAGAGTAAATTTGCAAGCAGTGCCACTGATGTGGACGGACTGGTAGAGGCCTGGTTCCTTCTGGCTAACTGAGAGTTTAATGTAGAATCACGTTGTTTCTGACAACTATCTATTGCTGTTGTGGAGTTGGATTTAGGGGGAAAGAGGCACAGAAATGCATTTCTTTTGTTAGAATACTTCTTCAAGGTGGTTGAGATTGCTCCACAAAACAACTCTAGTAAGAACGGTACTGCAGTTGAATGCCTTAGTGAGGTGAGATCTCTGCTTTCAATCAGGCATAGACAATAAGGCTTCCCTATAGGAATCTTAAGCAAAATCATGGTAATCATCATATGTTTTTCATGAAAAGTAGATTTTGAAGCTGACTTAGAGCACCTTGAAAGCTAGACAACACAACTGCAGGCTTTCCCGTGCATTAGGAAAGCCTGCAGTGATGTCTCTTGGCAACATACACAAGCTTCTGTAATGCACGTCCATACCAATCTTAAGTTAAAACCCTGCTACTGGAGATTTTTGAATAGTAGCCCTACTAAGTCATGGGAGAAACACATACTTTCCTTTCTGTATGTCATGCCTTGTCTGTGTATTCAACAGTAATTTATATGGAAGTTGCAACCACCGAAGAGGTATTATGTGTTGCTCATGTTCCCTTAGAGCTGTTGACAAATTGCCTAGAGTCAATCTTCTCTTCCTCAAGCAATTGCTGTCTCTGTACTGTACCACATCAGGAAAGACTAATCAACCAGCTGGATGGACTCCATTAATCCTGCCATTTGTTTTGGTAAATATGCTGAGTGAGGAGAACCTGCTCCTGCTGGAAGTGCTTATGGAGATGAAAGACAAGGTCCTTCGAATTTAAGAACCGGCCATAGCCTTCCAGGCCAAGCAAAGCTTTCTTGTTCAGAGCTACCTTGCTGCCTTATCGCTCGAACTCTTGTGGAAGACCTTCATGTAAGAGAAGACATATGGCTGCTGCTTTAAGCACATATGCAAGGATCGAGAATTAGGCCATTTGATGTGTTTCTGCTGCTTGGGTTGAAATCAGTGGTTTAAAGTGTGAAGGTGCCAGTGGAGTTCCTCAGTGATGACTTCATGGAAGTGTTTGGAAGGGAGATCACTTGCCTTCTAAATATCTTGGTCAAGTAGTCACTAGTGTCTGTAGACAGCTCTGAAGGTATAGAGATCTAGGGATCACCAGAGCACAGAGAAGCACCAGAGCCTGACACTGCTGCTCTTTTTTCCTTAGTGTGCTACTGCACCTGTGAAAAGTCAGAGCTTCTGAGTGCTTGAGATGTTATGAGGGTGTTTTCCTATGGGAAAACTTCGCAGAAATTCAGTCAGAATATTCATAAAACAGAATTCACTGCAGATATTACCCATCTGCCCTTCACATGAGTATTAATCATGCTTTTTAAGATAATGGTCTTAGCTTACAGGCATTTCTGGTGGGGCTGGAAACAAAATGTTGCTGTGAACGCAGCTCAAGTGTTTTGTCATGGCCCTTCAGGACAAGCATGTGGTGATGAAGAATGATTTTTGGTAACACTTGGCACTGGAAATGCAGTCAGCATCCTATATTGCATTGTGACTGTTATCAGAATTATGCTATACACTAAACTGCTTATTCTCGAAGGTGGGTTGAAACCTCTTCTTCTAAATTCAGACTGAAAACCGCTGAATGAGATACCATTTTCCAAATCATTCTCAGTCACTGCAGCAGATATTATAGAGAACGGGGCATCAGAGAACCTCAAAGAAAACCATATAAATGTTTAAGCTTGGATTTCCTTTTGGTTCTGTTACTCATGGTAAGTCAACTCTTTGCACACACTCTTGCTTTCTAGAGCTGTACTTGGGAGACTGTAGTGATCATAAAATTGAAGCAGACAAATGCATTTCTGGATAAACCACCCTTTCATGGACATGTTAAAATAGAGGTATGTTATGTTTGTTAGTTCCACAAACACTGCAGTAAAGTGTCTCATTTATGAAGGAGTGTTCTGATGCAAAACTGAAGCAGAAAGGGGATAAAATGAGGCTTGCTAGAGATGAGCCTGGGGGAACGATGACAGGATTTGGATGAGGCAAGGGGCTCAGCTGAAGTGCATCTATGCCAATGCATGCAGCATGGGCAGCAAATAGGGGGAGCTGGAAGCCATTGCGCAGCAGGAAAACTATGACTAAGTTGCTGTTACAGAAACATGGTGGGATCGCTCCCATGACTGGAGTGCTGCAGTGGATGGCTGTAAGCTCTTCAGAATGGACAGGCAAGGAAGGAGGGATGGTGGTGTGGCTCTCTATGTTAGAGAGTGCTTTGATGCTGCTGAGCTCGGGGCTGGGAACGATAAGGTTCAGTCTCTATGGATAAGGATCTGGGGGAGGGCCAACAAGGAGGACATCCTGGTGGGGGTCTGTTATAGACCACCTAATCAGGATGAAGAGACAGATGAGGCGTTCTACATGCAGCTGGCAGAAGTTCCATGATCACCAGCCCTTGTTTTCATGGGGGACTTCAACTTCCCTGATAATATGCTGGAAATACAATATAGTGCAGAAGAAGCTGTTTAGGAGGTTTCTAGCGTGTATGGAAAATAAATTCCTGACGCAGCTGGTAAGAGAGCCCACCTGGGGAAGTGCCCCTCTAGACCTGCTATTCACTAACAGAGAAGGACTGGAGATGTGAAGGTCAGGAGCTGTCTTGGACAGAGCGACCATGAAATGGTAGAATTCTTAATTCTGGGTGAACTCAGAAAGCAGGGAGCAGCAAAATTGCTGCCTTGGACTTCTGGAGGAAGGACTTTGAACTGTTCAGGACACTGGTAGGTAGAGTCCCTTGGGATTCAGTCATGAAGGGTAAAGGGGTCCGGGAAGGCTGGTCGCTCCTCAAGAAGGAAGTCTTAAAGTTGCAGGAGCAGGCTGTACCCCTATGCCACAAGATGAGTCAGCGGTGAAGACTGGCGTGGATGAACAGGGAGATTTTGATGAGGCTCCAGGAGAAAAAGAGAATCTACCTCCTGTGGAAGAAGGGATGGGCAACCTGAGGAGAGTACAAAGAAGTTGTTAGGATGAGCAGGGAGAAAATTAGAAAGGCAAAAGCCTTGAACTGAGCCTTGAACTCAGCTTGGCTGTTGAGGTAAAACAGAACAAAAAATTTTTTTTGCAAATATATTGAGAGTAAGAGGAAGGCTAAGGAGAACTCCATCCTTTACTGGATAAAGCGGGGAACATGACCACTGAGGATAAGGAAAAGACTGAGGTTCTGACTGCCTTCTATACGTCTGTCTTTAAAAGTCAGACCAGTTATTTTCGGGGTACTCTACACCCTGACCTGGACGTCTTGGACAGGGAGCAGAATAACCCCCCCATGATTCAGGTGGAAACAGCTAGAGACCTACTACTCCACCTGGACTGTCACAGGCTGGATGGGATCCACCCAAGAGCGCTGAGGGAGCTGGCGGAAGTGATAGCCAAGACACTTTCCATCATCTATCAGTGTTCCTGATCAGCTGGAGAGGTCCCAGAGAACTGGAGACTTGCCAAGGTGACTCCCATCTACAAGAAGGTTCGTAAGGAGGATCCAGGGAACTACAGGCCTGTCAGCCTTACCTCAATGCCAGGAAAGGTTATGGAGGAGACCACCTTGAGGGAGATCACACATCATGTGCAGGACAACTAGGGGAAGAGGCCCAGTCAGCATGGATTCACAAAAGGCAGGTCCTGCTTGACCAACCTGATCTCCTATGATTGAGTGACCCGCCTGGTGGATGAGGGAAAGGCTGCTGATATGATCTCCCTAGACTTCAGCAAAGTCTTTGACACGGTCTCCCATAGTATTCCAGTATACTCCTGGAGAAGCTGGCAGCCTGTGGCTTGTACAGATACACTCTTTTCTGGGTGTCAAAGGTTTATCGGGCCACTTCAGCATGCTTCCGTGACTAATTGGGGTGGGGGGACCCATGGACATGTCAGTTGTGGCATACCACTTGGCTTTTGCCTACAATTCATTCTGGAGTTCTAGCATGTCTAGTACAGCAGTACACAGTGGGGATCTGACTTCATTCAGGCCATGGTAATCCACTGTCAGCCTCCACTCTCCACAGGCTTTACACATTGGCCATATGGGACTGTTAAAAGGTGAGTGAGTTTTGCTTATCACTCCCTGACTCCCTTGTTGATGAACCAACTTATGAACGGGGAGTAAGGAATCCCTGTTAGAACAAGCCTGTCTTGTTCAGTTTGGAGGGTGTCTCATTCGGATTGGAGGGTATCTTGGGAACGGCGCTCATTAACATCTTCATCAGTGGCACAGACGATGGCATCAAGTGTACCCACAGCAAGTTTGCAGATGACACCAAGCTGAGCAGTGCAGTAAATACACTGGAGGGAAGGGAAGCCATCCAGAGGGACCTGGACAGGCTGGAGAAATGGGCCCATGTGAACCTCATGAGGTTCAACAAGGCCTAGGGCAAGGTGTTGCACTTGGGCTGGGGTAATCCCAGGTATTTATATAGACTGGTGAATTAACTCCTTGAGAGCAGCCCTGTGGAGAAGGACTTGGGGGTCCTGGTGGATGAGAAGCTGGACATGAGCCAGCAGTGTGCGCTTGCAGCCAGGAAGGCCAACTATATCCTGGGCTGCATTAAAAAAGGGGTGGCCAGCAGGGAAAGGGAGGTGACTGTCCCCCTCTACTCAGCTCTAGTGAGGCCCCATCTGGTGTACTGCGTCCAGGCCTGGGGCCCCCAGTACAAGAAAGACACACAGCTCTTGGAAGGGATCCAGAGGGGGGCCACTAAGATGATCAGAGGGCTGGAGCACAATAAATAATAATACAATATAATTGGAATTGAAGCTAATAAATAAAATGAGAGAGTGTCCAAACCAAAGGCCATACTCTAATGCTGAAGGTGAGATGGCTAGGGAGCACACATCGCAGAGATGAGCAGTAAAAAAAGGGACAGTCTCATGACTCACGACCAGTTTTATCTTTCCCTCTAAATGAAAAACAGAAATAGAACAGTGAAAGTCTTCTGGGAGATGTAGTTCTTCTTCTCATCTGAGAACCAGGTACCCAGAAATACAGACAAACCATGAGACTGGAACATTAACTCCTTAACTCCCAGTGCACTACATGATGTTATGATGTGGAATACTGATAACAAAAATCATAAAACCGTGATACTGGATAAAGAGCTGGCTGGATGGCCGGGCCCAGAGAGTGGTGGTAAATGGAGTCACATCCAGCTGGTGACTGGTCACAAGTGGTGTTCCTCAGGAGTCAGTACTAGGGCCTGTCCTGTTCAATATCTTTGCTGATGACCTGGATGAGGGCATTGAGACCACTCTCAGTAAGTTTGCAGATGACATCAAGTTGGCAGGAAGTGCTGATCTGCCTGGGAGTAGGAAGGCCCTACAGAGGGATCTGTACAGGCTGAATAGCCAGGCTGAGGCCAATGGGATGAGGTTCAACAAGACCAAGTGCCGGGTCCTGCACTTTGGTCACAACAGCCCCAGGCACGCTACAGGCTTGGAGCACAGTGGCTGGAAGACTGTATGGAGGAAACGGACCTGGGGGTATTTGTCAATGCTTGGCCGAACATGAGCCAGCAGTGTGCCCAGGTGGCCAAGAAGGCCAATGGCATCCTGGCTCGTATCAGAAATAGCAGGAAATGGCAGCAAGAGCAGAGAAGTGATCATCCCTCTGTACTCAGCCCTGGTGAGGCTGCACCTCGAATACTGTGTTCAGGCTTGGGCCTCTCACTACAAGAAAGACACTGAGGCCCTGGAGTGCGTTCAGAGAAGGGCAACAAAGCTGTGGGGGGTCTGGAGCACAAGTCTTATGAGGAGCAACTGAGGGAGCTGGGATTGTTTAGCTTGGAGAAGAGGAGGCTCAGAAGTGACCTCTACAACTACCTGAAAGGAGGTTGCGGTGAGGTGGAAGTTGGCCTCTTCTCCCATGTAACTAGCAATAGGACAAGATGGAATGGCCTCGAGTTGCACCAGGGGAAATTCAGGCTGGACGTTAGGAAATACTTCTTCTCCAAGAAAGTGGTCAGGCACTGGAACAGATTGCCCAGGGAGGTTGTTGAGTCACTGTCCCTGCAGATGTTCAAGAAACATTTAGATGTTGTCCTGAGGGACATGGCTTAGTGGGAAATATTGGCGATAGGTGGAAGGTTGGACTGAATGATCTTGGAGGTCTTTTCCAACCTTGGTGATTATATGATTCTAAATCAGGCATAGAAGAAGAAAAGGAATCTCCACTGTCTCCTGAAGTTGGCTGTGAAATGAACGCAGGTGTCTGCTTCTCTTTAAGTGGTGGAACATGGATGTGAGCAGAAGCAGAGTGTGGATAACTGTTGTGCTTTGCCCTGGTAGCCCTCAGCATGGCTATGAAGGGGCCACATTGTGCATAGGGCCTTGCACCCTGGTGAGCAGTGAGCTGAGCAGGGAACAGCCTTGCATCCAAGCAGCAAAAAAAAACAGCAGTACCCAGGATGGTGTGAGCAAGACTGAGTCCAGAGACCCTCTGCTCAGTATACACAAGACCTCACACAGGTATTGTGTCCTGTTCAGGTCCTCCATGCAGGAAAGACACTAAGAAATTTATGTAAGGGAAGGCCTTACGGACTGACGGCTGGAGCTGGGCATCCCCAGTCACTAGAAAGCAATATGTGAGCTGAAGCCAGCTTAAGCTCATCGCTGTCTTAAAAGTTAATTCTATTGCTTGTTCAACTTTTTCACTTTGTTGGGTGGAGCCACAAATGCACTCCTAGCCAGCTCTCCCCAGCAGTATATCTAAAGAAAAGGTTATGATGCAGTGCCCCCTGTAGCAAGGTAAGTTAATCTTCAGAATGAATGGTAGTCACTGAATATGTTCTTTCCCTGAGTTAGTAATCCTTTATCCACTGAATAGTCCAGTCTTCAAATCCGTATTTCTCCAGTTTAGAAATAAAAATGTCAAAGACCTTGCATAAGTCCAGGTAGAAAACATCAGCTGCCCTACCTTTTTCCACCAATGTTATCCCTCCATCGTAGAGGGCCACCCAATGGGTTAGGCATGTTGTCCCCTTGATGAAGCTGTGCTGACTCTCTCAGATCACCTCATCATCTTTCATGCACTTAACATAGCTTCCAGGAGGATCTGTACTATGACCTTCCCAGGCACAGAGGTGAGGCTCACTGCCCTCTAGTTCCGCGGGTCTTCCTTTCTCCATTTCTCTAAAAACTGGAGTGATGTTTCCCTTTTCCCACTCACGAGGAACTTTACCTGATAGCCACGACTTTTCAAATGTGATGGAGAATGTCTCAGCAACATAACAGCCAGTTCCTTCAGGATCCTGGGACGCACATCATCCAGCCCCATAGACCTATACCTGTTCAGTCAATTGAGGTGATCTTGGATTTCCTCTTTTGCTCTGAGAGGGAGTTTGCCTTCCTGACTCCCACCAAAACATTCAGGAACATAAGAGATATAGGATAGCTGACCGGCACAGAAGAGTGAGGCAAAGAACTCACTGAGTACTTCAGCCTTCTCCTCGTCTGTTGCAGCCAGTTCCCCCATCTAATTTATCAAAGGGGTACACGCTCCTTGGCCTGTCTCTTCTGAGCAGTGTACTTATAGAATCCCTTCTTGTTATATTTCACATTCCTCACCAAGTTTTGTTCCATCTGTGCCTTGACTTTCCTGATCTCATCTCTGCATGTCTGGACAGCATCCCTGTATTCTTCCCAGGCAACACATCCCTGTTTCCACTGCCTGTACGTTTTCTTCTTGTCTCTCAGTTTAATCAGTAGGTCCTTCTTGCGCCATTCCAGTTTCCTGCCTCCTCTGCTTGATTTTTTATGCTAGAGAATGGAGAGCTCTTGTGCTCTCAGATGGGTCTCCTTAAAGAGATACCAGCTTTGTTCCATTCTTTTGTCTCTAAGGACAGTCTCCCAGGGGATGCCACACAATAATTCCTTAAGCAGCTGGAACTTTGCTGTCATGAAATTCAAGGTCCTGGCTCTGCTCTTTGTCAGGACCACATTCCTTGAGATCATGAACTCAACCAAAGCATGGTTGCTACAGCCCAGACTGTCTCCAGTCTTGACCTCTGCAATTGTGAACACCTCTGCAGTTGTGAACACCAGGCCAGCAATACTTCTCCTCCAGTTGGTTTGTCTAATACTTGGACAGGGGAGTTATCCACAGTGGACTCCTGAAGTCTCCTGGACTGCTTATAGCCCATGATGTTGCTTTCTCAGCAGACATCTGAGTGGTTGAAATCTCCTATTAGGATGAGAGCCTCCAGGCACAGTGCATCTAGTAGCTGAAACAAGAAGGCCTTATGCAATAAGGCTCCCTTTAATCAGGCAGCCTGCAGCAGACCCTGGCCACCAGATGTCCTTTATTGGTCCAGTCCCTAATTTTAAACTAAAAGCTCTCAACCTGATCATGGCTGTTTTTCCAAGACAGCTCTTTGCAATCTGTCAGCTTCAGAACCTATAAAGGGCAACTCTGCCAACACTTCTGCCCTGCCGTCTCCTCTAAAAATCTTGTGGCCCTTGGTCATAATATTCCAGCTGGGTGATTCATCCCACTATTTCTCCATGATAGCAATTAGGTCATAGTTTTCTAATTGCATCATTGTTTCCATTTCCTTCGCCTTATTTCCCACATTGCATATATTGGAGAAGCGCTTCAGCTGAGCTGTCAGCCATGTTAACTTCTTGGAGGAGCCCTTCCAAATTCCAGTGGGACAAATCTAAGTTTTTTACATGCTGATTCCTAAGGTCACAGTGTTCCCTGGTTCTTCTCGGTAACTCAGAAGTACATCCACTTCCCCCACTGAAACTAATTTAAAGCTCTGTGAATCAGCCCAGTTAGGTCTTCCCCTTCCTGGTTAGTTGTGTCCCATTAGATGTTCAGCATGCCCAGGGTCTCAAAGATATGTCCAAGATCATTGAACTCAAAAACCTGAGTGCGGCACCATCAACACAGTCAGTGATTGAACTGGTCCATTTGCCTCCTTCTTCCTGGGTTGCAGTTACCAACTGGGAGGCTTGAGGAGAACACCACCTATACTCCTGATCCCTTTAACATCCTACCAAGGGTCAAAAATTCTCTTATAAGATTTTGCCATCTCCTTGTTGCAGCTTCCTGTGATCCAGCTTGAAAAACCAGGAGCTCCACAAAACCTTGGTGTTCTGACTGATCCACAGGGACTGAGAGGGGACTTGCTCAAGAAGAAAGGCCCTCCTCTGGAGCTCCGACATGCCATCCTTGCGCCTGCAGGTCTGCCTCATGACACTTTTCCTTTGGAAATTTTATTATGTGCTCCACAACCCCACAATACAGAATGTTTTATCTACTGTGCCGCTGTGTTATTGTAGATATGTAGTCATTTAATTACTGAGCCTATAAAAATGCATACAGAGATATATATGTTACATAAGTAAACAATTGTATAAATGTATACAAAATAGAATATGCATAAATAAAGAAATAGTGTGAGTTCAGAAATACTTGCACATATTCATATTTATACATACATGTAAGTATACATGTGTGTACTGCGTATACATCAAACGGGTATTTACACAAGCCAGTGCTTCCAGACACAAAGGCAGCAGGGCACCAATCAGAGGGCGAGCAAAGGACACGTGGCTGTCACAGCACC